>NW_004444169.1:2415086-2434182 GCF_000243295.1 Trichechus manatus latirostris | reverse complement strand
GGGAAAGCGCACACCGCAAATTACTGGTTGTTTTGTCTCCCGCTGGACACTCTGTGAGGCTGCTTTCTCATACCCCTGTTTGCTGGTCTCCGATAGGAGTCCAAGATGGAGGATCCGCGCTGCGTTAGCTGGTAGGGGACATCTGCATGAATCTCTCCTTGCTCTCTGTTCTCTGTTAGTTTTCTCACTCCATTTGGTGCTTGGCTGAGTTCTTTATCTCTTCACTTGATGTTTTAGGGTTTCAGAATTGTTGTATTCTCTGTTTGGCTTAGTTTTTTGTATCTTTGCTGTGGAGGGACGGCGTGGTGCTTCTGCCTAGAGCGCCATTTAGCCGGAACTCCAAAACAATACCATTTATAATAGCTCCTAAAAAAATAAAATACTTAGGAATTAATCTAACCAAGGTTGTAAAAGGCCTATACAAAGAAAACTACAAAACTCTACTGCAAGAATCCCAAAGGCATCTACATAAATGGAAAAAACATATTATGCTCATGGATAGGTAGACTCAACATACTGAAGATGACATTTCTACCCAAAGCAATTTACAAATACAATGCAATCGCGACTCAAATACCAACAGCATTCTTTAAAGAGATGGAAAAACTAATTATTAACTTTATATGGAAAGGGTAGAAGGACGGGATAAGTAAAGCACTATTGAAGAAGAAGAATAAAGTAGGAGAATTCACACTACTTGACCTCAGAACCTACTATACAGCTATAGTAGTCAAAGCAGCCTGGTACTGGTATAACGACAGAAACTTTGACCAATGTAATGGAATTGAGAACCCAGATGTAAATCTATCCCTCTATGGTCACCTGATCTTCAACAAAGGCCCCAAGTCCATCAAATGTGGAAAAGACAGTCTTTTTAACAAATGGTGCCGGCAAAACTGGAAGTCCATCTGCAGAAAAATGAAACAGGACCCATGCCTCACACCATACACAAAAACTAGTTCAAAATGGACCAAAAAACCTAAATATACAGCCCAAAACTATTAAGTTCATAGAAGAAAAAATAGGATCAACGCTAGAGGTCCTAATACACAGCTTTAACAGGATACAAACCATAATCAACAAGACACAAATTCCAGAAGATAAGCTAGATAACTAGGATCTTCTAAAACTTAAACACTTATGCTCATCAAAAGACTTCACCAGAAGAGTAAAAAGAGAACCTGGACTCTGGGAAAAAAATTTTGGCCTTTACAAATCAGACAAAGGTCTAATCTCTAAAATCTACAAGAGAATCCAACACCTCTACAACAAAAAGTGAAATAATCCAATTAAAAAATGGGCAAAGGAAATGAACAGACACTTCACCAAAGAAGACATTCAAACTGCCAACAGACACACGAGGAAATGCTGGAGATCACTAGCTATTAGAGAAATGCAAATTGAAACCAGAATGAGACACCATCTCACCCCGGCATTACTGGCACGAATCAAAACAACTGGAAATAACATGTTGGAGAGGCTGTGGGGAGATCAGAACTCTTATGTACCACTGGTGGGGATGCAAAATGATACAATCATTTTGGAAAACAATATGGCACTTCCTTAGAAAGGTAGAAATAGAAATACCATATGTTCCAGCAACCCCACTCCTAGGAATGTATCCTAGAGAAATAAGAGCCGTCACACGAATAGACATAAGCACGCCCATGTTCCTTGCAGCATTGTTCACAATAGCAAAAAGATGGAAACAACCTAGATGCCCACCAACAGATGAATGGATAAACAATTTATGGTACATACACACAGTTGAGTATTATGCAACGGTAAAGAACAATGATGAATCTGTGAAGCATCTCATAACGTGGATGAATGTTGAGTGAAATAAGTCAACCACAAAAGGACAAATATTGTATGAGACCACTACTGTAAAAACTTATGAAAAGGTTTACACACAGAAAGAAACAATCTTGGATGGTTACGAGGGAGGGGAGGAGTGTGGGGGAAACACTAAATAGACAATAGATAAGTGGTAACTTTGGTGAAGTGGAAGACAGTACACAATACTGGGAAAGCCAGCACAACTTGTACAAGGAAAGACCTTGGAAGCTCCATAGACACATCCAAACTCCCTGAGGGACTGAATTGCTGGGCTGAGGGCTATGGGGACCATGGTCTCGGGGAACATCTAGCTCAATTAGCATAACACCGATTATAAAGAAAATGTTCTACATTCTACCTTGGTGAATAGCATCTGGGGTCTTAAAAGCCTGTGAGGAGCCATCTAAGATACTCCACTGGTCTCATCCCTTCGGCAGCAGGGGAAAATGAAGAAAACAAGATACAAGGGAAAGATTAGTCCAAAGGACTAATGGACCACAACTACAAAGGCATCCACCAGACTGAGTCCAATACAACAAGATGGTGCCCGGCTACCACCACTGACTGGTCTGACCCAGATCACAACAGAGGGTCCCGGACAGAGCTGGAGAAAAATGTAGAACAAAATTCTAACTGACAAAAAAAGACCAGACTTACTGGTCGGACAGAGACTGGAGAAACCCTGAGAGTATGGCCCCCGGACAACCTTTTAGCTCAGTAATGAAGTCACTCCCAAGTTTCACCCTTCAGCCAAAGACTAGACAGGCCCATAAAACAAAACAAGACTAATGGGGCACAACAGCCCAGGACAAGGTCTAGAAGGCAGGAGGGGACAGGAAAGCTGGTAAGAGGGAACCCGAGGTCGAGAAGGGAGAGTGTTGACATGTTGTGGGGTTGTTAACCAATATCATAAAACAAAATGTGTACTGTTTAATGAGAAACTTTTTGTTGTGTAAACCTTCATCTAAAGAACAACAAAAAAATTAAAAAGAAAAAAAGATTACCCCTTTGGAATCCCAAAAAACAGTCCCCATAACCTTCTGAGCTTTCTTCCCTCTCTTGGCTCATCTTTGAGCCTTCCCGACCTTCCTTAAAACACTTGCTCCATCTATAAACTGTTGTTTTATGTGGGTCAACATTCCCATAAACTTGTGGCAAAGCTTTAACAATTTGGTAGGATGTCCACTTGAGTTTTGTTAAAAATTTGTTATTAAACCTGACCTCAAGATTGTTTTTTTTCCCCCCGTGGTCCAAAAAGGATCCTTTTTTAAAAATGCACCCTAAGAGAAGTATATTACTGAGAGAGTTTGTCTGCAGCCATCCACTGATCACAGAGATGTGTTTGAACACGTTTTGTTTGGAATAAACCTGTGCATGTGTGAACTGAAACCCTCGTAGCAATACTTTTTGACTTATGCCCGTTTAGCCTTTTGTGTTCCCTTCTCATCTATCTTTCCTAGTGGAAAGATTACAGTTGATTCTGCACATGTCTTAGGGAACGCTCTTCTTTGGGCCTGAATTTCCTCCTCTTTAAAGCAAACACTCAGAAGAATTTTGCTAAGACATTTTTTTATCAATAATCTAGCTATTTATTTCCAAGCATTTGCACAAGCTGCTGCTCTAATTCTGGCTTTTGATTAGACCTCTCAGAAAATTACTGAAATCTTCCCCACCCACCACCCCTTTTCAACTCAGCCCTTTCTTCCCCTGTAGTAAGAAGATGGGGGGTTCTATCTTTGGGGAGATGACAATTTGACTGGAGAATGAGACATTCCCCTAGGAAGTAGGCAAAGAATAGTCTGGGACAGGGAGTGATTAAAGCCAAAGGCATGTGGGTCCCACTGTCAGATCTCAGGAAGCTCAAGGACGAGAGAGACTAGGACCTGGGTGGAGGTGGGCAATTTGGGCCCGATAAGCAGCAGAAACAACCCGAGCAAAGATGAGGAGGTGTGACTGAGCCTGGGAGGTTGGTGAGGTGCCCAGTTTGTCTGCAATGGGGGTAGAAGTAACCGGAGAAGACGGTCTCACAGTCTTTTCCCCAATTAGGGACTGACATCAACACAGTTCTGCTGGCAGCTGCTTCAGTGTTCAATCATAGCAACCAGGAGCCTGGGAGGAGCGCCAGTGTAGGAAAGATCCCTTTCATCATCTTCCTGACAGATAGCCCACAGCCGGTGTGACGACCCCCAGTGTGATCCTCTCCAATGTCGGTCAGGCACTGGGCCATAAGGTGTCTCTTTTCAGGTTGGCCTTTGAGGATGATGCTGACTTCTTGCTGCTGCGCTGCCTGTCCCTGGAGAACTGGGGAGCAGCCCGGCGCATATATGAGAACACTGATGCAGCCCTGCAGCTGAAGGTCCTCTATGAGGAGATCTCCATGCCTCTGCTGGCAGACGCGTGTTTTGACTACCTGGGCGGCTTGGTTGAGGCCCTCCATTGGGCCCCTTTCCCTAACTACTTTGGTGGCTCAGAGCTGGTGGCGGCAGGCCAGGTGCAGCAAGGTGAGCAGGAGCTCAGCAACCACCTAGCAGCCCGTGGTCCCCAGGGCCAGCTTCCTGTGGCCCACCACAGTGAGGTGGCCACTGACAGCAGCCAGAAAACCTTTGGTTTCCCAGGGGAACCAGGACCCAATATGACCTGCTTCATCCACTGCCTCTGGACCTACGTCACCATTGAACAGCTTTTGGAGGCACACTTCCAGGCCCATGATACGACCACTCGTCACCTGCTGGCTGCCAAGACCCTCAATCTATCCCTTGAATACAACTTCGTCACACCTCCGACTTCCCTGGTCATGGTGCAGCCCAAGTAGGCCAGCGAAGAGGCCAGGAGTCAGGTCGCCACCACAGGTGGACCAGGTACCATCATGACCTCATCTACCAGCAGGCATGGCCTAGGGGCAGGCACAGACCATCCAGCCTTGGAGCCCAAAGTCTCCTCCAAATCAAGGTCTATGAGACTACAGTCCTACCTATCCTCAACTACTCCTGCCTCTATGAAGAAGATGCCCAGTTCCAAGGAGTTGGAGCCACTAAGTCAGAGCCCTAGAACCTTATCAACCGCAGCACACTCAAAGCCCCAAACTCCAGCACAACAGGATTCTGGCACCTTGGCACGGAACGAAACCTGTTACCCTTGTGCCCTCAGACTCTGGTGCTCTACTGCCTCTGAAGCTAAGCATTTCATCACACCAGAATCGTGGTGTTCTATTATCCATGAATCCCAAGCCACAAGTCCCACCTCTGAATCCTGGCACCCCTTCCAAGCCCAAACCTAGCATTATGAAACATGTTACTCCACTGTATTCCAAGCCCGTTGCTCCATCACAACCTAAACTACATGTTTCATCACACCCTCAATCCGTATTGCATTCACTCAAGAGCCTGAAACAGCTCACATCTGGAGTCCCACACTTCAGATCCCCAAACAGCCACCACACACCAGACCTAGAATTTCTGCTTCCAAAACCCCAAAAAACCTGCCCATAACTGATATCCTCTTACTGAAGACCTCTAAAATTCCATCACCTGTTAAACCTAGTGCTCCACCTCACCAAACTGCCCCAAACCTATCATTCTCTAAACCTGGGACCTCAACTCCTCATACAGCCCAAAACTTACTCTCCCTGAGACCTGCCAGACCGAGGCCCCCACCTCCTCAGAGCCTAAGCACACTTGCAAGTAGAGTCTCCCATCCCACAGCAGTACCATGACCACTTCTGTCCTTGGAGAACCTCTCTGCACTCCCTTTACCCCCACCCTGCCCTCTCTATTGCCCACTGGAAGGTGCTGGCCCCAGCATGACCTACTACCAGGACCTCAGAGCACTAGGCCTGTTCTGGGACCGTCTGTACCAGAAGCCCCAACAATGGGCCTACCCAACAGCTCCAGGCTTACGCCAGAAATCTGCCAATCTTGCTGCCTCCCAGCACCCTCCCTGAGGCTGTCAGCCTGTTCCTTCTCCCCATGGAGGTAGAGCTACTGTCTGAGTCAATGGTGAAGTCCAAGTTTGTGGAGTCTTCGAACCCACCAGCTTTCTATTACCTTCCTCACTCCTGACGAAGATGTTGAGAGTCATGGGCAAGTGGTGAAGTTACAAGCGGGGGTTGGGGGAGGAGGTTATGAATAGACAGCACCAGGATCTGGGAGTCTGCAAGGATTATGCAGATTCTAGTGATAGTATAGCTTCTTGCTTGCTTTGGGACTTTGGGCCAAAAGTACATAAGCACAGAATTGCAGGCCCTGGGAGAGGAGGGATATTAGGACTGGAAATATTGAACAGAAACAAACTGGCCAAGCTGTTGGTTTGACATTTGTTTTGTTGGACAAGAGAATTGTTCATGCTTCGCAGGCAGGGAGGGATGTGGGGATTTAAATGGGAGCATCACTGAGCAAGGCAGGTCTGATCAGTTCTTTAGTGCTCATGAACATCCCTGCTTAATTAGAGGGGTAAAAAAATTTGGGAAGATTGCGACAATTTTATTTCCAAAAGACTGAAATAAAAATAGTTAATATTCTTGAGTTTTTCCTATATGCAGGTACTGCTCTACATATTGTGCTTGTAGTCTCTCATTTAATCCTCACAAGAAACTATTAATATCTCCATTTTACCCATGGGAAAGCTGAAGCTCATAGACTTGTTCAATGTCACACTACTAGTAAGAGGTTTGAATCCACACAGTCTGCTCCCAGACTTCATGTGCTTCACCACTCCACTATTCTGCCTCGTTGAGAAAAGGACTAACATTTCTTTTTTTTTTTATTGTTGTGCTTTAAGTGAAAGTTTACAATTCAAGTTAGTCTCTCATACAAAAATTTATACACAAATTGTTATGTGACCCTAGTTCCTCTCCGTATACTGTGACGGCACACACTCCTCCTTTCCAGCCCTGATTTCCCGTGTCCATTCAACCAGCTCCTGACCCTCTCTGCCTTCTCATCTTGCCTCTGGACAGGAGCTGGCCATTTAATCTCATGTATCTACTTGAGCTAAGAAGCACATTCTTCACAAGTATCCTTTTATGTTCCATAGTCCAGTCTAATCTTTGTCTGAAGAGTTGGCCTAGGGAATGGTTTTAGTTTTGGGCTAACTGAGAGTCTGGGGGCCATGCTTTCTGGGGTTCCTCCAGTCTCAGTCAGACCATTAAGTCTGGGCTTTTTACTAAAATTTGAGTTCTGCATCCCACTTTTCTCCGGCCCCGTCAGGGACTCTCTGTTGTGTTCCCTGTCAGGATGGTCATTGGTGGTAGCCGGTCACCATCCACTTCTTCTGGTCTCAGGCAGATGAAGCCTCTGGTTTACGTGGCCCTTTCTGTCTCTTGGGCTAATACTTTCTTTGTGTCTTTGGTGTTCTTCATTCTCCTTTGCTCCAGGTGGGTTGGGACCAATTGATGCATCTTAGGTGGCTGCTGGCTAGCTTTTAAGACCACAGATGCCACTCACCAAAGTGGGATGCAGAACATTTTCTTAAAAAACTTTGTTATGCCAATTGACCTAGATGTCCCCTGAAAGCATAGTCCCCAGATCCCTGCCCCTGCTACTCTGTCCCTAAAAGTGTTTGGTAGTATTCAGGAAACTTCTTAGCTTTGGTTTAGTCCAGTTGTGCTGACTTCCCCTGTAGTGTGTTTTGTCCTTCCCTTCACCTAAGATAATTCTTTTTTTTTTCTCCTTAGTAGGTCTCTTTTGGTTTCTTGTAGTGTTTTGTAACTTTTTTTGTATAAGTCTTTTACATCTTTAGTTAGATTTATTCCTAAGTATTTTATCTCTTTTTTAATTTTTTTTATTGTACTTTAGATGAAGGTTTGCAGAACAAAGTTTCTCATTAAACAATTAGTACACATATTGCTTTATGACATTGGTTAACAACCCCATGACATGCCAACACTGACCCTTCTCAACCTTCAGTTCCCTAATACCAGCTTTCCTGTGGACTCCTGCCTTCTAGTCCTTGTCCCTGGACTATTGTGCCCCATTAGTCTCGTTTTGCTTATGGGGCTGTCTAATCTTTGGCTGAACGGTTAACCTCGGGAGTGACTTCATTACTGAGCTAAAAAGGTGTCCAGGGGCCATACTCTCAGGGTTTCTCGTCTCTGTCCGACCAGTAAGTCTGGTCTTTTTTTGTCAGTTAGAATTTTATTCTACATTTTTCTCCAGCTCTGTCTGGGACCCTCTGTTGTGATCTCAGTCAGAGCAGTCAGTGGTGGTAGCTGGGCACCAGCTAGTTGTACTGGACTCTGTCTGGTGGTTGCCTTTGTAGCTGTGGTCCATTAGTTCTTTGGACTAATCTTTCCCTTGTATCTTGTTTTCTTCATTTTCCCTTGCTGCCGAAAGGGTGAGACCAGTAGAGTATCTTAGATGGCTTCTCACAGGCTTTTAAGACCCCAGATGCTATTCACCAAGGTAGAATGTAGAACATTTTCTTTATAATCGGTGTTATGCTAATTGAGCTAGATGTTCCCCGAGACCATGGTCCCCATAGCCCTCAGCCCAGCAATTCAGTCCCTCAGGGAGTTTGGATGTGTCTATGGAGCTTCCAAGGTCTTTCCTTGTACAAGTTGTGCTGGCTTTCCCAGTATTGTGTACTGTCTTCCACTTCACCAAAGTTACCACTTATCTATCGTCTATTTAGTGTTTCCCCCACACCCCTCCCCTCCCTCGTAACCATCCAAGATTGTTTCTTTCTGTGTGTAAACCTTTTCATAAGTTTTTACAGTAGTGGTCTCATACAATATTTGTCCTTTTGTGGTTGACTTATTTCACTCAACATTCATCCACGTTATGAGATGCTTCACAGATTCATCATTGTTCTTTATCATTGCGTAATACTCCATTGTGTGTATGTACCATAGTTTGTTTATCCATTCATCTGTTGGTGGGCATCTAGGTTGTTTCCATCTTTTTGCTATTGTGAACAATGCTGCAATGAACATGAGTGTGCATATGCCTATTCGTGTGATGGCTCTTATTTCTCTAGGATTATATTCTTAGGAGTGGGATTGTTGGATCATATGGTATTTTTATTTCTAGCTTTCTAAGGAAGTGCCATATCATTTTCCAAAATGGTGTATCATTTTGCATTCCCACCAGCAGTGCATAAGAATTCCGATCTCCCCACAGCCCCTCCAACATTTGTTATTTGTAGTTTTTTTTGGATTCGTGCCAGTAATGCCGGGGTGAGAAGATATCTCATTGTGGTTTTAATTTGCATTTCTCTAATGGCTAGTGATCGCGAGCATTTCCTCATGTGTCTGTTGGCGACTTAAATGTCTTCTTTGGTGAAGTGTCTGTTCATTTCCTTTGTCCATTTTTTAATTGGATTATTTAACTTTTTGTTGTAGAGGTGTTGGATTTTCTTGTAGATTTTAGAGATTAGACCTTTGTCTGACTTGTAATGTCCAAAACTTTTTCCCAGTCTGTAGGTTCTCTTTTTACTCTTTTGGTGAAGTCTTTTGATGAGCATAAGTGTTTAATATTGGGAAGATCCCAGTTATCTAGCTTATCTTCTGGAGTTTTTGTGTTGTTTGATTATGGTTTGTATCCTGTTAATGCTGTGTATTAGGGTCTCTAGCGTCCATCCTATTTTTTCTTCTATGAACCTTATATTTTTTGGCTTTATATTTAGGTCTTTGATCCATTTTGAATTAGTTTTTGTATATAGTGTGAGGCATGGGTCCTGTTTCATTTCTCTACAGATGGACATACAGTTTTGCCGGCATCATTAGTTAAAAAGACTATCTTTTCCCACATTTGATGGACTCTGGGCCCTTGTCAAAGATCAGGTGACCGCAGGTGGAAAGATTTACATCTGGGTTCTCAATTCCATTCCATTGGTCAAAGTATCTGTTGTTGTACCAGTACCAGACTGCTTTGACTACCGTAGCTGTACAGTAGGTTCTGAGGTCATATAGTGCAAGTCCTCCCACTTTATTCTTATTCTTCAATAGTGCTTTACTTATCCGAGGATTCTTCCCTTTCCATATAAAGTTAATGATTAGTTTTTCCATCTCTTTAAAGAATGCTGTTGGTATTTGGATCGCGATTGCATTGTATTTGCAAATTGCTTTCAGTAGAATTGACATTTTCACAATGTTGAGTCTACCTCTCCATGAGCATGGTATGTTTTTCCATTTATGTAGATCCCTTTGGGTTTCTTGCAGTAGTGTTTTGTAGTTTTCTTTGTATAGGCTTTTACCTCCCTGGTTAGATTTATTCCTAAGTATTTTATTTTTTTAGGGGCTGTTATAAATGTATTGTTTTCCTGATTTCCTTTCATCATTCTCTTTATTGGTGTATAGGAATCCAACAGTTTTTTTGTATGTTTATCACCTAAGATAATTCTCATCTACTATCTGTCTCCCTCCCGCCCCACCCTTGTAGCCATCAAAGAATGTTTTCTTCTGTGTTTAAACCTTTTCTTGAGTTCTTATAATAGTGGTCTTATAAAATATTTGTCCTTTTGCGACTGACTAAATTCACTCAGCATAATGTCTTCCAGGTTCCTCCATGTTGTAGGATGTTTCATGGATTCATTGTTGTTCTTTATCATTGTGTAACATTTCGTTGTGTGAATATACCATAATTTGTTTGTCCGTTTGGAGAAAAGGACTAACATTTCCTGTGTGACTTTTTAAGGCATGATTAGAACCAATGGGAGGTGGCGGTAAGTCACAGGGTTAACATTCTTGACACGTCCCTTTCCTTCTCTCCACCACGTCCCATACATCCTCATTTCTGGCAATGTTACCTCTAATATATTTCCGAAATCTGTCCACTTCTCACCCTCCAAACAGGCATTCTTAGGGCAGCCTACCATTCTGTCTCACCTAGAAAATTGCTCCAGCCCCCTCACTGGCCTCCCTGCTTGCTCTTTTGTCCTGCTACAAGCCATTCTCCCAGAGCAACTAAAGAGATCTTTTAAAAACACAAATCAATTTGTGTCCCTTCCGTACTTAATCCTCCCCCAAGTGTTTCACATCACACTTAGAATAAAGTACAAAATCCTCATCATGGCTTACAAACCCTGCATGATATGCCCCCTATCTTCATACCTCTCTGACCTCTCCTTCTCCCACTCTCCTCCTTACTCTCTGCTGTAGCCACACTGGCCTCTCTGTTCTTCCAGTGAGCCCTGACCCTCCACTTTCACTCACGGACTTCTCTCACACTGTTTTCGCTGCCTGATAATAACCTTGACATACCTTGCTCTGCTCACTTCCTACCACCCTCATTCCTCCCATTGCCTCTCAAACTCCAGCTCATTCCTTAAATCTTACCTTAAATGTCGTGGCTCCACCCCGTTCCCAGGCTATGTCAGATGTCTGTTACTCCCGCAGTAACTCAATTATTTTGTCTTATAGCATTTATCACCATTAGTAATTATGACAAATTCATGTCTGTCTTCCCCACTAAATTATGAGTTTCACCAGATCAGAAAACCTGTCTGTCTTTTTTCACCATCATATCCCTCATACCTAAAACAGTGCCTGAATGAATGAATGAACAAATGAATGTATAAATGCTATGAGGAAGATCTTTGAACATATCTAAGCTTGAATAACTAAGAGGCTGTAGAGACAGTAAGGTCCCAGTTCTGGAGATGTGAAGATCAGTTTAGGAAGACAGTGAGGACTCCACCAGTCAAAAGGAAAGTGGGCTCTTTGGTGGGCTCAGGGCATTTTTGCCCTGGGAGTATGAAGGATTCCTCTTACTTCTTTTGTGTTTGACAGGAAATCCACATTGGGATGGCAATTCTGAGGAGATTCTAGGAGGAGTTGGAGGCAGCATGGAATCTCAGGCAAATTCTGTGGGGCTAGCAAAAGGTGAGCAAGGAGCTCCCCTGACAAAAATCCCTAAACCTTCACTTTCATTCAGTTAACAATCCCATAGGCATTGTGAGAGCTCAGAGGAGGGACAATGTATTAGTTTTCTATTACTACATAACAAATTATCACAAATTTAACAGCTTAAAACAACACCATTAATTATCTCATAGTTATGTAGGTCAGAAGTCTAGGAACAGGTTAGCTGGGTCCTCTGCTTAGAGTTTCACAAGACTGAAATCAAGGCATCAGTCAGACTGAATTATCATCTTCTTCGATGCTCATTCAGATTGTTGGCAGAATTTAGTTCTTTGTCTTTGTAGGACTGACAGAGGGGGTTCACTGTCAGCTTCTAGAGGCCATCTGGGGTCACTTTCAGATCCTAGGGTAACCCACATTCTTTGCCCCCTCCATCTTCAAAGCCAGCCAAGGAGAATCTCCCTCATGTCAAATCTTTCTCACACTTCAAATCTCTCTGACTTCTCTGTCTCTCACTCTAGACCCAGATTTAAAGTGCTCATGTGATTAAGTCAGGCCCATCTAGATAATATCCCTTTCTTAAGGTCAACTTAACAGTTATATCTCATCATAGCCACAGTCCCAGGCATTATACAAGGTGTGTACACCAGGGGGCAGTGAATCTTGGGTACCATCTTGGGATTCTACCTACTACAAGTAGAGAGCAAGAGAAGATAACATTTGAGCTGGCCTGGAAATTGATCCCTGGTAACTAAAGGAAAGGAAAACATTCCAGGTGGCAGGAAGCAGGAGCGAAGGCTCAGTGGCAGGAAAAGGCAGGGCACTCATAAGAATACTCAGTCAGTTGGGCGGAGCATAAAGAGAAGACTGGGGAGCTAGAGAGGAGCTAGATTTCAGAAAAGCCCCAAATGCCAGGCTGAGGAGTTTGATCCCTATCTGAAAGGAGGAGATTCAGAGGTCCCAGGGTTCCAGAATTCCCAGTAATGTGATAGATCAGTCCCTTGCCAATGCAGTCCCCTTCTCTTTTGCAGGCATGTTGCCAAGTATCTTCACCTTCTCATCCTAGGGTAAGTGAGCCACCTCCACTGCCTTCCTGTCTGAGTCTAGGACAGCTTGTGCACTGGGACTGGGGCTGGGATCTCTCTCTGGGGGAAATAAATATGGCCTCCTCCCTTCCCCTGCTGTCCCTTTCTCTCCTCTCCGCTTCCCCTCCCATTCCTTCCAGAGTCATAATTTCAAAGCTGCATTCCCTGCCTTGCAGTGGATGGGGACCCCACTTTGTGATCCACATCCCACACTCAGAAGAGAAGGTCGGCTTCACACTGGATGAGCGCCCAGGGGAACTGCTGCAGCTCATAGAGGACCCAAAGGCAGGTGAGAGCCCCAAGGACTCCACCTCAATACCGCACCACAGTCAGACAAACTCATGTCAATACCCCCAGATATTTGTAGACTGATACCCCCTGCCTATGTTGCGGGTGACCATGTGTAAGGTCATGCTCCAGCCCCACGCTCCCTTCCTTCCAAGGCTACATGTGAGTGGGCAGCTGCTTGGGGCACCACCAAGCTCAGGCCATGAGGACCAGATCTGCACCTACTTCCAGATTATCACAGTCACTGCAGACAAACCCCAAGCCTATGTTGTCACCATCACCCGCGGCTCCATATCTGTCCTGCTGAGGAGGCCCCAGCAGTAGCTCCATATGGTTTCTGTAGCCAGCCTCACCCTCCGCCTTGTGCTCCACCTCGAGTTCTTAGTCCTCCGGCACTACTAAAGGTACCCTAACACCTTGCAACTACCCCACTTAGGGTTCTATGTGGTCAGTGGCTCAGGCCTCAGCCCCTTGGCCGATGGCCTGCTGGATAAGTGCACTGAGGCTGAGAGGGCTGGGGAGTACCAGTCTCAAGAGAGACCCTGTCAGAGTGAAGGCCAGTGAGCCCTTAGATGCCCCCAACAACCACAAAGAAGAATCAGAGCCAGGCCCTGCCCTTGGGGAGCTCCTGGTCTGGGGGAAAGACAGACACAGACAGTGATCACAGGGAGCGATCAGTTCTGTACAGAAGGAAGCCCAGGAAGCTAGAAGAGTCCAGGATGGGAGACCTCACCCAGCCTTGGAGCTGAAAAAGTCCTCCTGGAGGGAGACTCAAGCTGAGTCTGGAAAACTGATCAAGAGTGGGAAGGAAAGGAATGGAGGTTGGAGGAGATAATGCTGGAGGTGGGAGGAGATAATGCTGGAGTGATCAGAGATGGATCATGGAGAATGGCAGAATGAGGGATTCAGTTTCATGGGGAGCCATGAAAAGTTATAAGCAGAGGAAAGACATAATCAGATTTGGGTGTTACAAAGATCCCTCTGGAGGCTGCTGTGAAGGAGGATGACAGGGAGCCAGATTGTAAGTCAGGAAACACTTGCAGTGTCTAGGGCAAAGGCCAACACTAGGGAGTTTGGACAGTGACATTGGGTTGAACAGATATTTTTACCTCCTCTGGGCCTTTCCTCCCCTCTCCTCTCCTTCCTTCCAGTCTGCCCTGTCTTGTCTTCCAACTCCGACTATCCCACTTCCTCTTCCATCTCATCCACCTTGGCTCCCTATTTCCACACTACAATCTTGCCCCATCTGGCTTCTCCACATTTCCCACAATACTCAACCTCTTCCCTCCTCCAGGACTTTCTCTGCCCCCTTACCCCTTTTCCCTCTGGAGTTCCTGCTTGAAACTCCTCTGAGAGCTCTGAGCAGGGACTCAAGCCGCTGCCCTGACCAGCCCTGCATTTCTCTCCCTCAGGGCAGTTCCAGCCCACAGACATTCAGCTGGTGACAGGGCCTACAGTGTCATGTCTGCGGAGGCACCATGGCCCTTATGTGCCTGTGGCTCTAGGCAAGAGGCTGCTGAAGGGCTCACCAAGGCCTCTTCTGTGCTGGGCTACCTGCTGGCTGGTGAAGCGCTCCCATGTAGAGCGACTGCTGGGCCACGCCTACCTCGCCTATGTCCTGTGACAGCTCCTGAAACGCGGAGCCAGGAGACTGGAGCTTGACAGACACAGAGGCTACAGCATGGGGTGAGCCAGGAACAAAGACCTAGGGACATGGAGACACACACAGGAGCACACACACTCACACATGCACTAAGGGACACATACACAAGGACATGCAAACACACACAGATACTCAGACCTATGCACCTAAAGGCGTAGGGACTCCTGTCTTCTCACTGTTCTTCCTGTCTCTAATCTCCACTACTTCCAATCCAAACTCCACACCAGCCCTGGAAGTAACTTTTTTTCTTTTTCTTTTTAATTGTTGTGCTTTAAGTGAAAGTTTACAGTTCAAGTTAGTCTCTCATACAAAAATTTATACACAAATTTTTATGTGACCCTAGTTGCTCTCCTGTACTGTGACAGCAAACTCCTCCTTTCCACCCCTGATTTCCCGTGTCCATTCAACCAGCTCCTGACCCTCTCTGC
This sequence comes from Trichechus manatus latirostris, assembly GCF_000243295.1. Lineage (NCBI taxonomy): Eukaryota > Metazoa > Chordata > Mammalia > Sirenia > Trichechidae > Trichechus > Trichechus manatus. Next base: position 2,419,083 of record NW_004444169.1, on the reverse strand, counting down.
CTTCTCATCTCACCTCCGGACAAGAGCTGCCCATTAAGCCTCATGTATCTACTGGAGCTAAGAACCACACTCCTCAGGAATATCATTTTATGTCCCATAGTCCAGTCTAATCTTTGTCTGAAGAGTTGGCCGCAGGAATAGTTTTAGTTTTGGGTTAACAGATAGTCCGGGGGCCTTGTCTTCAGGGGTTTCTTCAGTCTCCATCAAACCATTAAGTCTGGGCTTTTTACTAGAATTTGAGTTCTGCATCCCCCTTTCCTCGGCCCCGTCAGAGACACTCTGTTGTGTTCCCTGTCAGGATGGTCATTGGTGGTAACCGGGCACTATCTACTTCTTCTGGTCTCAGGCTGATGAAGTCTCTGGTTTATGCGGCCCTTTCTGTCTCTTGGGCTAATACTGTCTTTGTATCTTTGGTGTTATTCATTCTCCTTTGCTCCAGGTGGGTTGGGACCAATTGATGCATCTTAGATGGCCGCTTGCTAGCTTTTAAGACCACAGATGCCACTCACCAAAGTGGGATGCAGAACATGTTCTTAATAAACTTTGTTATGCCAATTGACCTCGATGTCCCCTGAAACCATAGTCCCCAGACTCCCACCCCTGCTACGCTGTCCCTCGAAGTGTTTGGTTGTATTAAGGAAACTTCTTAGCTTTGGTTTAGTCCAGTAGTGCTGACTTCCCCTGTAGTGTGTGTTGTCCTTCCCTTCACCTAGGATAATTCTTGTCTACTATCTAGTTAGTGAATAACCCTCTGGCTCCCGCCCCACCCTCATAACCATCAAAGAATGTTTTCTTTTGTGTTTAAACCTTTCCTTGAGTTCTTATAATAGTGGTCTTATACAATATTTGTCCTTTTGCAACTGACTAAATTCACTCAGCTTAATGCCTTCCAGATTCCTCCATGATATAAGATGTTTCATGGATTCATCATTGTTCTTTATCTTTGTGTAGTATTCCATTGTGTGAATATACCATAATTTATTTACCCGTTCTTCCGTTGATGGGCATCTAAATTGTTTCCATCTTTTTACTATTGTGAACAGTGGTGCAATGAACTTGGGTGTGCATATATCTATTCATGTGACAGCTCTTATTTCTCTAGGATATATTCCAAGGAGCAGGGTTGCTGGATCGTATGGTACTTCTATTTCTAGCTTTTAAAAAAATTTTTTTATTGTACTTTAAGTGAAGGCATACAGAACAAATAGTTTCTCATTAAACAGTCAGTACACATATTGTTTTATGGCATTGTTTAACAACCCCACGACATGTCAACACTCTCCCTTTTCGACCTTGGAGGACCTTTTTTTTTTGTGAAAATATACATAGCCAAAGATACACCATTTCAAAAATTTCTACATGTACAATTCAGTAACATCAATTATGTTCTTCTAGTTGTGCTGCTATTTTCACTATCCTTGTTCAAATTATTCCATCATAATTGTCTTCAACTCACTTTCCCCTAGGCTTCCAATCAAACCTTTTGAGTTACTGTTGTCAATTTGATCTTACATAATTTTTTTTGTACTTTAGATGAAGGTTTACAGGACAAAATAGTTTCTCATTAAACAGTTAGTACACATATTGCCCTATGACAATGGTTAACAACACCACGACATGTGAACACTGTCCCTTCTCAACCTTGGATTCCCTATCACCAGCTTTCCTATCCCCTCCTGCCTTCTAGTTCTTGTCCCTGGACTGCTGTGCCTCATTAATCCCGTTTTGTTTTATGGGGCTTTCCAGTTCCTGGCTGAAGGGTGAACCTCGGGAGTGATTTCACCACTGAGCTAAAAGGGTGTCTGGGGGCCATATTCTTGGGGTTTCTCCATTCTCTGTCAGGCCAGTAAATCTGATCTTTTTTTGTGTTAGAATTTTGTTGTACATCATCTCCAGCTCTGTCCAGGACCCTCTGTTGTGATTCCGGTCAGAGCACTCAGTGGTGGTAGCTGGGGCACCATCTAGCTGTACTGGACTCAGTCTGGTGGAGGCCTTTGTAGCTGTGGTCCATTAGTCTTTTGGACTAATCTTTTCCTTGTATCCTGTTCTCTTCATTCTCCCTTGCTCCCGAAAGGGTGAGACAAGTGGAGTATCTTAGATGGCTACAGGCTTTTAAGACCCCAGACGCCACTCACCAAGGTAGAATGTAGAACGTTGCCTTTATAATCTGTGTTATGCCAGTTGAGCTAGATGTTCCCACAGACCATGGTCCCCACAGCCCTCTGCCCAGCAATTCAGCCCCACAAGGAGTTTGGATGTGTCTATGGAGCTTCCATGACCTTTCCTTGAACAACTTGTGCTGTCTTCCCCAGTATTGTGTACTGTCTTACCCTTCACCAAAGTTACTACTTATCTATTGTCTATTTAATATTTCCCTCACCCCTCCCATCCCTCGTAAGCAACAAAGACTGTTACTTTATGTGCGTAAACTTTTTCATGAGTTTTTACAGCAGAGGTCTCATACAATATTTGTCCCTTTGTGATTGTCTTATTTCACTCAGCGTAATGTCCCCCAGTTTCATCCATGTTATGAGATGCTTCACAGATTTATCATTGTTCTTTATTGTTGCATAATCCTCCATTTTGTGTATGTACCATAGTTTGTTTATCCATTCATCTCTTGATGAGCATCTAGATTGTTTCCATCTTTTTACTATTGTGAACAATACTGCTATGAACGTGGGTGTGCATATGTCTATTCATGTTACGGCTCTTATTTCTAAGAGTGAGATTGCTGGATGGTATGGTATTTTTATTTCTAGCTTTCTAAGGAAGCGCCGTATCATTTTCCAAAATGGTTGCATCATTATGCATTCCCACCAACAGTGCATAAGATTTCCGATCTCCCCGCAGCGTCTCCAACATTTGTTATTTCCAGTGTTTTTGATTCATGCCAGTAATGTTGGGGCGAGATGGTATCTTGTTGTGTTTTAATTTGCATTTCTTTAATGGATAGTAATCGCGAGCATTTCCTCATGTCTGTTGCCGGTTTGAATGTCTTCTTTGCTGAAGTATCTGTTCATTTCCTTTGCCCATTTTTTTAAATTGGATTATTTGTCTTTGTTGTAGAGGTGTTGGATTTTCTTGTAGATTGTAGAGATTAGACCTTTGTCTGATTTGTAATGTCCAAAAAATTTTTCCCAGAGTGTAGGTTCTCTTTTTACTCTTTTGGTGAAGTCTTTTGAGGAGCATAGGTGTTTGATTTTTAGAAGATCCCAGTTATCTAGCTTATCTTCTGGAGTTTGTGTGTTGTTGACTGTGGTTTGTATCCTGTTAATGCCTTGTATTAGGGCCTCTAGTGTTGATCCTATTTTTTTTCTTCTATGAACTTTATAGTTTTGGGCTTTATAATTAGGTCTTTGATCCATTTTGAATTAGTTTTTGTATATGGTGTAAGGTATGGGTCCTGTTTAATTTTTTTGTAGATGGACATCCAGTTTTGCCAGCATCATTTGTTAAAAACACTGTCTTTTCCCTGTTTGATGGTCTTTGGGCCCTTGTCAAAGATCAGGTAACCTTCAAACATCTGGGTTCTGTTTTCTGTTCCATTGGTCAATGTATCTGTTGTTGTACCAGTACTAGACTGTTTTGACTACTGTAACTGTATAGTAGGTTCTAAGGTCAGGTAGTGTGAGTCCTCCTACTTTATTCTTCTTGTTCAGGAGTGCTTTACTTATTCGTGGCTTATTCCCTTTCCATATAAAGTTAGCGATTAGTTTTTCTATCTCTTTAAAGAATGTTGTTGGTATTTTGATCAGGATTGCATTGTATTTGTAAATTGATTTGGGTAGAATTGTCATCTTCAGTATGTTGAGTCTACCTATCCATGAGCATGGGATGTTTCCCATTTATGTAGATCCCTTTGGGTTTCTTGCGGTAGTGTTTTGTAGTTTTCTTTTTATAGGTCTTTTACATCCCTGGTTAGATTTATTCCTAAGTATTTTATTTTTTTAAGAGCTATTATAAATGGTATTGTTTTCCTGATTTCCTTTTCATC
>NW_004444169.1:2413023-2414986 GCF_000243295.1 Trichechus manatus latirostris | reverse complement strand
GAATCCAACTGATATTTCTATATTTTTCTTGTATGTTGCTACTCTGTGGAATCTTTCTATTAGTTCCAGTAGATTTCTTGTGGAGTTTTTAGGGTTTTCTATGTATAGTATCATATCATCCGCAAACAAGGACAGTTTAACTTCTTCATTACCAATTTGGATGCCCTTTATTCCTTTTTCTTGCCTTATTGCTCTAGTTAGAACTTCCAGCACAATGTTAAATAGGAGTGGTGATGAAGGGCATCCTTGTCTTGTTCCTATTCTCAAGGGGAATGTTTTCAGCCTCTCTCCATTAAGAAGGATGTTGGCTGTTGGTTTTGCATAGATGCCCTTTATCATGTTGAGAAATTTCCCTTCTATACTTATTTTACTGAGAGTTGTTATAAGGAATGGGTGTTGGACGTTGTTGAATGTCTTTTCTGCATCAATTGAGATGGTCATGTAATTCTTTTGTTTTATTTATGTGGTGGATTACTTGATTAATTTTCTAATGTTGAACCATCCTTGCATACCTGGTATGAATCCTACTTGTTCGTGGTGTAGTATTTTTTTTGATACGATGCTGAATTCTATTGGCTAGAGTTTTGTTGAGAATTTTTGCATCTATATTCATGACAGACATTGGTCTGTAATTTTCTTTTTTGTGGCGTCTTTGCCTGGTTTTTGTATCAGGGTTATGGTGGCTTCATGGAATGAATTCGGAAGTGTCACTTCCTTTTCTATGTTCTGAAATAGTTTGAGTAGTACTGGTATAAACTCTTCTCTGAATGTTTGGTAGAATTCTCCAGTGAAGCCAACTGGGCCAGGCATTTTTCTTTTTTTTTTTTTTTTTTTTGGTTGGGAGTTTTTCTAAATTACCTTGTCAATCTCTTCTCTTGTTACGGGTCTGTTCAGATTTTCAACATCACTTTGTGATAGTTTGGGTAGGTAGTGTGTTTCTAGAAATTTATTCATTTCCTCTAGGTTTTCAAATTTGTTGGAGTATAGTTTGTCATAATACTCTGGTATGATCCTTTTTATTTCACTTGGGTCTGTTGTAATGTCCCACATTTCATTTCTTATTTGGGTTATTTTCATCCTCTCCTGTTTTTCTTTGTCAATCTGGCCAGTGGTTTCTTGGTTCTTTCAAAGAACCAAATTTTGGTTTTGTTAATTCTTTCTATTGTTTTTCTATTTTCTATTTCATTTAATTCTGTTCTGATCTTTATTCTTTCCTTTCTTCTGGTGGCTGTGGGCTATTTTTTGCTGTTCTCTTTCTATTTGTTTGAGTTCTGTAGGTAATGTTTTGATTCTGTCCCTTTCTTCTTTTTTGATGTGTGCATCTACTGCTATAAATTTTCCTCTGAGGACTGCCTTTGCTATTTCCCAAAGGTTTTGGTATGATGTGTTTTCATTCTCATTTGAGTCTAGGAATTTTTTGATTCCACCTCTGTTTTCTTGTATTACCCAGTGGTTTGTAAGCAGGGTGTTATTCAGTTTCCATGTAATCGATTTTTTTTCCTTTCCTCCTTCTGTTGTTAATTTCTACCTTGATGGCATTGTGATCAGAGAAGATATATACTTTGTATTATCTCAACGTTTTGGATTTTGTTGACGATTGCTCTGTGGCCTAGGATGTGGTCTATTCTGGAGAACTTTCCATGTGCATTGGAAAAGAATGTGTAATTTGTAGCTGTGGGGGGGTGTTTTATATATGTCTATGAGGTCAAGTTGACTGATTGTACCCTTTAGGTGTTCTGTATCTTTGCTGAGTTTCTTTCTAGGTGTTCTGTGTTTTACCAAGAGTGATGTGTTGAACTCTCCTACTATTATTGTGAAACTGTTAATTCTTCTTTTTAGTGCTGTTAGAGTTTGTTTTATGTATCTAAGAGCCTTGTCATTGGGTGCGTAGATGTTTATTATGGTTATGTCTTCATTATGGATCATCTCCTTAATCATTATATAGTGTCCTTCTTTGTCTTTT
>NW_004444169.1:2401041-2412072 GCF_000243295.1 Trichechus manatus latirostris | reverse complement strand
CCTTGGTGATTTTCTTTTGGGGTCTATCCTATATGGGGTTCGTTGAGCTTCTTGGATGGTCAGCTTTTCATCTTTCATGATATTGGGGAAGTTTTCAGTCAGCAGTTTTTCAATGATCCTCTTTGTGTTTTCTGTTTTCTCCCCCTGTACTGGAACTTTGATCACTCGAAAATTTTTGCTTTTGATTGTATCCCACATAATTCTCAGGGTTTCTTCATTGTTCTTCATTATTTTTTCTGATTTTTTCCTCATAGTTGTATTCAAGTGTTTGTCTTCAACTTCGCTGATCCTGTCTTCCACCATTTCAAATCTGCTCCTCAGCCTTTCTATGACACTGTCCAGTTCTGAAATCTTCTTATTTATCTTTTGGATTTCTAATTGTTTTTGTATAATTTCTAGTTGTGAATTTATTTTGGTATTTTGTTTCTGCATTATTTTCCTGAATTCTTCCATTTTTTGTCTGTATTTTCCATGAATTTGTCTATTTTTTCCTCATTTTTGTCTGCTTTTTGCTTCAACTCTTGGATGGCTCTGAATATTGGAGATTTGAATTCCATATCAGGTGGTTCTAGAGCCTTTTCTTCTACTGGAAAATCATCTGGTATTTTATTTTGGATGCCTACTGGAACCATCCTGTCCTGTTTTTGTAAATGTTTTGATATTGTCTGCTGTCTTTGGGGCATTCAGTAGTTATTTTCCTCGTTTATTGATTGTAGATTTGTTTGTTTTGTCCTGCTTTTTTGTTTTATTTGGCTATGTCTGAACAGGCGGGCTGTATGCTCTTTTTTGTTTGCCATCTGGGGAAAGATACTTGTGGCCTCCTTCTCCAATTGGCAGGGTCAGTCGCTTAGATATGGTGCAGCAGGGCAGGTCTAGGTGAAGAGGAGTTGCTGGGATTGGTTTTTTTGGCACTTACTACTGCCGCCAGGGCAGGCCGTTAGTCAGTGCAGGACAGGTTCTGGTAGACCTTGCCTGGGCTTCCTGGTGGTGTGATGTTCAGAGCACAATGTGGGTAGGCAGGATGAAGGGGGGAGATTGTGATGTGTGGAGCTAAGATGGGTATGGGAGAGAGGAGAGATGAACACGAGCCAAAAACAAATGACCAAACAAAAAAGAGTGTTAGGGGAGCTTGCTGTTGGAGTGGAGAGATGAGAGACTATGAAATGGAGAAAAACAAAAAGGAGAAGAAGAAGAAAAAAGAAAAGAAAAAATGAATGAATAAAAGAAAGAAAAAAGAAAAGCTCCCAGGGATCCCTCCAATGTGGCTGCGAGGTCTGGGGAAGTTGCTCGCAGGCCGTGAATTACAGCCTGGCTAGAAGGGGTAGAGGTATTCAGTGCTAGGTATTCAGGGGACAGGAAGAGAAGGAAAGTATAGAGAGATGACAAACTGACTAATAAAGAAAGAGAAAAAGGGAAAAAGCGGGAAAAGAAAACAAAATAAACAAATACAAAAGAACAAGAACCCCCCTAAAAACAGAAGAAACCCCCCAAAAAAAACAAGAAAAAAGAAATTCCCTGAGGGATCCCTCTGCCCATCTGTGCGTAGCGAGGGGGTATGTCCCAAGCTACGCAGTACTGCCCAGCTAGAACGGGCTCCCAATTCAAGAAAAGAAAAAGAAAACAAACAATTCCAAACAAACAAAAAAAGCCCAGGGATCCCACCAGTGTGGCAACACAGGCCAGGAAGCAGTTTCACATTCCAGCAGCATTTCACAGCCTTTCAGGAAGAAGAAAAGATGGCACATGGAGCCAGGTATTTGAGAGAAAGGAGGTGGAGGTGGTGAGAGGTAAGGAAGAAATCTAAAGAAGCAGATAAAAGCAACACCAGCAGCCAACAGATGGCACTTAGGGAGCCAGCCAGTGCAGGTGGGTGGAATCCAAGCCACACTGGGGTGAAGCTGGTGCTTCCTTTCCAAGAGACTGTGGCCGTAGGAAGCAGAGGAGGTCGAGTGGGGGTGAAGAAGGGTGGGGGGTGGGAAAGCGTATATCGCTGGTTACTGGTTGTTCTGTCTCCTGTTGGAAGCTCCGTGAAGCTGCTTTCTTTTACCCCTGTTCGCTGATCTCTGATATGACTCCAAGATGGCGAATCCATGCTTCATTAGCTGATAGGGGACCTCTGCATATATCTCTCCTCGTTCTCTGTTATCTGTCGGTTTCTTATTCCATTCAGTGCTTGGCTGAGTTCTTCATCTCTTCATTTGATGCTTAGGGTTTCAGGATTGCCGTTTTCTCTGTTTGGGTTAGTTTTTCAGGTCCTTGCTATGGAGGGATGGCATGGTGCTTCTGCCTATAGTGCCATGTTGCCTGAAAGTCTATTTCTAGCATTTTAAAGAAGCGCCAAATTGATTTCCAAAGCATTTTACATTCCCACCAACAGTGTACAAGTGTTCTAGTGTCTCCACAACCTCTCCAACATTTATTATTTTGTGTTTTTTAGATTAATGCTAACCTTGTTGGGGTGAGATGGTATCTCATAGTAATTTTGATTTGCATTTCTGTAATGGCTAATGATCGTGAGCATTTCCTCATGTGTCTGTTAGCTGCCTGACTGTCTTTTTTGGCGAAGTGCCTGTTCATATATTTGCCCATTTTTTAATTGGGTTATTTGTCTTTTTGTTGTTGAGGAGTGACAGTAGCTTGTAGATTTTAGAGATTAGACCCTGATAGGCTTTGTCGTGGCCAAAAAGTTTTCCCCGGTCTGTAGCCTGTCTTTTTACTCATTTGTTGAAGTCTTTTGGTGAACAGAAGTGTTTGATTTTTAAGAGTTCCCAGTTATCTAGTTTCTCTTCTGGTGTATGTGCATTGTTACTTATGCTTTGTATTCTGTTTATGCCATGTATTAGGGCTCCTAGCATTGTCCCTATTTTTTCTTTCATGATTTTTATCATTTTCAATTTTATATTTAGGTCTTTGATCCATTTTGAGTTAGTTTTTGTGCATGGTGTGAGGTGTGGATCTTGTTTCAGTTTTTTGCAGATGGATATCGAGTTATGCCAGCATCATTTGTTAAAGACACTGTCTTTTCCCCAGTTGATGGGCTTTGGGCCTTTGTTAAATATCAGCTGCTCATAGGTGGATTAATTTACATTTGGATTCTCAATTCTGTTCATTGGTCTATGTATCTGTTGTTGTACCAGTACCAGGATGTTTTGACTACCACGGTGTTAGAATAGGTTCTAAAATCAGGTAGTGTGAGGCCTCCCACTTTGCTCTTCAGTAATGCTTTACTTATCCAGGGCCTCTTCCCTTTCCCTATGAAGTTGGTGATTTGTTTCTTCATCTCTTTAAAAAATACCGTTGGAATTTGGATCGGTATTGCATTGTATCTGTAGATCGCTTTGGATAGAATTGACATTTTCACAATGTTGAGTCTTCCTATCCATGTGCAATGTACGTTTTTCCACTTATGCAGTTCTCTTTTGGGTTTCTTGCGGTAGTGTCTTGTAGTTTTCTTTGTATAGGTCTTTTACATCTCGGGTTAGATTTATTCCTAAGTATTTTATCTTCTTGGGGGCTATTGTAAATGGAATTGATTTCATAACTTCCTCTTCGATGTTCTCCTTGTTGGTGTAGAGGAATCCAACAGATTTTTGTATGTTTATCTTGTATCCTGATAGTTTTCTGAAATTTCCTGTTAGTTCTAGGAGTTTTCTTGTGAATTCTTTGGAGTTTTCTGTGTATAAGATCATATCATCTGCAAATACAGATAGTTTTACTTCTTTCTTACCAATTTGGGTGCTCTTTATTTATTTTCTAACCTAATTCCTCTGGCTAGGACCACAATATTGAATAAGGATGCCTGGAGGATGACTGAGCATCAATTGATTCCTCTAGTTTCCCAGGATTAGAGTTCCAGAGCCCTGAATGGTGCAAAGAAGAGTGTCCAGCAATGGTCTCTCCCATTGTTACCCACTCAAGTAGGTGTGAATACACACCATTTCCTTCTCCCATGCTATGTGATCTTAGGTCAGGAAGTTTTCCCCACTAAGCCTCAGTCTCTGTTTTGTAAAATGGAGAGAATCAATCTTATTTTGCAGGGCTGTGAGGTTGAAATAAAAGAATATGGATGTATGGATATATGTTGTTTTATGCCATCGAGTTGATTCCAACTCATAACGGTCCTATAGGACAGAGTAGAACTGCCCCATAGGGTTTCCAAGGAGCGGCTGATGGATTCAAACTGCCGACCTTTTGGTTAGCAAGCTGAGCTCTTAACCACTTCACCACCAGGGCTCCACATGGATATATATATTTATATGTGCACATGCATGCTTACAGTGCCCAGCTCAAGGCCTTGTACGTAAACGGTACCAGATATTATTACGATTCCTCACAGAAAGTCAAAGCTAGAAGGAACCTTGAAGACTACCCACTCCAACACTCATTCCTCAAACGAAGTAGCTGAGCCCAAAGAGGGAAAAGATTTTGCCTGGGATCACACAAACGTAGTGGCAGAGAGGGAACTAGAACCTGTTCTTCCTAACTCCTTTTTCCAAGACTGTTTTTCATCCTGTCTAGCTGAGTCATGTTGAGTACAATCCATGCTATGGGGGTAAAGTCAGTGGGTCATGCTGTCTAGTTGGTTCCGATTCATAGGGACCCCATGTACAACAGAACGAAACACTGCCCAGTCCTGCGCCTTCCTCACAATCCTCTCTGTGCTTGAGCCCATTGCTGCAGCCACTGTATCAATCCATCTCGTTGAAGCTCTTCCTCTTTTTCGCTGACCCTCTACTTTACCAAGCATGATGTCCCTCTCCAGGAGTTGGTCCCTCCTGATAACATTTCCAAAGTAAGTGAGAGGAAGTCTCACCATCCTTCCTTCTAATGAGCATTCTGGTTGTAATTGTTCCAAGACAGATTTGTTCGTTTTTCTGGCAGTCCATGGTATATTCAATATTCTTCTCCAACACCATGATTCAAAGGCATCAATTCTTTGGTCTTCCTTATTCATTGTCCAGCTTTCCCACGCATATGAGGTGATTGAAAACACCAGGCTTGGGTCAGGCGCACTTTAGTCCTTGAAGTGACATCTTTGCTTTTTTTAACACTTTAAAGAGGTCTTTTGCAGCAAATTTGCTCAATGCAATGTTTCATTTGATTTCTTGACTGCTGCTTCCCTAGATGTTGATTGTGGATCCAAGTAAAATGAAATCCTTGATGACTTGAATCTTTTCTCTGTTTATCATGATGTTGCTTATTGGTCCAGTTGTGAGCATTTTTATTTTCTTTACGTTGAGTGTAATCCACACCGAAGGCTGTGGTCTTTGATCTTCATCAGTAAGTGCTTCATGTCCTCTTCACTTTTAGCAAACAAGGTTGTGTCATCTGCATAACGCAGGTTGTTAATGAGTCTTCCTCCAATCCTGATGTCCCGTTCTTCTTCATGTAGTCCAGCTTCTCAGATTATTTGCTCAGCATACAGGTTGAATAAGTATGGCAAAATGATACAACCCTGAGACACACTGTTCCTGACTTTAAACCACACAGTATCCCCTTGTTCTGTTTGAATTACTGCCTCTTGGTCTAACTACAAGTTCCAGAATTCCTGTTCTTCATAATGTTATCCATAATTTGTTACGATCCACACAGTTGAATGCCTTTGCATAGTCAATAAAACACAGGTAAACATCTTTCTGGTATTCTTTGCTTTCAGCCATGGATCCATCTGACATTAGCAATGAGATCTGTTGTTCCATATCTTCTTCAGAATACAGCTTGAATTTCTGGGAGTTCCCTGCCGATGTGCTGCTCCAACAGTTTTTGAATTTATCTTCAGCAAAATTTTACATGTATGTGATTGTTTGATAATTTCTGCATTCCCCCACTATAAAATTCATCAACCCCTCCACATCCACACGAAATAAATCTAATGATTATAATATTCTTTGGTATAGATAATTGAATTTTCTCTATCTTATGTAAAGTTGTCTAAAATTATCATGGAACCTTCTGACTATGTCAAAATGAGGAGATCAGCAAATTCTCTTCCCAAAAAGTAACTACAATGCTGGACAAAATTGACAAAAACAACCATTTTGGAGCTCTGGAAATTGATCATGATGGTTACTTTTAAGTGTCAGCTTGGCTAGGCTAAGGTATCACTTGTTTGATCAAACACTAATCTAGATTTTGTTATCAGGGTATTTACATGTGGTTATCATTTAAATCACTTGACCTTAAGTAAAGCAGATTACCCTCCAAAATGTGGATGGGTCTCATCCAATCAGTTGAAGACCTTAAGAGCAAAAACTGAGTTTTCCTGAGGAAGAAGGATTCTGCCTCAACAATGTAAAAAGATATCCTGCCAGAATTTCCACTCCATCTCCTGGCCTATACATATATTTTATTGGTTCTGTTTCTCTGGAGAACTCTAAGACATCAACCAAAGGCATACAGTTATTTAAGAATGTTTATACTTTAAAAGCCACTGAATTTGGAGTAAGAACAGGAGGAATATGTGGCAACCTGGCCCAAGGTGGCTGCCATCAGCTAAATGAGCAAGGAAGTTCTGCCTGCGTGGTTCAGACCACAAGCCCCAACATCTCTAACATTTTCACTTGATTTGGAGTGATGAAAGGTTTCAACGGCCAGCAAGTGTCAGTGGAAGTGATTGCTAAAAGCAGAGCGTTGGGTGAGAAGCTACTATCTCAGGATTTACTACCCTGAAGGTGTGGTCATGGTTGGAGCAAGTGGATCCTGGAGAGGCCACAAGCTATTCACACACTCCTGCCCAACCCTGAAACTGCATCAATGTACATGGGTGTCTCAAAAGAGAAAGTAAAACCTGGAGCCAATTTAGAAACAGCTTAAACTCTGAATTCACTCCTCTACCAAATACAGATCCATTGGCAGAGGGTGGAAGCCTTACTGGATCAAAGTGAGTGAACACAACCTCTTTCCAATCACTGGCTGACCAATAAGCTATGCAGAAACAGCGGTAACTGCTAATAAGCCAGACTTAAAAAAAGGAAAATTTTAAAAAGAAAATGAGTAGAGGAGACAAGTTACTAAACAAACAAAAACAGCCAACATTTAACAACAAAAAGGCAAATAACCCAACAAAAACTGAGCAAAGGTAATGAACAGACACAAATGGCCAACAGACACAAAGGGCCAACAGACACATGAAAAGACGCTCAAAGTCATTAACCCTCAGAGAAATGTAAATCAAAACCACAATGACATACTATTTCACTCCCACAAGAAAGGCCAAGATAAAAAAAAATGGAGGAGGTGGAGCCATCATGGTGCTATAAACAGAAACATCATGTTGTCTCTCTGCAGCAAAGACCCAAAAAACTAAGTAAAACCGATACAAACGTCAATTCTGGAACCCTAAGCATTAAATGAAAGGATAAAGAACTAGATCAAGCACTGAATGGAAGAAGAAACTGTCAGAGAACAGAGAACTAGGAGAGCTATGGAGGGGAGGTCCCCTGCCAGCTAACACAGCACAGCTTCACAATCTTGGAGCACAGTCAGCAATGACTTTGGACAGGGAGTACAAGAAGACAACGTCACAGAGCTCACAACAGAAGACAGAGCACCCGGTAACCAGAGATACACACTTTCCCACCCCTCATCCATCCTTCTGCTTTATATGCTGCCTCACTGCTTCCCAGTAGGCTACAGTTGCTCAGCTGGAGAGACACCAGCTCACTTCCACAACGGGTCTGCCCTGCCCCCACTGGCTGGTTCCCTCAGAGGCACATTTTTTTCCTCTTTCCCTTTCTTCCTTTTCCTTCTCCCTCCCACTTAGCCCCCTGCAGTGCATCTGCCCTTTCCTGACAGGCCGTGCTGCGCCATCTGATAAGAGAGACAGCAGCTTGTTGCAACCCTGGTTCCTCTCCACCTCCAACTGCTGGTTCCCTCAGTACCATATTTTTTGTTTGTTTGTTCCTTCTCTCTTTTCCTTCCTTCTTTTCTTTTCTCCCACCCACCTCACCCTATGTGCCACCTCCAACTTTTATCAACAGGTCATGCTGCACCACTCGGCTAGAGAGCCACCAGCACATGGCCGCCCCGTGTCTGTCCTGCTCCCACCTGCTGGCTCCCACCACACTGCTATTTTTTTTCTCTTTTGTTTCTCTATCTTTTCTTTCTCCTTCCCACCTGGCTGTATGCATCACATCCTCTCCCTTCTCTCCTGCTTCTGCACCACCCACCAAGTGCTACACCTCCAAACTGCACATGCATGGCCCTGCCCCACAACACCCCCTGGGCCCACAACACCAAATATCATGCCCCAGTGTGGGACCAGCAAGGATTCTCAGATTCCCAGACCCCACCTACACCACCCCTGGCCCCACTCCACCAAGCACCTTGACACTGAGGGGGACCAGTGGACCTCTGGACTCCTGATCCCTACCTCATGTTGCCACTGGCTCCACCGCACTGAGCACCATACATCCATGCAGGGATGGTGTGGCCCTCCGGACCCCCACCCCAGAACAACCACGCTGCCCTCAGACCTGTCCAGCCAGCCTCAGTTCGTGCCACAAATGACTTATTTCTGCCCCTCCCCTCCTGCTGGACTTTCCCTGCTGCACTATAGCTAAGAGATTGGCCCTGTCCATCTGGACAAGGTGGTGAGAACTATTGTGCCCACAGACAAGAAAGCAGCAGAACACAGTCAGCCTACCCACCCAGACATAACCAAATAAAATGAAAATGCAGGACAAAACCAACCTACAAACAATAAATGAAGAAAACTCTTCCTGAATGTCTCGAAGACAGCAGACAATATCAAAAATATATATATAAAAGGACAGGATGACTCCAGTAAGCGACCAAAACAAAACACCAGATGAACTTCCAGTAGAAGAAAAGACACTGGAACTACTTGATAGAGAATTCAAAAGTCTAATGTTAATGGCTCTCAAAGAGTTAAGGAAGGAGATTAAAGAAAACACAGACAAAACTAATGGAAAAATATACAAAACCATGGAAAGTACAAAAAAATCAGGGAAAACACAAAGTAATGGAAGAATTCAGGAAATAATACAAAAACAGCAATTAGAAATCCAAAAGTTATACAACAAAATTCCAGCAATAGAAGTTTTTGGAGCAAATATGAAAAAACAGAAGACAGGATCAGAGAAATTGAAGGCAAACCCATGGATACCACTTTGCTTGAGGAAAAATCAGAGAAAAGAATGAAAAACTAAACTATGTAGGATACACTCAAGGGCAAAAATTTGTGATCATAGTTCAAGAACAAGGGAAGAAAATGGAAAATGCAGAGAGGATCATTGAAGATTTGCTGACAGAAAACTTCCCTAATATTGTGAAAAATGAAAATCCAACCATCCAAGAAGCTCAATGAAACCCGTATAAGATAGACTCCAAAAGAAAAATACGAAGACATATCATAATCACACTCACCAAAACCAAAGATAAAGAAAGAATACTGACAGCAGCTGGAGAAAAATGATAAGTCACATACAAAGAGGAAAAAAATAAGACTAAGCTCTGATTCTTTGGCAGAAACCATGTAGGCAAAAACGTAATGGGACGACATATATATAACCTTGAAAGAAAATAATTGCAAACCAAGAATAGTATATCCTGCAAAACTCTCGCTCAAATATGATGGCCAAATTAGGACATTTCCAGATAAACAGAAACGAAGGGAATATGTAAAAACCAAACCAAACTTACAAGAATTATTAAAGGGAGTTCTTCAGTTAGAGAACAAACAACAACCTGAATCTGGGACAAAGGACAGCATCAGCCAGACACTATCCTAGGTAAAGAACTCTCAAGGATAAAACAAAACTAAAAGATTTACAACAGGGAACCAGAGAGGTCAATCTGTAAATGACAACAATGCCAGAACACTAAAAGAGGGAATAAATGGTGTAGGTATAGAACTTTCAAATGGAGGAGAAGTCAAGGCTATATCAAGTAATAAAATACTGGTTTAAACTTAGGAAGATGGGGTAAATTTCAAGGTAACCACATAGAAAGTTAACAAATCTACTCATCAAAAAAGAAGAAAAACATAAAGTCTCAGTTAACACAAAATCTACAATAACAAAAGAAACTAAATGAAATTTCACAAACAAAAGGAACTTAGCACAGAAGAGTAAGAGGAACAAAGAAAACGTCAGCACCACAAAAAAATCACTACAAAAGGACAGCAATAAACTCATACTTATTGATAATCACACTGAATGTAAATGGCTTAAATGCACCAGTAAAGAGAGAGAGAGTGACAGAATGGATTAAAAAAAAAAACTATAACCCATCAGTATGTTGTCTACAAGAGACACAACTTAAACATATAAAAATATATTAAAAATCAAATGATAGGAAAAAATATATCAAGCAAACAGCAACCAAAAAAAACGGCAGGATTGGCAATACTAACCTCAGATAAAATAGAATTTAAGGAAAAATCTACCATAAAAGACAAGGAAGGACATTATATAATGGTTAAAGGGACAAGCCACCATGATGACATAACTCCAAAAAATGTCTACACACCCAGTGACAGGGCTTCAAAATATATAAAACAACTCTAAACACACTGAAAAGAGAAATTGACAGTTCCACAATAATAATAGGAGACTTCAACACACCACTCTCGGTAAAGGACAGAGCATCTAGAAAGAAACTCAACAAACATACAGAAGCTCTAAAGGCCACTACCAACCAACTTGACCTCATAGACATATATAGAACACTCTACCCAACAGCAGCAAAGTATACATTCTTTTCCAATGCACGTGGAATGTTCTTGAGAATACACCACATCTTCGACCACTAAGCACTCCTCAACGAAATCCAAAAAAAAAAAAAATTGAGATAATGCAAAGCACTACCTGACCTCAGAACCTACTATACAGCTACAGTAGTCAAAACAGCCTGGTACTGGTGCAACGACAGATACGTTGACCAATGGAACAGAATTGAGAACCCAGATGTAAATCCATCCACCTACGGTCACTTGATCTTCAACAAGGGCCCAAAGTCCATCAAACGGGGAAAAGACAGTCTTTTTAACAAATGGTGCTGGCAAAACTG
>NW_004444169.1:2381991-2399686 GCF_000243295.1 Trichechus manatus latirostris | reverse complement strand
GAGAATGAAGAGAACAGGATACAAGGAAAAGATTAGTCCAAAGGACTAATGGACCACAGCTACCACGGCCTCCACCAGACTGAGTCCAGTAAAACTAGATGGTGCCCAGCTACCACCACTGACTTCTCTGACCGGGAACACAATAGAGGATTCTGGACAGAGCTGGATAAGGATGTAGAACAAAATTCTATCTCACCAAAAGAAGACCAGATTTACTGGCCTGACAGACTGGAGAAACCCCGAGAGTATGGCCCCCGGACACCCTGTTATCTCAGTGGTGGAGACACTCAAGAAGTTCACCGTTCAGCCGGAGATTGGGCAGCCTCATAAAACAAAAAGGGAGTAATGAGGCACAGCAGTCTAGGGACAAGGACTAGTAGGCAGGAGGGGACAAGAAAGCTGGTGATAGGGAACCCAAGGTTGAGTAAAGACAGTGTTGATGTGCTGTGAGGTTGTTAACCATTGTCATAGCCATGTGTACTAACTGTTTAATGAGAAAATAGTTGTTCTGCAAACCTTCATCTAAGGTACAAAAAAAGAATTATCTATGTGAGATATAACTGACAACAGCAACTCAAAAGGTTTGATGGGAAGCCTAGGGGGCAGTGAGTTGAAGATAATGGTGATGGAATAATTTGGAAAAAGATAGTGAGAATAGCAGCACAACTGGAAGAATGTAATCAATGTCACCGAATTGTACATGTAGAAACTTTTGAAATGGTGTAACTCTGTCAATGTATATTTTCAAAAAAAAAAAAGTTCCTTCAAGGTCGAGAAGGGAGAGTGTTGACATGTCGTGGGGTTGTTAACCAATGTCGTAATACAATATGTGTACTGACTGTTTAATGAGTAACTATTTGTTCTATAAACCTTCATCTAAAGTAAAATAAAAAAATTACATGAACAAGGAAATATACAGAAACTAATGTGTATTAGTGGTTACCAAGGAATGGGGGGCCCAGGAGTAGATTCATTCTCTAGATAGTAGACACTTGTTATTTTTTGTGATGGGAAAGTTAACACTCAATTAGAGTGAAGTGTATGCAGCTTGACGAAGTTAAATGATGTCACTAAAAAGTACACAGGAGAAAAAGACCTATCGGTAATCGTTATGGCACTTATAATTTTGAAACAACAGCAAAAACAACCAAAAGTATATGTGTGGGTATATATGTATGTATGTAGGCATATATCTGTATAGGTACGTATATATGTGTGTGAATATATAGGTGTATGCATATGTATATGTATATACATCTATGTGACTGCATATATATAATAAAGCACATAGGGAGCACAGTTATGAATACTTCTTAGACATAATCAAACACCTTGTGGGATTGGATTTAGGTTTGAGGGATTAGGACAATAGTCCCATGAGACATCTTGGTCAATTGACATAATATAGTTCATAAAGTTATGTTCTACATTCTAGTTTGATGAGTCATGTATGGGGTCTTTAAAGCTTGCAAGCGGCCATCTTAGATGTAACTATTGGCCTCTACTCATCTGGAGCATAAGAGAAAGAAGAAAACCAAAGACTCAAAGAAGAAACTAGTCTACAGGACTAATAGTCTATACGAATCATGGCCTCATCTATCCTAAGACTAGAAGAACTAGATGGTGCCTGGCTACTACTACTGACCATTCTAATCAGAGCCACAGTAGATGGACCCTGATAGAGGATCCTGATAGAATGGGATAAAAATGTGGAACAGAACCTCAAATTTCTATAAAAAAAAAAAAAAGATTTACTGAACTGGTTGAGACTAGAGGACTCCATGAGACTATTGCCCCTTCACACATTGTGAAAAATGTATCCAATGTCACTGAACAACTTGTGCAGAAATTGTTGAATGGGAACCTAAACTGCTGTGCAAACCTCCACTGAAAACACAATAAATGTTATCAGAAATATATATATATAAAGCCAAAAGGAACAATCTTCAGGGAGAAAATATCATAATCCAGAATTGTTACAAAACATTTTTAATGGAAACTCTGGAGTTAAAGAGCACACTAACTTTAATAAAAATTCACTAGAGGGATTAAACAAAAGATTCAAGATGATAGAAGAAAGAATCGGTGAACCTAAAAATAGATTAATAGAAATCTAATTTGAAGAACAGAGAGAATAAAATATTTTAAAAAAATGAACAGAGTCTTAGAAAGCTGTGAGACAACATCAAGCATACCAAGGTATGCGTAATAGGAGTCCCAGAAAGAAAGAAGAGGGAGAAAGTGCCATAAAGATACCTGAAAAAAAAAAATGAAAACTTCTCAAATTTGATGAAAAACATCAATCTACAGATCCAAGAAACTCATCAGACTCTAAGTAAAATAAACACACAGATATCCACAATTAGACAAATTATAGTCAAACTGTTGAAGGCCAATGACAATGAGAAAATAATGAAAGCAGCAAAAAAAAAAAATGAAACATGATGTACAGGGGAGCATCATCATGAACAATGACTGACTTTTCATCACAAATAATAGAGACCAGAAGGCAGTAGAATAACATACTCAAAGTGCTGAAATAAAAACAGAATTATAAAAAGTGATGATGAAATAAAGACACTCCCAGGTAAACAAAGACTGAGAGAATTTGTGACTAGTCAACCTGTCTTACCAGAAATATTAAAGGAAGTGTTTCAGGCTGAAAATAATGGCTTCAGATGATAACTCAAATCCACAAGAAGGCTTGATAAATATGTGGGTAAATATGTAAGACTGTATAGTATTGCTTTTTCTTATTTTTTTCTATCAACTTCTTTAAAAGCCTTAAGATTAACTAAAGCAATAATTATGACACTATATTATTGAATTTATAACATATGTAAATGTAATAGATATGAAAATAATAGCAAAAAGGAGAAGAAAAAAACCAAACCTGTTGCCGTTGAGTTGATTCTGACTCATAGCAACCTTATAGTACAGAGTAGAACTGCCCCATAGAGTTTCCAAGGAGAGGTTGGTGGATTCGAACTACTGACCTTCTAGTTAGCAGTGGAACTCTTAATTACTATGCCACCAGCAAAAAGGAGAAGGGAGGAAATATGCACACACACATATTCACCAAACAATTGCACAATTGCAGAACACACATTCTTTTCAAACACAGGGGGAGCTTTCTTCAGAATAGACCCTATTGTAGGCCCTAAAAGAAGTCTCAGTAAATTTTAAAGGATTTTATTCTCCGACCACTATGAAATTGACTTAGAAATCAACAACAGAAAGAATTATGAGAAATTCCCAAGTATTTGTAAATTTAAAAAAAAATTCTAATAAACCTCACAGGTCAAACAAGAAATCACAAGAAGAATTAGAAAATATTTTTAACTGAATGAAAACAAAAACACAGCATATCAAAATTTATGAGATGAAGCTAACGCAGTGCTTATAGCTAAAGTTATAGTGGAAAAGAAGAAATCAAATAGATATAACACCAATCCTTCATAAATTCTTCTAGAAAATAGAGGAGGATGAAAACTTCCCAACTCATTCTAAAAGGCCTGTATTACTCTGATACCAAGGTCAGACAGAGGCATCACAAGAAAAGAAAGCTACAAATCAATATCCCTCATGAATATAGATGCAAAATCCCTTAACAAAATATTAGCAAACTGAATCTAGCAAGATATAAAATGGATTACAAACCATCACCAAGTAAGATTTATCCCAGGAATTCAAAGTTGGTTTAATATTAAAAAATTAATTAATGTAATATACCATATCAATAGAATAAAAGATAAAAACCATATCTCAATAGATGCAGGAAAAACATTTAACAAAATACAACACCCTTTCATGATAAAAAACACTCAACTAAGAATCGAAGGGAATGTCCTCAAACTGATAAAAGGCATCTATTAATAAAAACACACACACACACACAGGTGAGATCATACTTAATGATGAAAGAGGTAATGATTTCCCCCTTTGATCAGACATAAAGAAAGGAGTCTGCTTTTGCCACTTCTATTTAACACTATACTGGAGGCACTTGCTTGTGCATATCAGGTAATCTTGTGGGTAGACTATCACAGGGAATCCACAAAAAAATGCTAAAACTAATAAATGAGTTTAACAAGATTGCAGGATACAAGATCAATATACAAAAATAAATTAGTTTGCTATATATTAGCAACAAACAATCCAAAATTGAAATTAAGAAAACAATTCCATTCACAATATCGTCAAAATGAATAAAATACTAGGGAATAAAGTTAACAAATGAAGTGTGAGAATTATACATTGAAAATTATAAAACATTACTGAAGGAAATTAAAGAAGATCTAAATATAGAGACATTATATGTTCATGATTGGAAGACTCAATATTGTCAAGATGGCAATTCTCCCTAAATTGATTTATAGATTCACTGTGATCCCTACTAAAATTGCAGCAGCTATTTTTTTTGCAGAAATTGACAATCTGATCCTAAAATTTATACAGAAATGTAAATAACCTAAAATAACCAAAACAATTTTTAAAAGGTGCAGAAATCAAAGCAGTTTAGTATTGGCACAAGGATAACCATATAGATCAATGGAACAGAATCGATAATTCAGAAATAAATCTATATAGTTATGATTAATTGATTTTCGACCAAGGTGCCAAGACAATGGGGACAGTATATTGTTTTCAACAAATTGTTCTGGGACAATTGTAAATCCACATACAAAAAGACGAGTTTAGACACTTGTCTCACACCATGCACAAAAATTAACACAAAATAGATCAAAAACCTAAATGTAAGAGCTAAAACTACAAAATTTATCAAAGAAAATGTAGGAGAAAATCATGGTGACCTTGGATTGGACAAAGAGTTATTAAATATAACACCAAAGGAATAATTCATAAAAGTAAATATTGATAAATTAAGCTTCAATAAAATTAAAATGTTTGCACTTCAAAAGACCCCTATCAGAAAATAAAAAGGAGGAGGCAGAGCAAGATGGCAGTGTAAGCAGTCACACACTCCCATTTCCCTACAACAAATCCAGAAGAAAGTAAGTAAAAACTAAGTAAATTGATAATTTTGGAACTCTGGAGAGCAATTAAAGAGTTGGAGAACCAAAGTGGATACTGAATCAAGAAAAATGTCTCAAACAGATGATAGGTGAGTGGATTTTCTCTGAGTGTCCTCACCTCAACTGCCTCCCCAGCTCAGAGAGGCCATCTTGAGGAAGCTTAGGCTAGTGCCCTTGGGCAGGGAGCCCAGGACTAGAACAGCACAGCTAAGACACTTGAGCTGGCAGACTGGGATGAAGGCACCAACTAAGCACAGCCCACGTGGGAGCTGCCATGAGTACTGGGAAAGAATATCAAGGCAGGTGCAACGCAGGCCACAGTACATGAACAGGCAGGCCCAGGGGAGAGGCACAGAGGGTGCGGCATGGCCAAGACACCTGGGTGGGCAGCCTGGGACAGTGAGGCCTGCTGAGCATAACCCAGGTGGGAGTTCCTGTGAGTCTTGGGAAAGAACAGCATGATGGGCACAGTGCAGACAGTAATGCATGAGCAGTTGCACCCAGGGTAGGGAGGTACAGAGGGCACAGTGCAGGCTGAGATACCTGAACAGTTGAAGCTGGGATGGAGTGGCTTGGTGAGCACAACCCAGGCAGGAATTCTTATGAGTCCTGGGAAAAAGTGACACAGTGGGCACAACAGACCGTGGTAGGTGTGTGGTTGGACACAGGATGTAGAGGAGTGTGGGGAGGTGTAGTGCAGGCTGGAGCACAGCACAGGTTGGAGTTCCCATGAGCCCTGGGAAGAAGCAACAAGATGAGCACAGTGCAGATTGGAGTTCACGAACAGTGAGAACATGTGGTGAATTGGCAACAGCTGCTGCTTACAGGGTGGGATGTCTGTGACAGCTGCAGCCCCTGGGTGGGAGGTCTAGTGTAAGAGCTGTACACTGGCACTCATGGGGGGGATTTGTGGTGAACAATCAGACCCAACTGGTCATCCCAAACAGGAGGAAGTGCTAAAGGGGCAAGGTCAGTGTCCCTGGGGGAGGGAATCTGGTGCTGGAATAATACATTCAGCATACTCAATATCTTGTGGGGAATCAACTATATCAAGGGCTACAGCCCATAGAGTTTGGTGCTGAAGAGACAAGGTCAGTACCTCCACTCAGGGAACCTAGAAGAGAAACAGTGACAGCCAGCACCCCCAAGAAAGGAGGCCAAAAGGTAAGGGACAACAATAAATGCATCTAGAAGAGGAGTCTGGAGTGGAAGCAGAGAACTACAACTTTCAATAATTTAAAATATTAATAACAACAATAATAAAGACCAAGAAGAGCAAACCCTAGAGAAAAGGAATCTAATCTTCAGAGATACCACAGTAAAACAACTCAGTGTCTCAATTACAACAGAATATCACAAAGCATACAAAGAGGCAGTAATGAACAGCCCATGCAAAAGAACAAAATAAGGAGACAGAAACTGTCCCCAAGGAAAGAAAGAATGGAATCACTTGACAATGACTTTAAAGCATCAGTATTAAACATGTTCAAAGAGTTAAAGGAAAACACAGAAAATGAACTAAAGGAAAACAATACAAGAACAAACCAAGAATTTCAATAAAGAGATACCCATACCTGTTGCTGTTGAGTCGATTCTGACTCATAGCAACCCTATAGGACAGAGTAGAACTGCCCCATAGAGTTTCCAAGGAGTACCTGGTGGATTCGAACTGCCAACCTTTTGGTTAGCAGCCGTAGCACTTAACCATTAAACCACCAGGGTTTCCAATAAAGAGATAGAAACTTTAAAAAAAGGGAAATACTGCAATTGAAAAGTACAATAACAGAAATGAACAATTCTATGGAAGGGCTCAGCAGTAGATTTGAAATGGCAGAAGAAAGAATTACCAAATTGGAAGACAGGGCCATAGAGAATACTCAGTCAGAGAAGCAAAAAGAAAGAATAGTGATGAAGAATGAACAAAGCCTAAGGGATCTGTTGGACACCAAAAAAGCAGAATAATATACTCATTATGAGAGTCCCAGAAGGAGAGAAAGAGAAAGGGGCAGAAAGAATTTTTGAAGAAATAATGGCTGAAAGCTTTCCAAATATGATGAAAGACAGTAACTTACACATCCAAGATGCTCAACAAACTCCAGGTAACATTAATCCAAAAAAGGCTACACTGAGTCATATAATAATCAAACTCTTGAAAAGCAAGGACAAACAGAAAATACTGACAGCAGTACAAGAGAAGCAAAGTATTACATACAATAGGATTAAGTGTCGACTTGTATCAGAAACCACGCAGGCAAGAAGGCAATGGGTTGACATATTTAAAGTGCTGAAAGAAAAGAAATGTCAGCCAAGAATCCTACATCTGGCAAAACTGTGATTCCAAGATGAGAGAGAAATTAAGATATTCCCAGAGAAACAGTAACTGTGGGTATTTGTTACCACCAGGCCAGAAGGAAAAATAAGGACACAAGACAGTAATCTGAAGTTGTACATACGGGGTGGGGAGGGAGGGTGTTATCGATGGAATTGTGTCCTCCAAAAATGTGTCTCAACTTGGCTAGGCCGTAATTCCCAGTTGTGTGTGGTTGTCCTCCATTTTGTGATCTGATATAACTTTTCTATGTGTTGTAAATCCTAACTCTATGATGTTAATGAGGTAGGATCAGAGGCAGTCATGTTAATGAGGCAGGGCACAATCCACAGGATTAAGTTGTATCTTCAGTCAATCTCTTTTGAGATATCAAAGAGAGAAGCAAGCAGAGAAGAGAGGGAACTCATTACCACCAAGCAAGAAGAGCCAGGAGCAGAGTGAGTCCTTTGGGGGGTCCTTGTGCTGAGAATCCCCTAGACCAGGGGAAGATTGGTGACAAGGACCTTACCCAAGAGCCAACAGAGAGAGAAAACCTTCCCCTAGAGCTGGTGCACTGAATTCAGACTTCTAACCTCCTAAACTGTGAGAGAGAAAAAATTTGTTCATGAAATATCCACTTGTGACATTTCTGTTATAGCAGCGCTAGATAAGTAAGACGGGGGGTGGGGGAGCTTTCCATTAAAGGAATTGTCTTGACAAGTACAGTTGTGCCTCAGTATCTGTGATGGTTAAGCTTGTGTGTCAACTTGGCTGGGCCATGATTCTCAATGTTTTAACATAATCACTCCCATGATTGAATATACAGCGAGTAGTCAATCAGATGAAAGGGAGTCTCCTTGGGGGTGTGGCCCGCATCTGAATATGAGCAGATGTTCTGGCTTTTTACTCTCTCTGGATCCTGCGGCTGCCTCCTGTCATATCATCTTCGGTTCTTGGGACTTAAGCTGTCAGCTTATCTGCTGAACCTGGGATTCGTTGATCTGCACAGCATGTGAGCGGGAGCCTTGCTCTCCGACCTGAAAATCTTGGGCTTGCCAGCTTCTGCGGCTGCGTGACTTGGGAGAGGTCTCTACCCTGATCCACAGAGTTGGGACGTTCTAGCCTCTACAATTGCATGAGCTGTTTCCTTGATATAAATCTCTCCCTATATATATATTTATACACTTTACTGGTTTTGCTTCTCTAGAGAACCCAGCATAAGACAGTATCCATGGGGTATTGACTCCATGACCCCCGTGGATACCAAAATACATGGACGCTCGAGTCCCTTATATAAAATGGCTTCTGCTGAGAACCAGGCCCTGCCTCCTTGCCTGCTCCCTCACAAAGCCCCCATCCCAGGTGGTGTACTTCCTCCCACATGCAAAGAGCACCATAGTCGACACACCCCCAAAAAAGGAAGACTAGAAAGTGACAGTCTAAGGACTGTGGGGAGCTGGATCCTGGCAGGCCACTGCCAAATAGGTGCCGAGCCTCGTACCACAGTTGACTGTGGGTAGCTGAAACTGTGGAAAGCGAAACTGCATATAAAAGGGGACTACTTGTATTTCTGAGCCAAGTTTGGTTGAATCCGAGAATTCAGAACCCACGGATATGGAGGGCCTACCGTGTAAAGATTAGATTTAAGGTACTTTGGTTTGGCAAATACAACTGGTACATCCTTTAGGCTTTATAATGACAAAAGCATTCAAAAAACAAAAAGTTAAAACTAAAATCATATATATACAATAATAAAATAAATTTAAATTACAGGGCATCTTAGGCAAGGTTCTCTAGAGAAGCAAAACCAGTAAAGTGTATAAATATATACAGAGAGAGATTTATATCAATGAAATGGCTCACATGGTTGTAGAGGCTGGAAAGTCCCAAGTCCCTGGGTCAGGCTGGAGACTTCTCTCCACTCACGTAGCTGCAGGGGGCTGGCAAACCTAAGATCGGCAGGTCTTACAGCAAGGCTCTGACTCATAGGCTGCAGAGACTGACGAATCCCAAGATAAGCAGGAAAGACGGCAGACAAGCTGCTAGCTCAAGTGCCAAGAACTGGAGATAAGATGAACAGGAGCCAGCTGGAGGATCCAGAGCAAGCAAAAGCCCAAGAGCCTTGCCAGAAAGTCTACTTATATCAGATGATGGCCACACCCCAAGGAAATTCCCTTTCAACTGATTGGCTTCTCAGAGCAGATCTCATCATGGAGGTAATCACATTATATCAAATCTCGTCATGGAGGTGATTACGTCATTATACAACTGCCAAACTACATCATAACTGCCAAACCACTGATAATCATGTCCCAGCCAAGTTGCCATACAACTTAAAGATCACACAGGCTATCCGAGATATAAAGATGTAATCAGTGATAACAACAATATAAATGGGGTGGGGTGGACTTGCATATGTATACAGGTTTTGTATGTTACCGAAGTTAAGTTCTTATCAATATAAACCAGGGTGTTATAAATGTAAGATGATAAACTTAATCCTCATAGTAACCACAAAGAAAATAAATTTTGAAATTATACACAAAAATAATAAGAAGAGAAACAAAATAGTTCAGCACAGAAAAATATCTATACAGTCATGTGTTGCTTAACGTCCACTGTACGTTCTGAGAAATAGGATATTATGTGATTTGGACGTTGTGTGAACACCATATTATATATGTAACAAAGCTTTATGGAATACCTTTTTTTCACTTCTAAATCAATACTTCTTTGCCTCTTGCTGCTGCTATCACCAGCATTAGTGCTGCTGTGTTTGGGAGTCATGATGCACTTCACAGTAATATTTTTGAAAGAAAATTATCAGAGAGATAATGCTACAACACTCAAGAGGCAAGCAATAAACAAAATTGGATGTCGCTACCTATGAGCCAAAGCATACACTGTTATATGGTAAACTTTTTCTTTGTAAATAGGGAAAGTTCACATTAAAATAACGATAGGAAGTACAGTACAGTACATACATAAACCAGTAGCATAGGCGTTTATTATGACTATCAAGATATATGTGTTATAGGTTATATATGTACTGTACCATTATATGCCTGGCAGCATAATTGCTTTGTATACAAGATACATGAGATACCTATGTTGAGTGCAGGAAGCTGTTGCATTTGCTACGTCTGGTTACATCTGCTACACAAAAAATGAATGGCAGACATAAGTTTTGTTTTACCAATAATCAGCATGAATGTAAATGGATTAAGCACTCTGAACAAGAAGCAGTGAGTGGTAGATTGGATATTTAAAAAAATGACTCATCTATATGCTGTCTACAAGAGATACATTTTAGGCACAAAAACACAAACAGATTGAAAGTGAAAAGATGGGGAAAATTCCATGCAAGCAGTGATCAGTAGATTAATATTAGAAAAAAATTGACATTAACTCTATTATAAGAGACAAAGGAGGACACTATATGATGGTAAAAGCCCAAATTCATGAAGAAGATATAACAATTATAAATATTTATGCACCTAACATCAGAGCCCCAATATTTATACAGCAAACACTGACAGAATTGAAACAAGAAGTAGATAGGTCTACAATAATAGTAAAAAAACAAACCCAAACCCATTCCCATCAAGTCGATTCCAACCCATAGCAACCCTGAAGGACAGACTATAACTGCCGCATAGGGTTTCCAAGGAGTGGCTGGTGGATTCGCACTGCCGACCTTTTGGTTAGCAGGTGTAGCTCTTAACTACTGTACCACCAGGGCACAGCAATAATAGTAGGAGACTTTAATACACCACTTTTGACAATGGATAAACATCTAGAAAGAAGATCAATAAAGAAATAGAAGACTTGAACAACATTATCAACCAACTAGACTTAACAGACATATAGAACACTCTACCCAACAACAGAACAGTATACATTTTTCTCAAATGCACATGGATCATTCTCCATGAAAGACAATATCTTAGGACACAAAGCAAGTCTCAATAAATTTTAAAAAATTGAAATCATACAACATACTTTTTCTGATCACAATGGAATGAAACAAGAAATTAATAACAGAAAGAAAATTGAGAAATACACAAATATGTGGAAACTAAATAACAAGTTATTAAGTGACCAATGGGTCAAAGAAGAAATCAAGAGAGGAATAAAAAAAAAAAAACTACTTACAGTTGAATGAGAATGAAAACACAACATATCAAAGTCTATGGGATGCAGTAAAGGCAACATTCAGGGGGAAATTTATAGCAATAAATGCCTACATTATAAAAGAAGAAAGAATATCAAATTAAGCCTAATGCAACTCCAGGAACTAGAAAGAGAAGAGCAAGCTAAGCTGAAACCGACCAGAAGAAAGGAGATAAAAAAGACCAGAGCAGAAATGAATAAAATCAAAAAAAGAAAAACAATAGAGAGAATCAATAAAACCAGAAGTTGGCTTTTTGAAAAGATCAATAAAGTTGACAAACCTTTTGTCATGGATTGAATTATGTCCCCCCAAAAATGTGTGTATCAATTTTTCTGGGCCATGATTACCAGTATTGTGTGGTTGTCCTCCATTTTGTGATTGTAATTTTATGTTAAAGAGGATTAGGGTGGGATTATATAACACCCTTACTGAGGTCACATCCCTGATCCAATGTAAAGGGAGTTTCCCTAGGGTGTGACCTGCATCACCTTTTATCTTATTAGAGATAAAAGGAAAAGGAAGCAAGCAGAGAATTGGAGACCTCATACCACCAAGAAAGCAGTGCCGGGAGCAGAGTGCGTCCTTTGGACCCGGCGTCCCTGAGCAGAGAAGCTCCTAGTCTGAGAGAAGATTTATGAGAAGGTCGACAGAGAGAGAAATCCTTCCCCCGGAGCTGACGCCCTGAATTTGGACTTCTAGCCTACTAGACTGTGAGAAAATAAATTTCTCTTTGTTAAAGCCATCTACTTGTGGTATTTCTGTTATAGCAGCACTAGATGACCAAGACACCTTTAGCTAGACTAACAAACAAAAAAAGAGAAAAGATGGAAATAATCAAAATAAAAAATGAAAGAGGGGACATTACAAGAGACCTGATAGAAGTAAAGAGAATTAAGACAGAATATTGTGAACAACTGTATGGCAACAAACTGGATAACCCAGATGAAATGAACAAATTCTTAGAATAACAAAACCTAATCAAATTGACTCAAGAGGAAATAGAAAGTCTTAAGAAACCTATAACAAGTGAAAAGATCAGATCAGTGATCAAAAACCTCGCAACAAAAACGTCCTGGACCAGATGGCTTCACTGGGAAATTCTAACAAACTTCCATGGAAGAAGTGACTCCAATACTACTTAAACTTTTTCAAAAAATAAAAGAGGAGAGAGCACTATCAAACTCACTCTACAAGGCAAGAATTACCCTGACACAAAGGCCAAACAAAGACACTGTAGGAAATGAAAACTACAGATCAATAGCCCTAATGAATATAGATGCAAAAATACGCAACAAAATACTAGAAAACCAAATCCAAAAACATATTAAAGGATTATACACCAAGATTAAGTGGAATTTATCCCAAGAATGCAGGTGTTGTTCAACATCAGAAAATCAATGTAGTATGCCACATTAACAGAAGAAAGGAAAAAAACCACATGATCATCTCAATAGATGCATAAAAGTCAGTTTACAAAATTCAACACATTTTCATGATAAAAATAAGATAGAAATAGAAGGAAAATTCCTCAATATAATAAGGGCATTTTTTAAAAAAAAAAAAAACCACAGCTAACATACTCAATGGAGAAAGACTGAGAGTTTTCCCACTAAAATCAGGAGCAAGACAGGGATGCCTACTTTCACCACTGCTATTCAACGTCACTCTGGAAGTCCTAGCCAGAGCAGTCTGACTATAAAAAGAAGGTATCCAAATTGGGAAGGAGGAAATAAAATTATCTCTTTTTGCAGATGACATGATACTATACATTGAAAAAAGAATCCACAAGAAAGCTATTAGAATTAATAAATGAATTTGGCATAGTGATAGGGTATAAGGTCAACACACAAAAATCAGTCAGATTTTTATACATGAACAAGAGCAAGCAGAAAAGGAAATTAAGGAAATATGACCATTTACAATAGCATCTAAAAGAATAAAATACGAATAAATTTAACCAAAAAGGCAAAAGAGGTGCACAGAAAACTATAAACATTCCAAAAGAAATCAAAGAAGACATAAATAAATGGAAGGACATTTTGTGTTCATGGATTGGAAGGCTTAATATAGTTAATATGTCAATACTACCCAAAGTAATCTATAAATTCAATGCAATTCCCATTGAAATTCCAACATTCTTCTTTGAATAAATGGAAAAGCCAATCCTCAAATTCATATGGAAGGGTAAGGGACTCAGAAGAGCTAAAGTAATCTTGAAGAAGAATAAAGTAGAACTCACACTTACTGATTTTAAACATACTATAAAACCACGGTAATTAAAACAGCCTGGTACTGGTATTATAATAGACATATAGCCCAATGGAATATAATTGAGAGTCCAGAAATAAATTCATACATCTATGGTCAACCGATTTTAGACAAGGGTGCTAAGTCCAGGATGGAAGGGAAAGATGTCTTCAATAAATGGTGGTGGGAAAATTGGATTCTCACATGCAGACAGATGAATCAGGAGCCGAGTCTCACGTCATACACTAAAACTAATTCAAAATGGATCACAGACCTAAATGTGAAAACTGAAACCATAAAATTCTTAGAAGAAAATGTAGGGTTGAAGCTGTGGGACGTAGTTTTTAACAATGGGCTACTAGATATGACAACAAATGAATGAACAGCAAAAGACAAAATAGATAAATGGCATCTTACAAAAATTAAATGTTTTTGTTCAGCAAAGAGTTTCATTAAAAAAAGTGAAAAGACGATCTATAGAACGGGAGAAATTTGGGGCCATATATCCGATAAGGGACTAATATATAAAATACTTCTACAACTTAACAACAGAAAGACAACCCAATCAAAAAATGGGCAAAGGACTTGAACAGACATTTCACCAAACAGGATATTCAAATGGCCAATAAGCATATGAAAAGATGCTCAACATCATTAATCATTAGGGAGATGCAAATTAAAACCATAATGAGATACCATCTCAGTCCCATTAGAATAGCAATGATCAAAACACAGAAAGCAGTAGGTGTTGGCCAGGTTATGGAGAAATCGGAACCCTCACCCACTGCTGGTGGGAATGCAAAATGATATAACCACTGTGGAAAACATTATGATAAAGGGAGAAAAGATTGAAGTTGACGAAGTTTTCATTTTACTTGAATCCACAATCAACACCCATGAAAGCAGCTGTTAAGAAATCAAACGACACATTGCGTTGGGCAAATCTGCTGCAAAAGACCTCTTTAAAGTGTTAAAAAGTAAAGGTGTCACCTTGAAGACTAAGGTGCACCTGACCCAAGCATCATATGCATGGACAATGAATAAGGAAGACAGAAAAAGAATTGCTGCCATTGAATTACGGTATTGGTGAAGAATATTGAATATACCATGAACCGCCAAAAGAACGAACAAATCTGTCTTGGAAGAAGTACAGCCAGAATGCTCCTTAGCAGGAAGGATGGTGAGACTTCATCTCATATACTTTTAACATGTTATTAGGAGGGATCAGTCCCTTGAAAGAGACATCATGCTTGGTAAAGTAGAAAGTCAGCAAAAAAGAGGAAGACCCTCAAGGAGATGGATTGACACAGTGGCTGCAACAATGGGCTCAAGCATAACAACAATTGTGAGGATGGTGCTGGACCGTGCAGTGTTTCGTTCTGTTGTACATAGGGTCGCTATGAGTCAGAAACAACTCAACGGCATCTAACAACAACAGCCGTGGAAACAGTTTGGCTGTTCCTCAAAAAGCTGAACATAGAACTACCACATGCCCCAGCTATTCCACTCTTAGGTATATACCCAAGAGACTTAAAAGCAGCGATGTGAACAGACACATGTACACCAATGCTCATTGCAGCACTTTTCACAACAGCCAAAATGTGGAGACAACTGAAATTTCCATCAACAGATGAATGGATGAACAGTGGAATATCACTCAGCCATAAAGATAAACGAAGTTCTGGTACATGCCACAGCATGGATGAACCTTGAAAACATTATGTTGAGCAAAATAAGTCAGTCACAAACGGACAAGTATGATCTCACTTACGAGGAATAAGCAAATATATGGAAACAAAAAATTATTAGTGGTTACCAGGGGTGCGAAGGAGGGTGCTCTGTATGTTTCTATAATGATTTCAAATCCCATAAGGTATAAGTCAATATTATGCTTTCAAAATGCATATGTATAAGCACTCATAATATAAACTTATAAATAAAATATGTCTACCTTTGTGAGTCTCTCTAACATTAACTATAAGTTATTAGAAACCTCTAAGTCATGAGAAAGTTGTTGAAAATTTCTGAACTTAGACATAGAAGCATAGAAGTATGTAAAGAATGTGGTAAACAACCTTTAAGTTAAGTTGACTTTGATCTGACATGCTGTGATAAAAGAAGACATAACATAGTTTATCTTTGTAAACTAACCTCAAGACTTAAGTCTAAACAACCTCCCTAATCTCTAACCTTAAGAAAAGATGCCTCATTCAGCTTGTCTCTAACCCTACAGAAAAGACATAACATACTAGTCTTAGATGTCACAATGGCTCTTGTCTGGTGGAGCCAAGGTGACAAATTTACATGTAAACCCTAAATTTCTGCTCACTCACTAACAGAAGGTAGAGGCAAACAGAGAGCCTGCTGAGACTCTGCCAGCTGCCACCAAACTCAGACCCTAGCTACAAAAACCTCTGCCGAGTTTGCGCCGTGTTGAAGTATTTCTCCCAAGACCTCTAGTTAAAGGTAAAGACCTGAAGTCTAAAAATTTGGACTGTAATCATTGAACTAACATTGTAATTTTAATTCCTTTTTTTAAATTTTTTATTGTACTTTAGATAAAGATTTACAGAACAAATAGTTTCTCATTGAACAGTTACTACTCATATTGTTATGTAACATTGGTTAACAACCCCAAGACATGTCAACACTCTCCCTTCTTGACCTTGGATTCCCTATTACCAGCTTTCCTGTCCCCTCCTGCCTTCTAGTCCTTGTCCCTGGGCTGTTGTGCCCCACTGGTCTCATTTTGTTTTATGTGACTGTCTACTCTTTGAGAAGGGTGAATCTCAGGCGTGACTTCGGTACTGAGTTAAAAGGGTATCCGGGGGCCATACTCTCAGGGTTTCTCCGGCCTCTGTTAGGCCAGTAAGTCTGGTCATTTTTTGTGAGTTAGAATTTTGTTCTACACTTTTCTCCAGCTCTGTCCGGGACCCTCTGTTGTGATCCCTGTCAGAGCAGTCAGTGGTGGTAGTCAGGCACCATCTAGTTGTACTAGACTCAGTCTGGTGGAGGCCGTGGTAGTTGTGGTCCACTAGTCCTTTGGACTAATCTTTCCCTTGGATCTTGTTTTCATCACTCTCCCTTGCTCCCGAAGGGGTGAGACCAGCGGAGTATCTTAGATGGCTGCTCACAGTCTTTTAAGACTTCAGACGCTACTCACCAAGCTAGAATGTAGAACATTTTCTTTATAAACTATGTTATGCCAGTTGAGTTAGATGTTCCCCGAGACCATGGTCACTGCAGCCCTCTGCCCAGCAATTCCGTTCCTCAGGGAGTTTGGACTTGTCTATGGAGCTCCCATGACCTTGCCTTATACAAGTTGTACTCACTTCCCCAGTATTGTGTACTGTCTTACCCTTCACCAAATTTACTACTTATCTATTGTCTATTTAGTATTCACACACCCCCCCACACACACCCATTCCATCCCTCGTAACCATCAAAGATTGTCTCTTTTCATGTGTAGAACTTTTCATGAGTTTTTCAGTAGTGGTCTCGTACAATATTTGTCCTTTTGTGATTGACTTAATTTCACTCAGCATAATGTCCTCCAGTTTCATCTATGTTATGAGACACTTCACAGATTCATCATTGTTCTTTATCATTGCATAATACTCCATTGTGTGTATGTACCATAGTTTATTTATCCATTCATCTGTTGATGGGTATCTAGGTTGTTTCCATTTTTTGCTATTGTGAACAACGCTGCAATGAATATGGGTGTGCGTATATATATTCCTGTAATGGCTCTTATTTCTCTAGGATATATTCCTAGGACTGGGATTGCTGGATCATATGGTATTTCTATTTCTAGCTTTCTAAGGAAGGGCCATATTTTTCCAAAATGGTTGTATCATTTTGTATTCCCACCAGCAGTGCATAAGAGTTCCTATCTTCTCACATCCTCTCCAACACTTGTCATTTCTG
>NW_004444169.1:2379641-2380951 GCF_000243295.1 Trichechus manatus latirostris | reverse complement strand
GGTTTCTTGCAGTAGTGTTTTGTAGTTTTCTTTGTATAGGTCTTTTACATCTCTGGTTAGACTTATTCCTAAGTATTTTATTTTTTTAGGTGCTGTTATAAATAGTATTGTTTTCCTGATTTCCTTTTTTAAAATTTTTTTATTGTACTTTAGATGAATGTTTACAGAAAAAATACTTTCTCATTAAACAGTCAGTACACATATTGTTTTATGACATTGGCTAACAACCCCATGACATGTCAACACTCTCCCTTCTCGACCTTGAGGAACTTTTTTGGTGAAAATATACATAGCCAAAGTCACACTATTTTGAAAGTTTCTACATGTACAATTCAGTGACATCGATTACATTCTTCGAGTTATGCTACTATTCTCATGATCCTTTTCCAAATTATTCCATCACCATTATCTTCAACTCACTGTCCCCTAGGCTTCCCATCAAACCTTTAGAGTTGCTGTTGTCAGTTTGATCTCATATAGATAATTATTTTTTTTTGTACCTTAGATGAAGGTTTGCAGAACAAATAGTATCTCATTAAACAGTTAGTACACATATTGCCCTATGAAAATGGTTAACAACCCCATGACATATCTTTCCCTGTATCTTGTTCTCTTCATTCTCCCTTGCTTCCGAAGGGGTGAGACCAGTGGAGTATCTTAGATGGCTGCTCACAGGCTTTTAAGACCCCAGACGCTACTCACCGAGGTAAAATGTAGAATATTTTCTTTATAAACTGTGTTATGCCAACTGAGCTAGATGTTCCCCGAGACCATGGTCCCCATAGCCCTCTGCCCAGCAATTCAGTCCCTCAGGGAGCCTGGATGTGTCTATGGAGCTTCCATGACCTTTCCTTGTACAAGTTGTGCTGGCTTCCCCAGTAATGTATGCTGTCTTACACTTTACCAAAGTTACCACTTATCTATTTAGTTTCCCCCCAACTCCTCCCATCCCTCGTAACCAACAAAGACTGTTTCTTTTTGTGTGTAAACTTTTACATGAGTTATACAGTAGAAGTCTCATACAATATTTGTCTTTGTGATTGACTTATTTCACTCAGCATAATCTCCTCTTTTGTTCCTCTTACTCTCCTGTGCTGAGTTCCTTTTGTTTGTGCAATTTTTTTTTGTTTCTTTTGTTTTTGTAGGTTTTGTTTCTACTGAGACTTTCTGTTTTTCTTCTTTATTTCGATGAGTAGATTTGTTATCTTTCTTTGTGGTTACCTTGAAATTTGCCCGTAACTTCCTAGATTTGAACCAGTCTATTATTACTTGGTATCGTCTTGCCTTTCCCTCCATTAGAAGATTCTATA
>NW_004444169.1:2336305-2365864 GCF_000243295.1 Trichechus manatus latirostris | reverse complement strand
GCTGAGTTCTTTATCTCTTCATTTGATGTTTTAGGGTTTCAGGATTGTTGTATTCTGTTTGGCTTAGTTTTTCGGATCTTTGCTGTGGAGGGACAGCGTGTTGCTTCTGCCTAGAGAGCCATTTTGCCGGAACTCCCCCTCCATCCTTTGATTTTTAATAAATTTACATATTTGTTTCTAAGGTGTGTCTTTTGTAGACGGCATATTGATGGATCCTTTTTTATCTATTCTGTCCCTCTCTGTCTCTTTATGGGTGCATTTGGGCCATTTACGTTTGGTGTAATTATTGATAGGTGTGTGTTTATTGCTGTTATTTTTTCATTTTTTGAAAACAAAAGAAAAAGTAATGGCCCTAGGGATTGCACTGGGCACAGAATGAGGGTGTATTTCCCAAGCTGTGCAGTACAGCCTGTCTAGAAGTCGCCCCCAAGCCCAGAAAAGAAAAAGAAAAGAAACAAAGAAATCAAAACAGAACAAATAAAAACAAACAAACCAACAAAAAAAGCCCTGGGGATCCCACCAGCATGGTGGTATGGGCCAGAAACAGTTCCACAGAAGAATAGCATTTCACATCCCTTCACGAAGACGCAAAGATGGCACGTGAAGCTAAGTATTTGAGGGAAAGGAGGGGCAGGTGGTGAAAGGTATGGAAGAAACCAAAAGATGTGGAAAAAAGCAACACCAGCAACAATCAAATGGCACTTAGGGAACCGGCCAGTGTGGGCAAGTGGAATCCAAGTGGCACAGGGCTGAAGCCAGTGCCTCTTAGCCAAGAGACTGTGGCCACAGGCAGCAGAGGAGGCCGAGTGGGGAATAAGATGGGTGGGGGATGGGAAAGCGTATATCAATGGTTACCTGTTGTTCTGTCTCCTGCTGGGTGCTCCGTGAAGCTGCTTTCCTGTACTCCCTGTTCACTGATCTCCAACAGGAGTCCAAGATGGTGAATCCATGTTGCGTTAGCTGATCGGGTATCTCTGCACGTATCTCTCCTCTCTCTCTGTTCTCTGTCAGTTTCTTATTCCATTCAGTGCTTGGCTAAGTTCTTTATCTCTTCATTTGATGCTCAGGGTTTCAGGATTGACGTTTGGCTCTGTTTGACTTAGTTTTTCTGGTCTTTGCTGTTGAAGGACAGCGTGGTTCTTCTGTCTGTTGTGCCATGTTACCCAGAAGTCCCCTCTAATTATATTTCTTAATTCTGATCATCCAGTTCTAAATGAATGTGGTGAGATCTTACTTGTGTGCCTTGGTATGACTACCTTGCAACAAACTAAATTAATTTATGCATGCATTAATAGAGTATCTCTCTATTAATTTTTAAGATAAAGTCTTCCAGAACATAGGGTGATAGAGGCAGTTTTTGCTTAAGGGGCACTGAGTTTATGTTAATGATGATTGAATAATTTGGAAAAAGTTATCAAGATTGGTTGCACAACTTGAAAAATGTAATCATTGTCACTGAATTATACATGTAGAAATTGTTGAATTGGTGCATGTTTTGCTGTGTATATTGTCACCAAAATAAAAAAAAGAAATGAAAAAACAAGCCACAGAATGTGAAAATATTTGCAAATCATATATCTGATAAAGGACTTGTATCTAGAATATATAAAGAATTTTTACAGTTCAATAAAAAAGACCAACAATCCAATTTAAAAATGAGCAAAAGATTTGAATAGACATTTAACTAAAGAAGATAAACAAATGGGTATGTACACATGGAAAAATGCTCAACATCATTAGCCATCAGGGAAATGCCAATTAAAATCACAATGAGATGACACGACACACCCGTTAGAATGGCTATCAAAAAATAATAATAAAATTGGACATTCCCAAGAGTTGTCAAGGATGTGGAGAAGACGGAACCCTCATATATTGGTATTGGGAATGTTCAACCACTTTGGAAAACAGTTTGGCAGTTTTTAAAAAAAAAAAAAGTTAAACATAAACTTACCATATGACCCAACAACTGCACTCTTAGGAATATACACAAGAGAAAAGAAAATGATGTCCACACAAAAACTCGCATGCTAATAGTTATAGCAGCATTAGTCGTAATAGCTCCAAACTAGAAATAACCCAAATGTCCATAAACTGGTGAATGGAAAAGGAAAATGTGGTGTAGTCATACAATGTAATACTCTTCAGCAATAAAAAGAAATGAAGTACCGATACATGCTACATCACAGGTGAACCTCAAAAACATGATAAGTGAAAGAAGCCAGATGGAAAAGATTACATATTGTTTGAAATGCCTTGAAAAGACAAATTTATAGAGAGAGAAAACAGATCAACATTTGCCTAGGGCTGGAGGTAGGAGTGGGGATTAACGGTAAACCAGCAGGAGGGGATTTTTTTTTAAATTGTACTTTAGATGAAGGCTTACAGGACAAACTAGCTTCTCATTAAACTGTTAGTACTCATATTGTTTTATGACATTGGTTAACAACCCCACAACATGTCATCATGCTCCCTTCTCACCCTTGGGTTCCCTATTACCAGCTTTCCTGTACCCAGGCAGGAGGGGATTTTTTGAAGGTGACAGAAATGTTCTAAAATTGGATTGCAGTGATGATCATGCAACCTTACAAATTTACTAAAATCTTTGAATTGTACACTCAAAAAGTGTGAGTTTTATGGCATGTGAATTATATCTTATTATAGATGTTTTTGAAAAGTCATCCTGAAACATTTTATGAGGGTTCCATCTTCTCCACATCCTTGCCAACACTTGACAATGCCTTTATTTTTCTTATACCTATGAGTGTATAGTGGCATCTCATGGTGGTTTTAATTTGCATTTCCCTGATAGCTAATGATGAGGGGAGAAGTTCAGCTTTGTGTGCCCACATTCAGCCCCCCCCCAGGAAGTGACCTCATCCCTTCCTGTGCTGT
Organism: Trichechus manatus latirostris; assembly: GCF_000243295.1. Lineage (NCBI taxonomy): Eukaryota > Metazoa > Chordata > Mammalia > Sirenia > Trichechidae > Trichechus > Trichechus manatus. The sequence continues at coordinate 2,362,969 of NW_004444169.1, read as the reverse complement.
TCCTGCCTTGTTTGCCTAGCAGCAAAAAAAAAAAAAAATGGTTCCACAAAGGGAATGTCTGCTTTGTCCAGCATTCAGACCTTTCAAACATTCCTTCTGTAGCCTGTTCCAAGCCCAGAGAGTGGACAGGGTCTGCCTGAGCAACTGAGAGATGCAGAGTGTCAGAGATTGATTTTGTAAATAAATTACTTCACTACCAAAAAAACATCCTGAGATTTAGCTGAATTTTCAAATCAGTAACATCCCAGATGAGTAAATCCAGTAGGTTTGCTATATATATGTAGGTACTGATATATATATATAGATACTGATATATATATTATATATATATATGTAACTACAAGACAAAAGCTAGCACCTCCCTTCTAACCCTATAAACCACAGTTTTCTCCAATCTTGAAGGAGTGGGAGTTTTCCCAATGTCCAAGCAAGGAAAGTCATTCCAGGCAAAGGAAACAGCATGAACAAAGGCATATGGTCTTTAAAGAGTCTGGAGCATTCAGGATGTCTGAATTAGAGGGTTCAAGCTGAGGAGAATGGGAGGGAAGCAAGAAATAAGCGCTGGACTGTCTGTACTCACAGTTCCTTGAGAACCTTGCACATTGGGCTGAGAAGCTTTGATTTTATCCCAAGGGCAGTAGGGAGTCTGTGAATAGTTTAGGCAGAAGATTGACATGATCGGGTTTGCAGATTAGAACAAGCTCTCTGGAAGCTTCCAGAGGTCTAAAAGATGGATTAGAGGGAACTAGCTTGGAAGCTCCTATTATGTTCTGGGCATTGTGGTAGCTTCTAGGGATAGGACAGTGAACTAGACAGAAAAAAAGTCCTTGCTTTCATGGAGCTAGTATAACAGACGATAAATATGTAAGCAAAATAGTAGTAATTAATCTCAGAAAGTAATAGTTGTTATGAAGAAAATAAAATAGGGTAAAGAAAGAGTCACTGGTGGAGCTCCTTTGGATAAGTAGGTCAGGGAAAGCCTCCCTGAGGAAGTGACATTTCAGCTGAGATCTGAACGAAATAATGGACCCAGCCATGGGCAGATCTGGGGTTAGAATGCTCCAGGCAAGAGGGGATAACTAAGGTAAAAACTTGAAGCTGTAACCAAATTGGAGTGTGATGAGTTTGGTGTATTGTAAGAGTTAGTGTTCTAGAGGTAGTAAGGCCTAATCTAGGGCAAGGGCAATGGGGTTAGAGGAAGAAATAAATACAAGAGCTATTGAGGAGGTAGCATTGCCAGGATAAACAGCTCAAAATGATAGACTGGAATCTAAGCCAAATATAATTAAATGATGAACATGTCCAAACATGTTAGTAGGACACCTGTCTGAGTGAGTGATCAGCAGCAGCCATGAAAGGAAGTTAAGCCTTCCTAGCCTTGGAGTTCAGTGATTTTTTTTTAAACAACAACAAAAAAATCAAGTTTTTTGAAAACAAACTGGATGAATTTCACACAATGAGTGTTTACTGATTGCTTACTATGTTCCAAGTACTGTTCTGTGTGTTAGGGATACAGCAACGACAAAACAAAAAAGCCCCTGCCTTCATGGAGCTTATGTTGTAGTGGTGGGTGAGCGGGCCGAAAATAAACAAATAAACAGAGCTGAGATGAAAAACTAAAGCAAGGTTAGCCAATAGAGATTATGGGGAAGGGAATGTGCATTATTTTAGACAGGGAGGAGTCTGGTCAGGGAAGGCATCACTGAGAGGGTGACACCTGAGCAATTAGGGTAATCAAACATTATGGTTTTCCCAGGACTGTCCTGGTTTTAGCACTAAAAATCCCATGTCCTAGAAAAGCCTTCCATTCCAGGCAAACCAGGATGGTTGGTCAACTTAAGAATGGAATGAAGTAAGGGAGAAATTATCTGGGAGAAAAGTGGTCCAGATTAAAGGAACAGCCCCCACCCACAAGATGCACTTTCTCTCTTCTACCATAGCAAGATGAGGTTGTGCCTTTTCCCACACAGCACTTCCACCTACACACAGCCTAGCCAGAAGAGAAGGGACCTGGAAAGAAGGAGTGAGTCTGGAGAGATTGGGGAGGGTAAATGGTGCCTGAAGAGTTAAGACATATTCGAATTACAATGAACCACACTCAGGACCGACCGTTCAGGGTTTTTTTTTTTTGTTGTTGTTGTTGTTGTTCATTTGTTTTTGATGCATCTTATAGTTAGTAATATGTACTACTACATGCAATGTTGCAGCACATAATGCTGATGTTATCATTCTCAGATGTTCACTCACAGATATTCAGTCTTATGATTTACTGTTCAAAACACTGCCATATAGATTTAGTTTCCTAAACTAAATCAGGGACTTCAGTTGCTTGAAAACATGGACCCAAATACTGATCATTTTGCTAAAGTCTATAGGAAGATCTGGAAAGCAGGAAGAACGCGAAATATATGAAGAAAAAAAGAAAGGACCATACAGACAACTCTCACTAATTTTCTGACTAGAAACACCATCCCCATACCCAGAGACAATGCAGATGATCCAGAACCTTCCAAAAGTGGAGTTATTACCACAAATGACAAAAAGCCAAAGTTGTCCAACTCTTCTTCATCATCGAAGTAAATTTTTATGATTTGCATATTTTTTATGTATCTATGTATATATGTATGAAAATATAAGTTTATATGTAATGTTTCCAACCCCCAAAGACAAAGATCAGATTTATAAAGATACTGATAATAAAAGCCAATAGCAATGAAAACTAAAAAAAAAAAAAAGAGGTATTCTACTTACATCAGAACCAACTTATGATGGAGTAGTCGGAAAAGAACCCCGTAGTAAGTCAGGGACTACCTGTAATTTGTTTGTGCCCTCGCTCCTTACACATGTGCTTGAACAGATCAGAACAGAATAAACACATAGCAAAACGTAGATGTGTTCATACATTTGATGTTCAACAGCCCTAAAGATATTTACTCAATGTAATGTTGAAATAAGTTCTTGACTGGCATCTTTGTGGCAAGTTCATAAACTTCTGCCCAGGGACCTATGTACTCCCTTTGCTATGCTCTTGCATGATAAGTATAAGTATTTAGTTTTTAGGAGGGCCCAGTTATCCGGTTTATCTTCTGTTGTTTGTGCATTTTTAGTTGTATTTGAAAGTATTTATGCCAAAAATTAGGACCCCTAGTTTTGTCCCTATGTTCTTTTCCAGGAACATTATAGTTTTAGCTTTAACATTTAGATCTTTGATCCATTTTGAGTTTGTTTTTGTGTACGGTGCGAGGTATGGATCCTGTTTCATTTTTCTGCAAATGGATATCCAATTTTACCAGCATCGTTTGTTAAAGAGACTTTCTTCCCCATTGAATGGACTTCAAAGATGATCATGTGATTCTTTTCCTTTGTTTTATTTATGTGGTGAACTACGTTGATTGATTTTCTAATGTTAAACCACCCTTGTATCCCTAGTATGAATCCCACCTGATCATGATGTACTTTTTTTATATGCTGCTGAATGCTGTTGGCTAAAATTTTGTTGAGAATTTTTGCGTCTCTTTTCATGAGGGATATTGGTCTGTAATTTTCTTGTTTTGTGGTATCTTTGCCTGGCTTTGGTATCAGGGTTATGCTGGCTTCGTAGAATGAATTAGGGAGTATTACTTCCTTTTCTGTGTTTTGGAATAGTTTAAGTAGAATTGGCAGCAACTCTTTTCTGAATGTTTGGCAGAATTCTCCAGTAAAGTCAACTGGGTCAAGGCTTTTGTTGTTGTTGTTGGGAGGTTTTTTTTTTTTTTTTAGTGACATCTGCAATTTCTTCTTTTGTTATGAGTCTATTTAGATTTTCTACCTTTAATTGTGTTAGTTTACGTAGGTCATCAGTTTCTAGAAATTTGTCAATTTCTTCAAGGTTTCAAACTTGTTGGAGTACAAACTTTCATAATAGTCTGTTATGATCCTCTGTATCTCTGTTGGTTCTGTTGTAATGTTTCCCATTCATTTATTATTTTGGTTATTTGTGTCTTCTCATTTTTTTCCTTTGTCAGTTTGGCCAGTGGTTTGTCAATTTTATTGATCCTCTCAAAGAACCAACTTCTATTCTTGTTAATTCTTTTTGTTGTTTTTCCATTTTCTATTTCATTTATTTCTGCTCTGATGTTTCTTTTTTTTCTGGTAACTGACCTTCTTTTGTTGTCCCTTTCTTATTTGTTCAAGATGTTGAGTTAAGTTACTGATTTTGGACCTTACTTCTTTTTTGATGTGTGCATTTATTGCTATACATTTTTCTCTGAGCACTGCTTTTGCTGTGTCCTAAAGGTTTTGGTATGTTGTGTTTTCATTCTCATTTGATTCTAAGAATTTTTTTAATTTAATTTTTAATTTCTTCTATTACCCAAACACCACTGGGATGGCCAAATGGTTAAGGCATTGGACTTAAGAATCAATGGACAAGTGCCCACGTAGGTTCAAACCCCACTCTTGGTAGATTAACTGGAGCCCTGGTGGTGCAGTTGTTGAGCATTGGGCTGTTAACCAAAAGGTCAGCAGTTAGAATCCACCAGCTGCTCCTTGGAAACCCTATGAGGCAGTTCTATGCTGTCTTATAGGGTCGCTATGAGTTGGAATCGGCTCGGTGGCAATAGGTTTGGTATTACCCAATAGTTTTTAAGTAAGGTGTTATTCATTTTCCATGTATTTCATTGTTTTTCCTTGGTCTTTATGTTACTGATTTCTAGTTTTATTAGTGTCGTGTCAGAGATGATGTTTTGTATTATTTTGATGTTTTTACATTTATTGAAGCTTGCTTTGCAGCCTAAAATATGGTCTATTCTGGAGAATGGTCCATGTGCATTGGAGAAGAATGTGTACTGGGCTGCTGTTTGGTAGTGTGTTCTGTATATGTCTATGATTCGAGCTAGTTGATTGTGTTATTTAGATCTTCCATATCTTTGCTGAGTTTCTTTCTAGTTGTTCTGTCCATCATCGAAAGTGGTATGTTAAAGTCTCCTACTATTATTGTAGAACTATTTCTCTTTTCAACTCTGTTAGAGTTTGTTTTATGTATTTTGGAGCTATTTCATTGGGTGCATAAATTTTTATTATTGTTATGTCTTCTTGGTGAATGGACCCTTTAATCATTATATAATGCCCTTCTTTTTCTCTTATAATGGATTTTACTTAAAGTTTATTTTATCAGAAATTATCATTGCCAGTCCTGCTCTTTTTTGTTACTGTTTGCTTGATATATTTTTTTCCATCCTGTGATTTTTAACATATTTATGTTTTTGTGTCTAAAGTGTGTCTCTTGTAGGCAACATATTGATGGATCATGTTTTTTTATCCATTCTACCACTCTGCCTCTTGACTGGTGTATTTAATTCATTTACATTCAGTGTGATTATCAATGGGTATAAATTCACTGCTGCCATTTTGTTATACTTTTTGTGTGTGTGTTGTTAACCATTTCTTTGTTTCTCTTAATTTTCTGTGCTGAATTCCTTTTGTATATGGATTTTCTTTTCCTATCATTTGTTGTTGTTATTTTTGTGTATACTGAGTCTTTTTATTTTCTTCTTTGTTTTGGAGAGTAGATTTATTAACTTTCTTTGTGGTTACCCTGAAATTTACTTTTATCCTCCTAAGTTTAAAACAGTCTGTTATATGTTGAAATTGCCTTGACTTCTTCTCCATATGGAAGTTCTATATCTACACCATTTAATCCCTCTGTTTGTTTTGAAGTTGTCATCATTTGCAGCTTAACATCTCTGGTTCCCTGTAATCAATTTTGCAGTTTTATTTTACTTTTGTGAAGTCTTTGTCTGGGTTTGTATCTGGGTGATGCTGTCATGCATCTTTATCTCAGCTTGTTGTGTGTTGTCGTTGGTTCTCTGTCTGAAGGGTTCCCTTTCATATTTCTTGTAAGGCTGGTCTGGTTTTTACAAATTCCCTTAATTTCTGCTTATCTTGGAATATCTTCATTTCACCATTGGTTTTGAAAGACAATTTTGCTGGACATATTATTTTTGGTTGGCAATTCTTTTCTTTCAGGATTTTATATATGTCAACCCATTACCTTCTTGTCTGCATGATTTCTGATGAAAACTCAGCGTTTAGTCTTATTGGTACCCCTCTGTAAGTGGTATTTCATTTTTTATTATCTGCTCTCAGAATTCTTTCATTGTCTTTGGTTTTGGATAGTTTAATTATGATATGACTTTGTGAGTTTCTTTTGGGTTCTATCCTGCATAGGTTTTGTTGAGCTTCTTGGACCAAAGCCTTCTTGTCTTTCATGGTATTTGGGAAGTTTTCTGCCAATAAAACTTCAAAATTTTTCTCTGTACTTTTTTTTTCTCCTCCTCTTCTGGAATTCCTATTATGCATAAATCATCCTTTTGATGATGTTCCACATAACTCTTAGGCTTTCTTCATTTTTCTTCATTCTAATTGTTCCTCAAACAAATTAGTATCAAGGGATTTGTCTTCTATTTCACTGATTCTTTCTTCCATTGATTCAATTCTACTTCTGTGTCCTTCCATTGAGTTATCTATTTCTGATATTTTATTGTGAATCTTCTGGATTTCTAGTTGTTGTTTTTGTATGATTTCTATTTGCTATTTAGTTTGTCATTTTGTTCTTGTATTGATTTCCTGCATTCTAGGTTTGTTTTTGTTTTTGTTTTTTTTTGTTTGTTTTTCTTTTTTTCCTGTGTTTTCCTTGATCTCTTTGAGGAGCCTAAATATAAGGTTTTTGGATTTCTTATCAGGTAGTTCTATTATCATTTCTTCCTCAGGAAGGTTTTTTTGTCCCTTTATTTTGCTCACTTGTTTGATCCTTCTTATCCTTTTTCTTCATATGATTTGTTATTTTCTGCTGTCTCCAAGGCATTAAGGTGTTAATTAATTTATTTATATATTTCTTCATTGATTGTATATTTGTTTTGTTTTAATATATTTAGGAGCTTGGTTTCTTCTCTTTCTCTTTAGAATGCCTTCCTTCCTTTATATTACTTTAATTGTTGTTTTGTGGTACTGGTCTATGTGTGATTTTAGTGGTGTCTGTTGACTGCGTGTGATTTCCTCTCACTAGTGGGTATGGTTACACTCATGTGTGAGTCCTCTGTGGTTAGGCTCATATGTCTTCCCTTACAGGATTGAGTGGAGGTGGTGGAGCAAGTTATTTTCCTGATGTTGGGAGACAAGTGTTGGGTGGTCCGTGTCCCTCCACAGCCCTTGTGGGACCATGGGGTACTTCCAGATTGGTGCTAGCAGTTAGTTCATCCTCTGGATGTCAGGGCAGGATGTCTCTGTAGCCACCATGAGTCATGTTACCCAAATGCACAGGATATGCCCTCTGAGTGTGCATGAATTGGAGTCTCAGTAGGTGGTAGGGGATCAAGGGTTTCAGTGCACGTGCAGTTGGTCTGTTGGAACTGTCTGGGTATGGGTTGTGTGACATTGCAGCCAGGCAGATGTTAGATGAGGGCACTAGGATATCCTGCTCATCATTTGGCAGAGATGCAGACAGCACCTGTCTGGATGTGACAGGTGTTGCTGGTGAGGTAATGTGCCTATCCTGTGGGTCACCAGGTGGGGGTGCAGGGAGCATTCTCACCAGTAACCAGGTTATGAGTTTGCCACAAGTTGCTCGTGGTCAGGGAGAGGGCACACGGGTCACCGGTTGCCAGGAGGGTAGCATGGGAGCTTGCAACATTGGTCACCTGACAGGTAGGGTGGGGCGGGGAGGAAGGGAGGAGACTCACACCATCAGTTGGCAGGCAGGTGGTATGACAGCATTCACCACTGGTCGCCAGGTTGGCAGGGTTTAGGGGGGGTGAGAGGCAGATGTGTGCTGCCAGTCACTAATCCAATGGCATGGGCGTGAACCCCACTGGTTGCCAGTCTGTAGGTATGGGAGTGTGTCACTGATTGCCAGGCAAGTGGGGAGGTAAGGGGTTGTGCAGGGTGGGCACACACTGCTGGTCACCAGTCTGGCAGCACAGGAGTGTGTGTTGCCAGTCAGTGGATTTGGGGGAGGATGGGGCTTGTGACGCTGGTCACCAAGCAGGTCCGGCTGGGGGGAGGGAGGATACTCATGCTGCCACTTACCAGGTGGGTGGGGCAGGCACATGTCATCAAGTCACAGGCGGGGCAGGGGGGAGCTTGTGCTGCTGGTCACCAGGAGGTCTGGGTAGGAGGTGGCATGCCACACTGGTTACTGGGAGGGTGGGAGGGAGGGAGAAAGTGTGCTCCTCTGGCCACCAACATGGACACTGGGCACTCTCCTTAGTTTGCAGCCAGTAATCAGACCCTGGCCACAACCAAATGTGAAGAGAAGGGGCTTCCAGGAGTCTGGCCGGGTGGGGGATCTCCAGCTGCCACCCTATGGATCCACTACTCTGTGGGTGCCACTCACCCAAATGATCAGGGAATGCTGAATTCCTAATTTCTGGCTCCCTTCCTGCTCTGTGGTCGCCAGGATCCCTGGAGCTCTCACCCAACTTTCTGCAGTTTCCCTCCTTAGATCTGGTTCATGTTCTGTTCACCTCGCTTCACTCCAGGTTTGTCTACACAGTATCTCTTTATCCTATTGGGAATTCCATGAAGTTGTCTTCCTGTGCTCCTCAACCGGGAATGCTGTCTACTTTGTCTCAAGATGACCACGCTGCACCAGGCTGGTTGGCAGGGCACGTATGATCTGTAAGTCTCCTCATTTGCTGTTTTCATTCAGTTTCTCCTTCCACTCAGTGTTTGAGCTAATTCATCCTTCTGTTTGCTGCTCAGGGTTCCAAGATCATATCTGTATCTGTTTCACTTGGCTTCTCAGTGTTTTGCTGTAAGGGGACAGCATGGTGTGTCTGATTAGGCCACCATCTTGGCACATCTCTATGCCCTTGCATGAATGCCAGGCTGAGGAAAGTGGATTTTACTCTGTTGGCATGAATCACCACTGAATGTTTCTGAACAGGGTCAGGCTATGATGGTGGAAGAGGGTTTTCAAGGGAATCCAGTGATGTTTTGGGGGGATGGCAAAATATGAGTCGGAATCAATTCAGTGGCAATGGGTTTGGTTTTGGTAAGGCTCAAAGAGGACAGATCAACCAGGAAAACCAATGAGAGGGAGTCCTCATCTGGGAGCCTGCATTACTAGGATTAACTAAATGCGAATCTGGAAGCAAATTCCATGTGAGCCTGGGGTCCTGGCCTCTGGAATGTTGGGCACTAGAGCATAGATGCCACAGAAGAGGAAATCCACCAAGTTCAAGTTGAATAGGTGCCTCCCGGCCTTAGCCTAACCTAGTGCCCTCCTGTCCGCCTATAAATAAATCCCAATCTTGGAAAGGGATCTGGGAAACTCATTCACAGGGAGGCTGACAAGTCTGAGTGGCGTTTGCCTCTAATGGATTAGTCTTTCAACCAGTGCTAAACCTTACCCTCAAAGAAATACCTCTTACAAATAGGATATTTCAGGTGTCAAGAGAAAAGGCTGGGGAGAAGGGTGAAACTTCTTGCCAACCCACACAAATTTGTCCTAATTTATCTCATGCTGACATAGCAGAAAGTTACAGCCTACTTCTAGAATGGGTTTTCCATTTGTGGGGCTGTCCAAAGTGTAGATTATTCCTTAACAGGTACCTTGTGCGAGAGTGAAGGGCAGTCCTTTTTTAGGTGGACAGTTGGCTTTACATAAATTCTAAGGTCTTTTCCAATCCTGAGATGCTAGGCTAATGATGTTGGTGATGAGTCTTCCTTCCTGTCTCCCTCCAAAAAGAATTTGGAGGCTCTGATCTTGGTCTAGGTGGGGTCTGTTAACCTGTAGGAGCTGACCCAGGTTTTGAGTGGTTACTTCCACAGGGCCATATGCTACCTGGGCCCTGGATTTATCTTACTATAGCATCTCCTACCCTTCCAACCTCTGGTGCTACTCATCTGCCTTGAGGAAAACCTGCAGCAAGAGAAAGGAATGCAACTGTATGGTTGCTGGATACCCAGAAGACCCCCTCATGAGTCAAAACCCTGGCATTGGGCATGGGGAGAGGAAGCTCAGAGAGTGGAGAATTGATCTATTTGGAGTTTGTTTTCCCTGATACCTAACTTGTAAGGACCCAAGAGATAACTGAACATTCTCATCATCCTCACTCCTTGGAAAACTGGGGTTCCCAAAAATGATACGGTATACCCAAGGCCAAGCAGAGAAGAGGGGAAATTGTAGATGCTGACTCTGAATGCTAAAAATTAGAGAATTATTCTCAGTTATAAAAAGGAGACACTATAAATTCTAAATAATGCATGGATCAACCTAAAGTGTTATTAATTCCAACAAACTACGTAGTGCTATTGACTCCAATAAACTACATACATTTATTCACAGAATCTACAGTTGCTCAGTTGTCATACACTCACACATACGTCACACACTCAGATGTTATACACACACCTTCAGGTGTCACACACACACATGCATACTTCCTTAGATGTTATACATAATTATTAAGGTTTAGTCATGCTTAATAAAGTGTTATCTCCCCCATTATCCAGTTGTCATCACCCATGATCACTTAAATGTCTCACACACACACACACACACACACTTACTCAGATGCCACACAACACTCAGATGGTACCAATACAGATGCTACCCATACTTAATCACATATTTTATATACATGCATTCAGACATCCTTGAACCCCCTGCTAGTCAAAGTGTGGTTCTTTAACAAGCAGTATTGGCATTACCTGGGAGCTTGTTCGAAATGCAGAATCTCAGTCCCCATCCTGACCTAATCAATTAAAATCTGCATGTTCACAAGATTCCCAGGTGACTCATATGGACATTAACATTGAGAAAAACTGACATCAGAACTGAATCTCATTCACCATCATATTACTAGTGCCTAGCTAGCAGCTAGGCATGTCAGATGTGCAGATATTGTTTTTGAGTAAATTAGTAACACATTTTGATGTCACCCATGCTCATCAAAAAGTCCCTTCTGCAATTAAACACTGACGTACATTTCCTATAGAAAGTCTTGTTCTTATGCACAAGGAGAAAGTAAAGGAATGCTCGATGTAGCAATAGTTGATATGGGAAAAATTGAAAATAATCTAAATAAACCAAAATATGGATGAATAAAATGTGATCTAATCATTCAGTGGAATACTAAACAGAAGTGTAAAGTAATGAAGGAAAGCTACAGGAATTATTATAGATAAAATTAAAAACTATACTCTTGAGCAAAAAATTAAGTTACAGAATGATGTAAAATTATAAAACCTGTAAAACAATACTATAATTGTTTATGGAAAAAGTCATATGTGGTGAAAGTATAAAAACATACATAGAAATACAAAGAAAATTCAGGCAATGGTTACTTCTGGGGAGAGAGGAAAGGAGGGGTAAAAAAGAATTTGGAGGGGTACACAGAAGTTTCAACTAGATCTGTAATATTTTATTTCTTAAAAAGAAAAATATATGAAATAAATTAGACAAAATGTTAAGATTTGACAAATCTGAGTGGTGAATGTTTGTTATATTGTTCTCTATGCTTTTAAAAAAATTTTATTGTGATAAGTATATATATAACAAAACATTTGCCATTTCAACATTTTTTACATGTACAATTCAGTGACATTAATTACATTCATCATTTTGGGCAACCGTCACCACTGTTTCCAAATTTTTATGTTTTTTTATATACTTGAAATATTTCATTGGACAACAACAAAAAAGCATAACAAGGAGATGAAAGAAGAAAATCCTGCTAGTCTTGGAAGATTCATTTTCTTAAAGCATCAGATTTTCTTCTTCCTGTCTTTCCCAGAAAAATTGCATTTCCTCAAGCCAGTTGCCAGGTTGGTCTAGTCTTCATTTACAGGTCAGCACAGGTTCCCACAAGTACGTGACCCATCTGGCTTTCAGGTTAACCCCTGACATGGGTAGTGGTGAGCCATTTTGTTTCCTTTTGACCCCTAGTAGGCTGGCATCTAACAGGACACTACCAAGTAATGGCTAAGTTAAACAGATCCCAGAAGATGGTGGTTTCCAGATCACTGTTTCATAACTAATACCTCATATTGACACTCAGGTCTCACACACTCGCACACAGGGTTATGCATAAAAATTTTGAATGATCTCTTCTATATTTTAGAGTCGTCTTAGTCAGAGGGCTATTCAGCACGACTCCCCTTTGGCAACTGCCTTTTGGCTATCACAAAGCTTCTTATTGGAAATGCTGTGCTCTTTTCTTGGTGACATCTCACACGCCCAACAGCTTTACTTCGATTTTCCAATATATACTTTTCATTGAACAAACATCTCACACTTGTCCTTAAAAATTGTTACTACAATCTCAAATTGGACTAGGATATACTTCTCTTTGGTGACAAATCTCTAAATATTCCTTAGAGGTAAAAGATCAGTATATTAGTTGATTCTTTTGATGTCATGCTCTGATCATTCTGCATTCCTCTGCCCTCCCAACGTAATTCCTTTAATGAGGTCATGTCTATATCAAATGGTGCCATCACCCAAATTGACCCATTCCAGAAGGATGTTAAACTATTTCCCAGTATATGGCTTAGGAGAAAGGCGGGGAAGCCCTCAATGCAAAGTTAAGAAAGACTGGTGTGTTACAGTGGTTTCAGTATAGAGGTTGGGCTTTTCCAATTACATTCATCTGAGGCCTGAAAATCTTAGCCATAATTCTCACTATCAGCCTATGATGTTATCAATGCAAGCCCATGGTGAATTATATCACAACATAAAGCTTCAGGAACATTTCCATTTAAATGCCCACTTATGGTTGTTTGTTTCCAATAAGTCTAATTAATATCATACCATGCACTCCAAGTTTCCTAGTATCAAATGCTCATAATTGTCAATATATCTTTGAGCCAATGCATCTACATTTCATGGCTCCTGAATTTAACTTCTCTATTTTAATCAACTTATTGGTATCTAGTATATTTACAATAGTAGAACCAGTGCAATTTCTACCCAGTGGCTTTACCTTAATCTCATAGGCTTAGATTTTGACCCAGTGTCTCATAAAGTAGCACTCAATTGACTTGATAATAAAAACTCATATATTTGTTGATTAGCATTAAGTATCATTTTTCACATAATGCAAATAACATACCAAATAATTAAAGAAAGTAAATCTTTGATGGCCTCATAAGACCCATGCTTTTGGGAGTGGCTATTATTTATAGCATATCTTATCAAGGAAAAGTTTGAACAGTGTTACCTCTAGAGGGTCTTCATGGCCTGGGTCTTTGCCTGCCTTAGAAATGACTCTTCATCTTGAATTTGTATCTCTATATCTACAATGTTCCCTTGTGGATTTAAATTGCTGAAATTTTGGTTAGCAGCCAAGCTCTTAACCACTGAGCCACCAGGGCTCTGTTATCTTATGTCTTCTTCCATACTCAGGTCAATTGATAAATCCAGTACAGAAACTTTTTTTGAAATTAATCAATGTCAACAGAGATAATCAAGGGAGTATCTTCTAGAGCTGCTGGAAGCCTGAAATTTTGCCACATGTGCAGGCTCCAATGTTCCATCCTGCTTCTTCATCCTTCTTACATCTGCCCACTGGATACTGCAGAAAGGTTTGGTGTGATAACGTAAAATACTGAATATATCCCATTTTCACAGGAAATTAGAGGAAAGGACCAGATAGGCTAGCTTAAGAAATCAAATCTATCCTAGACAGCAGAAAGTTGTTCAACATTAATATGCCTCAGTATAACCAGATTCTTCCCATTAATCACAAATACTGATGGTATATCCTAACTCATTTCTAGTTAAACAAAATACTTACATGTATCATATGTTACAGACTTTTCACAATTATCCCACTGACAGTTGCTTGCACAATAAGTCATATTTGCATAGCAAGAGTATTCCAGTGGGTAAAGTCAATTAAACCTGAAGAACAACAAAACTTTATATATTTTTTACTCAGTTTTATTTACAGGCTGACTTTTCATCATGTTCACACAAACCAGATGTGAGAATGGAAATTCAGATAGAATTTATAAAATAGGGAATTTAATAACTGCCAAATTCAGAGAAACCATAAATTCCAAATTCTGTCTTTCCCCACTATGAGGGTAGTCTTTTTTTCCCCCAAATATTTCAGTAATATCTTCGGGAATTAGCTTCATTCCTTGATTCAACAAACCTTAGGCACCCATCCTTGCCAGGCACTTTGCTAAGCACTGCAGTTGCAGAGGCTGATTGGAGCCACTTAATTTCCAAGCCACTTGGCCCACTGGACATGACAAACACCAGGCAAAGGGCTGCTGACTTTTTGCAGTGCCTTGAGAGTGTCTGAGACTTGAAACATATGAAAAAGAAAGCTACAAAATTGAAAGTAGTAAATGTGAAATCAAATGCATAAAAAACATAATATTAAGTTTATTTTATTACTTGTTTAATTTAAGATCAATACCTCAACTGACACATAACAAGTGAAGAGATTGAATCAGTGATCAAAAACATTCCAATAAAAAAAAAGTCCTGGACCAGGTGGCTTCACTGAGGAATTCTACCAAACACTTAGACAAGAATTGACACCAAAACTGTTTAAACTCTTCCAAAAGATAGAGAAGGAAAGAATACTCCCTAATTCATTCTATGAAGCAAACATAACCCTGACACCAAAACCAAAGACACCACAAGAAAAGAAAACTACAGGCCAATATCTCTTATAAATATAGATGCAAAAATCCTCAACAAAATATTAGTGAATAGAATCCAATAGCATATTAAAAGAGTCATACACCATGACCAAGTGGAATTTATTCAAGGAATGCAGGGATGGTTCAACATTAGAAAATCAATTGACATAATACACCACATCAATAGAACAAAGGAAAAGAACCACATGATTATTTCTAAGCATGAAGAAAAAGCATTTGATAAAATCCAACACCGTTCCTTTTTTTTTTTTAATTGTGCTTTAAATGAAGGTTTACAGTTCAAGTTAGTTTCTCATACAAAAATTTATACACACTCTGCTATGTGACCCTATCTGCTCTCCCCATACTGTGACAGCACACTCCTTTCCACCCCGAATTTCCCGCATCCATTCAATCAGCTTCTGTCCCTTTCTACCTTCTCATGTCTCCTTCGGACAGAAGCTGCCCATTTAGACTCATGTGTCTACTTGAGCTAAGAAGCACACTCTTCACGAGTATCATTTTATGTCTTATAGTCCAGTCTGATCTTTGTATGAAGAGTTGGTTTCAGGAATGGTTTTAGTTTTGGGCTAACAGAGAGTATGGGGGCCATGTCTTCCGGAGTCCTTGCAGTCTCAGTCAGACTATAAAGTCTGGTCTTTTTACGTGAATTTGAGTTCTGCACTCCACTTTTCTCCTGTCCATCAGGGACTTTCTGTTGTGTTCCCTGTCACGGCGGTCATTGGTGGTAGCCAGACACCATCTGGTTCTTCTTGTATGATGCTGAGGAGTCTCTGGTTTATGTGGACCTTTTGTCTCTTGGGCTCATATTTTCCTTGTATTTTTGGTGTTCTTCATTCTCCTTTGCTCCAGGTGGGTTAAGACAAATTGATGCATCTTAGATGGCCACTTGCTAGCTTTTAAGACCCCAGACGCCACTCACCAAAGTAGGATGCAGAACATTTTCTTAATAAACATTATTATGCCAATTGACCTAGATGCCCCCTGAAACCATGGTCCCCAGACCCCTGCCCCCTGCCCCCTGCTACTCTGTCCCTCAAAGTGTTTGGTTGTATTCAGGAAACTTGTTAGATTTGCTTTAGTCCAGTTGTGCTGACTTCCCCTGTAGTGTGTGTTGTCCTTCCCTTCACCTAAGATAATTCTTGTCTACTGTCTAGTTAGTGAATACCCCTCTCCCTTCCCCCAACCCTCATAACCATCAAAGGATGTTTTATTCTGTGTTTAAACCTTCTCTTGCGTTCTTATAATAGTGGTCTTATACAATATTTGTCCTTGTGTGACTGACTAATTTCACTCAGCATAATGCCTTCCAGATTCATCCATGTTATGAGATGTTTCATGGATTCATCGTTGTTCTTTATCATTGCATAGTATTCCATTTGTGAATAAACTATAATTTGTTTATCCATTTGTCTATTGATGGGCACCTAGGTTGTTTCCATCTTTTTGCTATTGTGAACAGTACTGCAATGAACATGGGTGTGCATACATCTATTCGTCTGATGGCTCTTATTCCTCTAGGATATATTCCAAGGAGTGGGATTGCTGGATCGTATGGTACTTCTATTTCTAGCTTTTTAAGGAAGTGTCAAATCGATTTCCAAAGTCATTGTACCATTTTACATTCCCACCAGCAGTGTATAAGTGTTCCAGTCTCTGTACAACCTCTCCAACATTTATTATTTTGTGTTTTTTGGATTAATGCTAGCTTTGTTAGGGTGAGATGGTATCTCATTGTAGTTTTGATTTGCATTTCTCTAATGGCTAATGATAGTGAGCATTTCCTCAGGTATCGGTTACCTGCCTGAATGTCTTCTTTGGTGAAGTTGTTGATTCTTTCTATTGTTTTTCTATTCTCTATTTCATTTATTTCTGCTCTGATCTTTATTATTTATTTTCTTCTTGTGGTTGTGGGCTTCTTTATATTTCTTTGAGTTGTATAGCTAATTTTTGATTTTGTCCCTTTCTCTTTTTTTGATGTGCGCATCTATCGCATTAGTTTGAAATTTTCCATTTTATTTTTCTTTATACCTTCTATTTATTTGTTGATATATATATTTTTTCACTTGTTTCAAGTGTGTTCATAATTGCTCATTGAAGCATTTTTATAATGGCTGCTTTAAAGGTTTTGTCACATAAGTCTAACATTTGTATCTTATTAGTATTGGCGTTTGTTGATTGTCTTTTCTCATTCCGTTTGAAATCTTCCGGGTTCTTGGTCTGATGAGCAATTTCCAATTGAAACCTGGACATTTTGGGTACTATGTTATAAAACTATGGATATTATTTAAATCCTGTGTTTTAGCAGGGCTCCTCTGCATCACTCTGGTGGGTGAATGGGGGCACTGCATTGTTACTTCCAGGTGAGGGTGCAAGTCTAGATTCTTCTCTTAGCCTCAGTTGACACCCTGTTGGTGGGGATGGGCTCCTTGGATTGGAGTGGGAGTTCAGGCTCCTCAATAGGCCTCTGATGATACTATCTTGGTTGGGAGGCAAAGGGACAACTTGTAACTGCTTTTCACGTGGCCTCCACTGACATTGTGGGGGATAGCCGTGTTATCACTGAGTGGTGGTGAAAGTCCTGACTCCACTAGGCCTCCTGTGACACTACCTTAGTGAGGAGAGGAAGGGGCAACTCATTGCCATCACGTGGAGGTGTAAGTCCAGGCTCCCATGTGGTCTCCATTGACAGTGGGAGAGGGATCATTACCCTCCTGCAAGGATGAAACTACAGGCTCTCCACTGAGCCTTCTTTGATATGACACTTTTGGAGGAAGGTTGGGAGCCTCTTACAGCCTGGCAAGTGTAGAAGTCTAGACTCTCCACTTGGCCTTTGATGGTGGGGTTTGGGGGGGTTGCAGTTTTTTTCTCTGATATTAGGCTACAGTAGAGCTATCATTGTCTAAAAATTTCCTGTCTTTCTGGGCTGCTCCCTTCCTGGTCCTTTGGCCAGAGAGAGAAGGCTCTTCTTTGGGCTTTTGTTCCCTGTGCCCATTGGTATTTCTGGGTTGCCATCTTCTCCAATATTCATTCTGGGATATATGAAGCAAAATGAAAACTCAAGGAACTCACCATTGTGTCATTCCTTGGGTCTTGAGGTCCTCAGCTGGTGTGCCTTCTTCTCTCTACCTTTCACAGTCTTCTTATATTTGTTTTATATATGATGAACAAAGTTTTAACTTGCATTTAGTGGGAGGACTAGGGAAAACTATATTTACTCCATCTTTCCATACCTTCATTTATGAGGATATTTTTTCCAGGTATCTACTTTTAGGTCTTTTTGCTTGCACTGTTTCGAAATCTTATCTTTGTTCCTCTGTATGTGTCGTGTATGTACTATGCCTTTTTACTCTGGCTGTTTTTAAGATGTTTTCTTTATCACTGATTTTTAGAAATTTTATTATAATGTGCCTTTGTGCAGTGTTCTTCATGTTTCTTTTGCTTGGTGCTTATTGATTTTCTTGAATATATGAGTTTATAATTTTCACCAAGTTTGAAAAGTTTTAGCCATTATTCCATCAATTGTTTTTTTTTTTTTTTTTTTTTTTTCCACGCGCCTCTCCTTCAAGGAATTCATTTACCAATATATTAGACTGCTTGAAATTGTCCCACAACTCCCTGATGCTCTTTTTATTTTTTTATTCTTTTTTTTTTCTCTCTCTTTGTTTCATTTTGGATGATTTCTATTGCTATGCCTTTAAGTTCACTGATCTTTTCTTCTGCATTGTCTAATCTGTCATTAATCTCATCCAGTGTATTTTTCATTTCAGGCATTATAGTTTTCACCCATAGAAGTTTGTTTTTTAAAATATCTTCCATATCTCTATTAACTCTTTGAACATATGGAATACAGTCTTAATAATTGTTCTATTATTCTTTTGTGCTAATTCCAAAATCTGTGTTAGTTCTGGGTTGTTTTTGATTGACTTTTCTCCTCACTATTGTTTATATTTTCTTGCCTCTTTTCATTCCTGGTAATCTTTTGCTGGATGCCAATTTTGTGAATTTTACCTTGCTGCATGTTCAGTATCTTTGTGTTCCTATGATTTTTCTTTAAATTTTTCCTAGGATTGAGTTACTTGGAAAATGTTTCATCCTTTCTGATCTTGTTTTTATGATTTGTTAGACAGGTCCAGATCAGTGCTTGGGCTAGGGTTAATTTTTCCACTACTGAGGCAAGACTTTCAAGAACGCTTTAGTTGGATTATGAGTTTTTACAGTCTGGCTGGTGGGAACAGGAACTATTCCCAGCCCTGTGTAAGCACCAATATCTGTTCTCTCTAATCCTTTCAGATAGTTCTTTCCCTGGCCTTGAGTAGTTTCATCATATGCCTGTGCTGATCAGTACTCTGCTGACTACTTAAAGGGAACCCTCTGAAGAAATCTGGGATTCTCTCAAGGAAGTAATATGGGGCAATAAATAGGGTTTACCTTGTTTGTTTCTAATCTCTCAAGAATTTCTGCTGTCATCTGGTGTCTTAAAAGCCTGTGAGCAGCCATCTAAGATACTCCACTGGTCTCACCCTCTCGGGAGCAAGGGAGAATGAAGAAAACAAGATACAAGGGAAAGATTAGTCTAAAGGACTAATGGACCACAGCTACCAAGGTCTCCACCAGACTGAGTCCAGTACAATTAGATGGTGCCTAGCTACCACCACTGACTGCTCTGACAGGGATCACAACAGAGGGTCCCCGACAGAGCTGGAGAAAAATGTAGAACAAAATTCTAACTCACAAAAAAAAGACTAGACTTACTGTCCTGACAGAGACTAGAGAAACCCCTAGAGTATGGCCCCCAGACACCCTTTTAGCTCAGTAATAAAGTCACTCCCGAGTTTCACCCTTCAGCCAAAGATTAGACAGCCCCATAAAACAAAATGAGACTAATAGGGCACAACAGTCCAGGGGTAAGGACTAGAAGGCAGGAGGGGACAGGAAAGCTGGTAATAGGGAACCCAAGGTTGAGAAGGGACAGTGTTGACATGTCGTGGAATTGTTAACCATTGTCATAAAACAATATGTGTATTAACTGTTTAATGAAAAACTATTTGTTCTGTAAACCTTCATCTAAACTATATTTTAAAGAAAAAAGAATTTCTGCTGCCTTCTCCTCTCCTGCATGGATGCCCTCTTCACACAGCTCAGACTTGATACCCTATGCCGAGCTTCCCCTCTGTGGGGTTGTCCTTTATAATGTGTTCAAGCCCTGACACCCCACATGAGGCCACCCCTTTCTTTTTTGCCTTTTATTTATTTCAGAAATATATGTAAAATAACACTTGTCATGTCAAGATTTTCAGGTGTACAATATAGTGATATCAATTACATTAATTTTGCATAAATATTATCCATAATTGTTGCCAAATTTCCCACCATCATAAACAGAGACTCATGCCTTCCTAAACAATGATTCCCTCTTTCTCTGTCCCTCCTGCCCCTGGTTATCACTAATAAACTTTGGTCTCTATACATTTGCCTATTCTTGTTATTTCATATAAGTGACATCATACATTATTTGTCCTTTTGTGATTGACTTATTTCACTCAACATAATGTTTTCAAGGTCCATCCATGTTGTGGCATGTATCAGGACTTCATTTCTCTTTCTGGTTGAGTAATATTCCATTGTATGTATGTACCTATATATTGCTTATTCATTCACCTGTTGATGGACAATTAAGTTGTTTACACCTTATGGCTATCGTGACTTGTGCTGCAGTGAACTTTGGTGTACACATATCTGTTTGTATTGCTGCTTTCAAGTCTCTGAGTATATATCTAAGAGTGGAATTGCAGGGTTACGTGGTAATTCTATGTTTAACTTTTTGAGGAAATGTCAAACTGTTTTCCACAGTGGCAGTACCCGTTTGCGTTCCCACCAGCAATGCAAATGGATGAGGGTTCCAATTTCTTTACATCCTTGCCAACATTTGCTATTTTCTGTTTTTTTCTTTTTTTAAAGTCAATCCTACTGGGAGTGAAGTGGTATCTCATTGTGGTTTTAGTTTGTATCTCTATAATGGCTAATAACATTGAGCATCTTTTCGTGTGTTTGTTGGCCATATGAATGTTCTCTGGTGAAATGTCTGTTCAAGTCCTTTGCCCGTTTTTTGACTGGGTTGTTTATCTTTTTCTTGAAAAGTTGTAGAGCTTTATATATATTTTTGATATTAGAACCTTATTTGATATATGCTTCCCGAAAATTTTCTCCCAATCTGTAGATTGTCTTTCACTTTTTTGATAAAGTTCTTTGATGAACAAAAGCGTTTAATTTTTATGAAGTCCTATTTATCCGTCTTGTCCTTTGCTTCTTGTGCTTTTGTTATCATACCTGATAATCCGTCATTAAAAACGAGGCTCTGCAGCCACCCCCCCCCCACCATGAACTCCCTTCTCCCCCTCCTTTCCACATTGCAGGCTGAGCTGCAGCCCTGTGTGGATCCCCTCTTCACTATGCTTGGGCTCTCAGAGCCCATGCTGTGCCTCCCTTTATGTGTGGATACTCCTCTCACTTTGTTAAGGTTGCAAAACCCTACATCAGGCTCCCTTTTCATGGGGGAAGCTCTGCTCATCTTGCTCAGGCTCACTCATCCTACACCAGTTATCTCTCCTGTGTAGAAGCCCTCTTCATCCTGTTATCTTGGATGGGTTATGACACGTCACTCACATCAGGCTGTTCCACTCAACTGCATGGATAACCTCCTTATATAGCTCAAACTTTTATACCCTGTTCTGGCCTATTGTGGCTCCCCTTACCTTCATCCCCAATGCTGAGTCCTATCTTGTCTGCTCCACCCCAATGACTTCTTGGGAATTTCTTGGGAAGGGGAAGGGGTCAAGAAATCTAGTAATATCTTTACTGCGCATTGTGCAGGTCAGTCTCATGCAGCCCCAGCTAAGGACAGTTGAGCCAAGTGACTTGTGCCTATTGGAGATCCCCTCACATCCTTCTGACTCCGAGAGATTTCCTTCCATACAGTTGTGGGAAAGATAGGACAGGATTAAGTGATACTTGTTTCTCTACACTGTTAGACACCATACTAACAGAAGGAAATTTAGGGAGGATCAGGATCAAATATACCCTTGGTCTCAAAGGCTCAACATCATCAGGGACCCAGGTCCTTTACACATTTTTGCTCTGCTACATTCAGAATATTGACTTTAGTCCTTAGGTTTGTCCCTCACATTGCCACAACATGTTGGCCAGTTTTGGGCATCAAATACAGATACTATAATGCAATGTGGAAGAACAAAATAATTCTTTCCTTTGTGTCTCTTTTGAAATACTTTCCTAGAAGTACTCCAGCAGACTTCCCCTTCCATATCATTGACCACAATTATATCATATGTCCAAGCTCAAATCAATTATTTGGAGAACAAAGTCTACATGATTGGCCTAGACCAATTAGTGTTCACCGCTTTGAGCTGGGGAGTGGTAGTATATGATATGAAGTATATGAAATATTCAGATACCTGAAAAAAGCCTGGGTTCTGTTGGCAAGGGGAAAGGGGAAAAACTGATGCTAGATAAGCAACAACATAGTCTTTCACACACTCCTACCATGGTCTCTCTAGGACTTCCTTCCCTGAGTGATGGCATCAGAAACATCAAGAATGACAACATATGTTCACAAATAGTGGCTTCTTATGCTGGTCATGAGTATGCCATTGAGACTGGCAGACCCAACGCCTAAGACTGTGATTGCTATTTTATGTAAGTCAGATTTGACAGTGGGAACGGCCCTAACTGAATTAAGACACCTAACTACAATGGCGCTGATTGGACGCCGTTGTCGTAGTGGCCAAGTGGTGGCACTCAATCCACAAAGACAAGGTGGGTGTAGTTACCGTAATGGACAGTGGAGTCAAAGCAGTAATCAGAATAATCTGACTCATATGGACTTACAACGTGAGCTACTTAGTCATGGTGTCCCTAGAAGTGAAATAGATAGGAAATCTATTAAATATTTAATTGATCTGTACAAGTGGATAAATTCTAGGTCAAGTGAACAGTAGTCTAACTCGAATCGCCAGAATAGAGAGTCACGGCCCCTCAATCAATTCCCAGACTTCAGCAAGTTTAAAGATCCACAACCCCTTGAATGAAGTACTCCAATACACTGACAAAAACCTATACCGTTTATCTTTCTCCCAGCCTTCCCCAAAGGAACCTACAGCCTTTTATGAGAGTGACTGTTCACTGGGGGAAAAGGAAATAATCAGACTTTTGGGGGACTACTAGATACTGGCTCTGAACTGACACTAATTCCAGGAGACCCAAAACGTGACTGTGGCCACCAGTCAGAGTGGGGAATATGGAGGCCAGGTTATTAATGGAGCCTTAGCTCATGTCTGTCTCACAGTAGGTCCAGTGGGTCCCAGAACCCATCCTGTAGTGATTACCCCAGTTCCAGAATGCATAATTGGAATAGATATACTCAGCAACTGGCAGAATCCCACATTGGATTCCTGACAAATGGAGTAAAGGCTATCCATTTGGTAGGAAAAGCCAAATGGAAGCCATTAAAACTGCTCCTACCTAGGAAAGAGAAAACCAAAGGTAATACCGCTTTCCTGGAGGGACTGTGGAGATTACTGCCACCATCAAGGACTTGAAGGATGCAGGGGTGGTAATTCCCACCACATCTCCATTCAACTCACCTATTTGGCCTGTGCAAAAACAGATGGATCTTGGAGAAAGACAGTGGATTATCAAAAACTTAACCAAGTGGTGACTTCAATTGCAGCTGCTGTTCCAGATGTAGTTTCACTGCTTGAGCAAATTAACACATCTCCTGGTACATGGTATGCAGCTATTGATTTGTCTAATGCCTTTTCTCCATACTTGTTTCAAAGGACCATCAGAAGCAGTTTGCCTTCAGCTGGCAAGGACAGCAATGCACCTTCAGTGTCGTACCTCAGAGCTACATCAACTCTCCAGCCCTACATCATAATTTAGGCTGCAGGGAACTTGATTGCCTTTATCTTCCACAAGACGTCACACTGGTCCATTACATTGATGACATTATGCTGATTGCACTGTAAGGAAGAAATGCCAATGACTCTGGACTTATTGGTAAAACATTTGCATGCTAGAGGGTGAGAAATTAATCCCACAAAAATTCAGATTCTTTCAACCTCAGTAAAATTGCTAGGGGTCTAATAGTGTGGGGCATGCTGAGATATTCCTTCTAAAGTGAAGGATAAATTATTGCATCTGGCTCCTTCCACAACGAAAAAGGAGGCACAGTGCCTAGTTGGCCTCTTTGGAATTTAGAAGCAACATATTCCTCACTTGAGTGTGTTATTCCAGCCTATTTATCAAGTGATTCAAAAAGCCGCTAGTTTTGAGTGGGGCCCAGAACAAAAGAAGGGTGTGCACCCAGTTCAGGATGCCGTGCAAGCCACTCTGCCCCTTGGACCGTATGATCCAGCTGATCCAATGGTGCTTGAAATGTCAGTGGCAGATAGAGATGCTATGTGGAGTCTTAGGCAGGTCCCTAATGGTAAATCACAGAGCAGACCCTTAGGATTTTGGAGCAAAGTCCTACCATCCTCTGCAGATAACTACTCTCCTCTTTAGAAACAACTTTTGGAGTGTTACTGGGCCTGCCCCATGAACGCTTAACCATGGACCACCAAGTCACCATGGGGCCCGAGCTGCCCATCATGAACTGGGTGTTGTCTGACACAGAGTCATAAAGTTGGATGTGCACAGTAGCACTCCATCATTAAATGGAAGTGGTATATATGATATTGGGCCTGAGTAGGACCTGAAGGCACAAGTAAGTTGCATGAGGAAGTGGCCCAAATGCCCATGGTCTGCACTCCTGTCACATTACCTTCCATCTCCCAGTCTGCACCTATGACCTAACGGGGAGTTCCTTATGATCATATGACTGAGGAAAAGAAAAATTGTGCCTGGTTACAGATGATTCTGTATGATATGCAGGCACCACTCAAAAGTGGACAGTGGAGACTTCTGGGCAACACGGCGCTATATAGAAAAGCTAAGTCAAACAGAGTCACACGACAATCCTGAAATCCTACACATCAAATGAAGAGATAAAGAGCTCAGCCAAGCACAGAAGGGAATAAGAAACTGACCAATAACAGAGAGCGAGGACAGATACATGCAGAGGTTCCCTATCAGCTACTGCAGCACGGATCCGCCATCTTGGACTCCAATCAGAGATCAGTGAACAGCGCTACGAGAAAGCAGCTTCACGGAACTTCCAGCAGGAGACAGAACAACCGGTAACCAGTAATATAAGTTTTCCCTCCCCCCACCCTTCTTCACCCCCACTTAGCCTCCTCTGCTTCCTGCAGCCACAGTCTCTTGGCCGAGAAGAACCCCAGTGTCACTTGGGTTCCACCCGCCTGCACTGGCCGGCTCCCTGAGTGCTTTTTGTTGGCTACTAGTGTTGCTTTTTTCCACTTCTTTAGATTTCTTCCTTACCTCTCACCACCTCCCCCTCCTTTATCTCAAATATCTGGCTTTGTGCGCCATCTTTGCTTCTTCCTGAAAGGCTGCAAAACACTGTTTCACTGTGAAACTGCTTCCCAGCCCGTGATGCCAGGCTAGTAGGACCCCCGGGGTTTTTTTGTTTGTTTGCTCTGATTTGTTCTATTTTGAATTGTTTGTTTCCTTTTTCTTTTCTCGGCTTGGGAGCCCCTTCTAGCCTGGCAGTACCACGCAGCTTGGAAGCTACTCCCTTACTCTGCAAAGACACAAGGGGACATCCCTGGAGGCATTTCTTTTTTCTTTTTTTGTTTTTAGGTTTTTTTTTTTTGTTTCTTTGTTTTGTTTTCTTCTCTATTATTCCCTTTTCGTCTCTCTTCATTTCCAGTTTTTCGATTTATGCATTGTTTTTCTTTTACCCTTTTTATTTTTTTTCCTTTTGTTTTCCCTCATTTCTCAGTTTCTCATCTCTCCACTCCAATAGCAAGCTCCCTTAGCACTCTTTTTTGTTTGTGTGTATGTTTTTGGATCTGTTCCTCCCTTCTCCGTCTCCTCTTTCCCATACCCATCTTAGCTCCACACATCACAATCTACCCTCTCCTTCTTGCCTACCTGCACCATGTGCTGAACATCACACTCCCAAGCAGCACAGGCACGGCCTACTGGAACCTGCCCTGCACTGATTCCCGGTCCACACTGTCAGCCCTGGTAAGTACCACAAACAACCCATCCCAGCAACTCCCCTTCAGCTATACCTGCCCTGCTGTACCATACCTGAGTGACTTACCCTGCTCTTTGGAGAAGGAGGTGAAAAGTATCGTACCCACAGACGAGCAAACAGCAAACAGCAAAGACCACTGCCTGCTCAGACATAACCAAATAAAACAAAAAACCAGGATGAAACAAACAAACTACAATCAATAAATGAGGAAAATAACCACTGAATGCCCTGAAGACAGCAGACAATATTAAAACATTTACAAAAACAGGACAGGATGGTTCCAGTAGACGTCCAAAATAAAACACCAGATGACTTTCCAGTAGAAGAAAAGGCACTAGACCTAACTGATAGGGAATTCAAATCTCTAATATTAAGAATTATCCAAGAGTTTAAGGAAAAAGCAGACAAAAACGAGGAAAAAATAGACAAATTCATGGAAAATACAGACAAAAAAATGGAAGATTCAAGGAAATAATACAGAAACAAAATGCCAAAATAAATTCACAACTAGAAAACATAAAAAAACAACAATTAGAAATCCAAAAGATAAACAAGATTTCGGAAATGGACAGTGTCATAAAAGGGCTGAGGAGCAGGTTTGAAATGATGGAAGAGAGGATCAGCAAAATTGAAGACAAACACTTGGATACAACCCTGTTTGAGGAAAAATCAGAAAAAAGAACGAAGAAAAATGAAGAAACCCTGAGAATTATACGGGATACAATCAAAAACAAAAATCATCGAGTGATCGGAGTTCCAGAACAGGGGGAGAAAACAGAAAACACAGAGAGGATCACTGAAGAATTGCTGACAGAAAACTT
>NW_004444169.1:2327299-2336205 GCF_000243295.1 Trichechus manatus latirostris | reverse complement strand
GGGTTGTTAACCATTGTCATAGGGCAATATGTGTACTGATTAATGAGAAACTATTGTTCTGCAAACCTTCATTTAAGGTACAAAAAAACAATTATCTATGTGAGATCAAATTGACAACAGCAACTCAAAGGTTTTGAATGGAAGCCTAGAGGGCAGTGAGTTGAAGATAATGGTAATGGAATAATTTGGAAAAGGATAGTGAGAATAGCAGCACAACTGGAAGAATGTAATCGATGTCACTGAATTGTACATGTAGAAATTTTGAAATGGTGTAACTTTGGCTACGTATATTTTCACCAAAAAAAGGTCCTCCAAGGTCGAGAAGGGAAAGTGTTGACATGTCATGGTGTTGTTAACCAATGTCATAAAATGATATGTGTACCGACTGTTTAATGAGAAACTATTTGTTCTGTAAACCTTCATCTAAAGTACAATTAAAAAAAATTTTTTTTTAAGTGGACAGCGGTTGTACTACACCCCCTTTCTGAGACCTCCCTGAAGGACAGTGGTGAAGGGAAATCCTTCCAATCACAGAACTTTGAGTAGTGCACCTGGTTGTTCACTTTGCTTGGAAGGAGAAATGGCCAGGTGTGTGATTGTATACTGATTCATGGAGTGAGGTCAATGGTTTCGCTGGATGATCAGGGACTTGGAAGGAACATGATTGGAAAATTGGAGACAAGGATGTATGGGGAAGAGGTATGAGGACAGACCTCTCTGAATGGGCCAAAGAAGTGAAGATATTTGTGTCTCATGTGAATACTCACCAAAAGGTGGCCTCAGCAGAAGAGGATTTTAACAACCATGTGGATAGAATGATGTGTTCTGTGAAAACCACTCATCCTCTTTCCACAGCTACTAGTGTCATTGCTCAATGGGCTCATGAACAAAGTGGCCATGGTGGCAGGGATGGAGGTTATGCATGGGCTTAGTAACAGAGACTTCCACTCACCAAGGCTGACTTGGCTGCAGCCACTGCTAAGTGCCCAATCTGCCAGCAGAAGAGATCAATACTGAGTCCCTGATATGGCACCATCCCTTGAAGTGATCAGGCAGCAACCTGGTGGCAGGTTGATTACACTGGACTCCTTCCATCATGGAAAGGGCAGCATTTTGTTCTTACTGGGATAGACACTCTTGAAATGGATTTGCCTTCCCTGCATGCAATGCTTCTCCCAAAACTATCATGCATGGACTTACAGAATGTCTTATCGACCATCATGGTATCCCACACAGCATTGCCTCGGATAAAGAGACTCACTTCACAGCAAATGAAGTGTAGCAGTGGACCCATGCTCATGGAATTCACTGATCTTACCATGTTCCCCATCATCCTGAAGCAGCTAGCTTGATAGAATGATGGAATGGCCTTCTAAAGACACAATTACCATGCCAGCTAGGTGGCAATACCTTGCAGGGTTGGGGCAATGTTCTCCAGGAGGCTGTATATGTTCTAAACAGGTGTCCAATATATGGTGCTGTTTCTCCCATAGCCAGGATTCATGGGTCCAGGAATCAAGGGTTGGAAATGGAAGTGGCACCACTCACTATTATTCTTAGTGACCCACTCACAAAAGTTTTACTTCCTGTCTCCACAACCTTATGCTTTGCAGGTATAGAGGTCTTACTTCCAAAGGGAGGAATGCTCCCACCTGGAGACACATCACTGATTTCATTGAACTGGAAGCTAAGAATGCCACCAGGCCGCTTGGGGCTCCTTATGCCTCTGGATCAACAGGCAAAGAAGGGACTGTACCATACTGGCTGGTGTGATTGATCCTGATTACCAAGAGGAAATCAGATTGATATTACATAATGGAGGTAAGGAAGAGTATATCTGGAATACAGGAAATCCCTTCGGGTGCCTCTTAGTAGTACCATGCCTGGTGAATAAAGTCAATGGAAAACTACTGCAACCCAATTCCAACATGACTACTAATGGCCCAAACACTTCAGGAATGAAGATTTGGGTCACTCCACCAGCCAAAGAACCATGACCAGCTGTGGTGCTTGCTGAGGGCAAAGGGAATCTGGAATGGGTGGTGGAAAAAGGTAGTTCTAAGTACAAGTTACGGTCACAGGACCAGTTGCAGAAACTAGGACTGTAATTGTTATGAGTATTTCTGCTTTGTATGTGTGCATGAAATATTGTTTTCTTCACTTATACAAAATATAAGATGTAAACAGGGCTAGTGATGGTTAAGATTGTTTATCAACTTGGCAGGGTCATGATTCCCGTGGTTTGGCATGATGTATGATGTTGTGATCACCTCCAAGATGGGATCTTCTGTGAGTAGCCAATCAGTTGAAAGGGAGTTTCCTTGGGCTTGTGGCCTGCAGTGAGTATCAAAGGACATTCTGCCAAGCTTCTGGCTTTTGCTCGCTTTGGATCCTGCAGCCTGCTCCTGTTCATCTGACCTCTGGTTCTTGGGACTTGAGCCAGCAGCTTACCTGAAGTCTTGCCTGCTGATCTTGGGCTCCATAGATCTTCACAGCCTATAAGCAACAGCCTTGCTCTCTGACCTGCTGATCTTGTTTCGGCAGCCCCTGCAGCTACGTGAATCAGGAGAAGCCTCCAGCCTGACCCACGGACTTGGAACGTTCCAGTCTCTACAACCGCGTGAGCCATTTCCTTGATATAAATCTCTCTATATATATTTATACGCTTTACTGGTTTTGCTTCTCTAGAGAACCCAGCCTAAGACAATTGCCTTCCATCCACCACTGAAACCTTTTCTTATATGGTCTCATGGTTCTGTGAGTAAAATCCTCTCAAACTTCACTCTAGCATTTCTTCTTTCATGCCTGTCAAAATATCAGAACTGACTAGTTTCTCTCTCTTTTTTATCATTCCTTCACCAGTCCTCCATTTCCAAACATCTTATTGCTTTGAGACCTATTCTTGTTGACTCAGTCATATTCATCTAATCCTACTGATTCAATATATTCTGCTTCTACCCAAAAGACAATGTACAAAATATTCTCAAAATGTTTGACCACATAGAATCTCTTATCAGTACTTGTCCCATACATATTTCTGAACCTAACAATTTCTTCCTATTTTAATATATTTCCCTTGTAAGCAGCATTACCCATTAAATCCCCTTGTTACCAAAACATATGTGAGTGGCTTGGTTCTCTCCCAATCAGTGATTGGAGGAGGAGCCTCTGTGACCTTCAGGTACTGAGAGCTCTGTGTCTCAGAAAGGGATGTTCAAACATTGCCATTGCAGTGGGTGGGGAGAGTGAATTGCTACCCTGGAGAATCTGAGGGCAAAGTTAGAAGGAGCCTGCTACAAGTAGGAAATTAAGTTTCTTTGAGACCATGAGTTTTATTTTAAAAATTCATTTGGGTTTTGTATTCTCCTCTATGACATATAAGGATTGATTTCATGTGAAAATAATATTTCCCATGCTTCCCAATGCACATTCCTGTGGCCTGTCCTGAGCATGTGTACTGTAAGGAACAAAACTTTTGTATTGGTTAAGGTATAACTGCAACTGCAATTGACAGAGACTGAATAACAGTGGTTTAAACAAGATAGAAATGGACTTCTCTGTCATGTAAATATTCCAAGCTGATATGGCAGGTTGGCTCTGTGAAGTCTGTCAGGGGCCCAGGTTTCTTTTTTCTTGTTACTCCACAATCCCTAGCATTTGACTATATCCATATGATCCATAGGATTAGAGACCAATGAGGAGGTTATTTTAGTGATACACATAATGGTAGCTTGAATTAGTGTGGTGAAGGTGAAAATGGAGAAACATGGACAGATTAAAGAGATGTTTATGAGAAAAATAGACGTACGTTAGTGATGAACTGATCGTGGGGTGGTGGTGAGGTGAGAGATTGAAAGTTATCAAGGATGCGTCCTACTTGGCAGGATAAATGACGATGACTGTCGCAAAGATAGGCAAACCTGAAAGAGGAACGGGGTTGAGGTGAAAGATCATAAATTTGTTTTGGTTATGTTGAGATAATACTGAGTAGTCATTAAGAACATGGGTTCTGGAGTCAGACTGACTGGGATTGAATCCTGATTCTTCAAATACTAACTACACTATCTGGAGGTAAGTTGTTAACCCTCTCTGTGCCTCAGTTTCCTTATTGAAAAATGCAGATAATAATACTACTTGTGTGGTTGTGCTGAGGATTAAACAATTTAGGATATGTAAAGCACTTAGAATGGTGCCAGGAGCAGAGTATATATTCAAAAACTGGTAGCTATGATGTTGAATCTGACATATTTCTGAGACTTAAGTGGATATCAAGAAGGCAGTTGGATATATGGCCCTGGAGTTCAGAGAAGCCACCCAGGCTGGAGATACAATTTGTGAGTTTGCAGAAAACAGTTAACATAGCAGGCCTGACAGCTATTCTTTGAAAGACCAAATTGCAGGGTTGGTTCTTGGCTGGCATCTGGGAACTTGGATTTCAGGAGGGTTCCCACCATTCCCAGAACTGATAATAGCGGCTCACTGTGGGTAAGGTTGCATAGCCTATTATTGTAATTGCTGTCAATAAGTTGTACACCTGTAAAAATTTGAATTGGAAAAAGTTGTGTGATAGATATATTTACTACAATGATGAAAAAAGAGTACCTGCTCAGGCTGCTTATGTACAACCAAACACCTCATGGGATTTGGTTCCTTGGTTTGGAGGTTTAGGGTCATGCTTTCATGGGACATCCCAGTTAATTGGCCCAGTAACATGTTCGGTGCTTCTGTTCTACCTCCTAATTCTTTGTGTAGCATCTGGGGACTTAAAGCTTACAAGCAGCCATCAAAGTCACAACAATTGATCTCTATTCACCTGAAGCAACAGAGGAAAAAGGAGAGACAGGAATAGGAGGAGGATATGTAATGTGTGGCTAATTGCCTCCATGAACAACTGCTTCCTTTCCCATGAGACCAGAAGAACTGGATGGTGCCTAGATACCGTTACAGAACATTTGGATCAAAGATTCCATAGAAGAATTCTGATCAAAAGAGGGAAAATGCAGAACAGAATTTTAAATTCTCATGGACCCTAGACTTTCTGGAGCCATGAAGGGTGGATGAACCTCTGAAAATATTGCCCTCAGATAATCTTTAAAACTTAAACAAAAATATCCCCTGAAGTCTTCTGAAAACCAGAGAATAGTTTAGCTTAACTAGTAAAAAAGGTCTGACTTGAGCATTACAGTCTTTTAGGAACTATCTATATGGGATCAAATTGACAACAGCAACTTGAAAGATAAGATAGGAACCTTAGGGGGCAGTAAGTTTATGTTAATGAGGGAGGAACAACTTTAAAAACGAGGGTAAGAATGGTTGCACAACTCAAAGAATGTAAACAATGTCACTAAATTGTACATGTAGAAACTGTTGAATTGGCGAATGTTTTGCTGTGTATATCCTCAACAACAGCAGCAAAATAAATAAAATTTAGAAAAAAGAGTGGCTCCCTGTGCCTAAACTGTACAAAAACATGGTTTGTGCTGAACACTTGATTTACTTCTGGGAGTCTGGCATTTTGGTACACAGGTGGCAGAGAGCATCTAGGCAGAGAGCGACTACATGACCAGCCCCCAATAAAAACCCTGAGCACTGAATTTCTAATGAGCTTCCCTGCTAGAAAACATTTCACAAGTATTGTCACAACTCGTTGCTAGACGAATTAAGCATGTCCTGTGTGACTCCACTGCGAGAGGAATCTTGGAAGTTTGTGCCTGTTCCTCTGGCCTTTGTCCTATGCACATTTTCCTTTTGCTGATTTTGTTTTGTACCCTTTTGCTGTAATAAATTTTATCCATGAGTATGACTATGTGCTGAGCCCTGTAAGTTCTCCTAGTGAATCACCAAACTTGGGGATGGTCTTTGGGACACTTGAAAAAGTGAGACATATAGGAATAGGTGGTGATTGAAGTCATCAGTAGGAATTTAAGATTCCTAAGAAAAGAGTGAGGCTAGGAGGAAGACTAGAACTGAGCCTTGAAGAACCACAACATTTGGTGGCTAAGTTGAAGAAGACGATCTTACGAAGGCAATAAGGAGCAGGCAGCAGGATCAGAGAAAAATCTGAAGATTTTTGTGTCACAGAATTTTGGGAGCATTGCCATCTTAATAATATTATAATTTTATATATCTTGTTATTGAGAATATACACAGCAAAAACATTTCAACAGTTTCTACATGTACCATTTAGTGACACTGATTACATTATTCGAGTTGTGCAACCATTTTGCCCTTCCTTTTCTGAGTTGTTCCTCCTCCATTAACAAAAATTCACTGCTCCCTAAGGTTCCTATCTAATCTTTCAAGTTTCTGTTGTCAATTTGATCCCATATAGATAGTTCTTAAAAGAGCATAATGCTCAAGGCAGACTTTTTTTTTTTTTTCTTTTTAACCAGTTAAGCTAAACTATTGCTCCATTTTAAGAAGACTTCAGAGGATATTTTTGGTTTAAGGTTTAAAGATTATTTGAGGGCAATATTTTCAGGGGTTCATCTACCTTTCATGGATCCAGAAGTCTGGAGTCCATGAGAATTTGAAATTTTGCTCTGCATTTTTCTCCTTTTGATCAGGATTCTTCTATAGAATCTTCTATCAAAATGTTCAGTAATGGTAGCTGAACACAATCCAGTTCTTCTGGTCTCATGGCAAAGGAGGCAGTTGTTCATGGAAGCAATTAGCTACACATTCCATTTCCTCCTAGTATTCATGACTCTCCTTCTTCCTTTGTTGCTCCAGGTGAAGGGACCAATCGTTGTGCCTTGGATGGCCGTTTGCAAGCTTTTAAGACCCCAGGCACTATGCACTGTGAACAGAAGCACTGAACGCGTTATTGGGCCAATTACATGAGATGTCTCATGAAACCATGGCCCTAAACCTCCAAACCAAGGAACCAAATCCCATGAGGTGTTTGGTTGTAGATAAGCAGTCTCAGCAGCTACACAATTTTTTGTGTTATATCACACAACTTTTTCCAATTCAACTTTTTACAGGTGTACAACCTATTGACAGCACTTACAGTAAGCAGCTGTGAAACCCTACCCTTAATAAACGTTATTTTCTCATCACCAAAAACTGAAACTCAGTGACTCCATACACAATAACCACCTCCCTCTTGCCCTCTCTCCCACTCCAGGTAACCACTAATAAACTTTGGTATGTATACATTTTCCTTTTCTTGTCTTTTTATATAAGTGAGGTCATATCATATTTGACTTTTTGTGGTTTGTTTATTTCACTCAACATAATGTCTTCCAGCTCCATACATGTTGTAGCATGTATCAGGACTTCATTTTTCCTACTGGCTGAGTGGTATTTCATTGTATGTATGTATCACACTTTGTTTATCCATTCATCTATTGATGGGCATTTAGGTTGTTTCCACATTTTGGCTTTTGTGAATAGTGCTGCAAGAAACATTGATGTACAAGTTTCTGCTTCAGTGTCTGCTTTTAAGTCTTTTTGGTATATACCTAGGAGTAGAATTCCTGGATCATATGGTAGTTCTCTTAAAGATCTCTTTAAAGTGTTAAAAAGCAAAGATGTCACTTTGAGGACTAAGGTGTGCCTGACCCAAGCCATGGTGTTATCAATCGCCTCAGATGCATGTGAAAGCTGGACAATGAATAAGGAAGACCGAAGAAGAATTGATGCCTTTGAATTATGGTGTTGGCAAAAGAATATTGACTATACGATGGACTGCCAGAAGAATGAACAAATCTGTCTTGGAAGAAGTACAACCAGAATTCTCATTAAAAATAAGGATGGCGAGACTTCATCTCATATACTTTGGACATGTTATCAGGAGGGACTAGTCCCTGGAGAAGGACATCATGCTTTGTAGAGTAAAGGGTCAGTGAAAAAGAGGAAGAGCTTCAACGAGATGTTTTGACACAGTGACTGCAACAATAGGCTGAAGCGTAAGAATGATCGTGTGAATGGCACAGGACTGAGCAGTGTTTTGCTTTGTTGTACGTAGGGTCACTATGAGCTGGAACTGACTTGATGGCACCTAACGACAACATGGTAGTTCTATTTTTAGTTTTTTGAGGCAGTGCCACACTGTTTCCACAATGGCTGTACCATTTTGCATTCCCACCAGCAATGGAGAAGGGTTCCAATTTCCTTATATCCTTTCTAACATTTGTTATTTTGTTATTATTATTATTTTTTTTAATCTTAGCCATCCTAGTGGGAGTGTAATGGTATCTTACTGTGGTTTTGATTTGCATCTCTCTGACGGCTGATGATGCTGAGCATCTTTTCAAGTGTTTGGTGGCCATTTGACTTCCTTCTTGGGTGAAATGTCTATTCAAGTCCTTTGCCTGTATTATAATAGGGTTTTTGTATTTTTATTGTTAAGTTGTCAAATTTTTATATACATTTTGGTTATTAGATTCTTATCAGATATATGGTTTCCTAAGAGATTCTCCCAATCAGCAGTTTGTGTTTTCACTTTTGGGGTAAAGTCTTTTGATGAACAAAAGTTTTTAATTTTTATGAGGTCCCATTTACTTATTTTGTCTCTTGCTGTTTGTGCTTTTTTTTATTATATTAGATAATCCATTGTTAAAGGCTAGACCCGACAGCACATTTAGGTCCTTAATCCATTTTGAATTTGTTTTTGTGTATGGTATGAGGTATGGATCCTGTTTCATTTTTCTGTATGTGGAAATCCAATTTTCCCAACACTGTTTATTGAAGTGATTCTTCTTTCCCCATCGAATGAACTTAGCATCCTTGTCAAAAATCAGTTGACCACATACAATGACAGACACATTGACAAATCAAACAAAATTGAGAACCCACATGTAAATCCATCCACCTACTGTCACCTGATCTTCGACAAGGGCCCAAAGTCCATCAAATGGGGAAAAGACAGTCTTTTTAACAAATGGTGCTGGCAAAACTGG
>NW_004444169.1:2320767-2325402 GCF_000243295.1 Trichechus manatus latirostris | reverse complement strand
GTGTAGTGGGGTTGTTAACCATTGTCATAGGGCAATATGTGTACTAACTGTTTAATGAGAAACTATTTTGTTCTGTAAACCTTCATCTAAAGTGAGAATATCAGCACAACTAGAAGAGCGTAGTCGATGTCACTGAACTGTGCATGTAGAAATTTTTGAAATGGTATATCTTTGGTTATGTATATTTTCACCAAAAAAAAAAAAAAGGTCGAGAAGGGAGAGGGTTGACATGTCGTGGTGTTGTTAACCAATGTCACAAAACAATATGTGTACTACTGTTTAATGAGAAACTATTTGTTCTGTAAACCTTCACCTGAAGTACAATAAAAAAAAATCAGTTGACCATAGATGTATAGTTTTATTTCTGGACTCTCAATTCTATTCCATTGGTCTATGTGTCTATTGTTCTACCAGTACCAGGCCTTTTGGATTATTGTAGCTGTATATGTTTAAAATCAGACAGTGTGAGGCCTCCTTCTTTGTTCTTCTCTTTCTGCATTGCTTTAGCTATTTGGAGCCTCTTGACGTTTCAAATAAAGTTGAGAATTCGTTTTTCCATTTCTGTAAAGAAGGCTGTTGGAATTTTTATCAGGATTGTGTTGAATCTATAGATCGCTTTAGGGAGTATTGACATCTTAACAGTATTAAGTCTTCCACTCCATGAACATGGAACATGTTTCCAGTTATTTAAGTTTTCTTTAATCTCGTTCAGCAGTGTTTTATAGTTTTCACTGTAGAAGCCCTTCAAGTGCTGGTTAAATTTATTCCTAAGTATTTTATTCTCTTAGATGCTGTTGTGAATGGAATTGTTTCCCTAATTTCCCTTTCAGACTTCTCATTGTAGGTATATAGAACCCTAACTGATTTTTTGTTTGTTGACCTTGTACACTGCAACTTTGCTAAATTCCCCCCTTAGCTTTAGAAGTCTCCTTGTGGACTCTTTGCAATTTTCTATACATAGGACATAGGATCATATCATCCACGAATAGAGATATTTTTACTTCTTTTCCAGTCTGGATACCTTTTCTTTTTCTTGTCCTTTCAAGATTTCAAAGGGAAAGCTCTCAGTCTTTCTCCATTAAGTATAATGTTGACCGTTGGCTTTTCATATATGCCCCGAATAATTCTGAGGAATTTTCCTTTTATTACAACCTTCTTTAGGTTTTCATCAAGAAAGTGTGTTAGGGAGGTGAGGCCAAGATGGCAGAGTAGTTAGACGCTTCCTGTGGTCCCTCGTACAACAAAGACCAAAAAAAAAAAAAAAAAAAACACAACTGAATCAATTTTATATGACAATCTAGGAGCCCTAAACATCAAAGGCAAAGTTGAGGAATCAGACTGAGTGACAGGGGGAAGGAGATACCGTTCAGAAGCAGCGAGGAGTTGCCAGACCTGACTTGGCAGGAATCAGCACCCTGCAGGCAGTGTACGTGGTGAGGCAAGCAGTGTTGCTTGGGATGCATATTCCACATCAGGAGAGACTGAGCGGTGAAGAGTCTACTCAAGCCCCCAGAACGAGTGAAAAGTGGCGCTCAATCAGCAAAAGATAAGTACACGCATCTAACCTACCACACGGATCAAAAAACACCCTCTTTGGGAAAAACCTCTCCCCCATTTACTCAACCCATCCCCACTCTGCCCTGGGTCCCTGGCTGGCTTCAGCCATTACCATGTCCCCTGGGCCAGAAGTATGGACTTGTCATGTACCCTGAGCCATTCTCCAGGCCTTGGAAATGGAACAAATTAAGAAACCGGAATAAATAATCTGCAAGATTCCCTAAGCCAGGAATTTAGGGTAGGCTCAGCTTCTTTGCCTAGGCACAGGCATATGGGGTCCACGGAATTTGAATGCGTTTCACCCCTGCATAGACCAGTGTGGGCCCATTTCAACAGCATAGGCCCTCATTAGAAAGGTAGAACAGGGTATATACCTGAAACCTAACTTCAACAGTCAGCTGTATGGTGGAGTGGTAGGTTCATAACATTTGACATTGCTCTGTCCATTAAGCAGTGTCCTCACCTACCCACACGAGGGGCCTGAGGACTGGTGTCTCCACACACACCACCTAACCACCCACAACAGTGGTCCAAGAATAAGTGGTGCCTCCCAGTCCTTACAGCCAACAGCATCAGGTGCTCATAGTCTGGCTGCAAAACCCACCTGCCTACACACTCTGGGGAACAGGGACACACTTTCTTCCAGACACTCAGGGGTAGCCATCAGCCCCCTGGCTTCCTCAGCATGTGACCCCCCTACTGCAGCCAGATACCTGTGCCGACACCAATAACCCCTGCCCATCTAAGACTGTAGCTGAAAACCTGCACCACACACTTGGTGACCGACAACCTGAACACCTGAGCTGAATCCATACAAGAAAAGTAAACATACTCTTGGGCTCACGTATAGATCTAACCACCTGGTGACAGGATGTTAGAGCTTCACAGTCACCAATAATCAAATTGGCTTACACGAGTAGCCTATTTGCGCCTATCAAAACAAAACAAAACAAGAAGCTAGGACACAATAAGCAAACATAACATAAATAAATATAATAACTTATTGATGGCTCAGAGACAACAGTCAATATTAAATCACATAAACAGGCAGACCATTATGGTTTCAGCAAGCTCCCAAAACAAAGAATCAAGAAATTTTCTGGAGGAAGAGAACTTCTTGGAATTACTGGAGATAGAATACAAAAGATTAATCACAGAACTCTTCAAGAGATCGGGAAGGAGTTCAGGCAAAACACAGAACGAGCCAAGGAACACACAGACAAAGCAACAGAGGATCTTAAGAAGGTTATTCAAGAGCATAATAACAAATTTAATAGGCTGCAAGAATCCATAGAGAGACAGCAATCAGAAATCCAGAAGATTAACAATAAATTTTCAGAATTAGACAACTCAATAGAAAGCCATAGGAGCAGAATTGAGGCAATGGAAGTCAAAATTAGTGAGATTGAGAAGTTTGTGGGTGAGCGGTGAGGCAGGCAAGTGGCGGTGCTTGGGAGGGATGTTTTCCACACCGGGAGAGGCCCAGCACCACAGAGTCTACACGGCCACCCAGAACCAGTGAGAAGCAGCCCTCATTGGCGAAAGATAAGTACTTGTGTACGGCTTACTGCATGGATCAAAAAATCCCCCTTAAGGAAAAATGTCTCTCCCATTTACCTCTCCGCTCCCTGCTCTGCACTGGATCCCGGACTGGATTCAGAAATTGCCAAGTCCCCTGGGCCTGAAGTAGGACCCGTCAAATGTCCAGAGCCATTCTCCCTGCCTTGGAGAGTGAACAAATTAACAAACAGGGCAAAAACTGCCAGCTCCCCTAAGCCAGGAACCCAGGTTAGGTACAGCTCCTTTCCCTAGGCACAGGCATAAAGGATCCATGGACTTTGAGTGCCTTTCCCCCTGCATAGACTTGTGTGGGCCCATCTCAACAGCATAGGCCCTCATTACCGCAGTA
Source organism: Trichechus manatus latirostris (assembly GCF_000243295.1). NCBI lineage: Eukaryota > Metazoa > Chordata > Mammalia > Sirenia > Trichechidae > Trichechus > Trichechus manatus. The sequence goes on along the minus strand of NW_004444169.1, from coordinate 2,321,936 downwards.
CAACAGGGTATATACCGGAACTCTAACTTCAACTGCTTCAGCTGTAAAGTGGCAGGTTCTTGACATTTGACACTGCTTTGCCCATTAAGCATGGTCTTCACCTACCCACATTAGGGGCCTGAGGACTGGTGGCTCCACCCATGCCACCTAGCCATCTGCGATAGAGGCCCATGAATAAGAGGTGCCCCTGACTCCTTACAAGCAACAGCACTAAGTGCTCATACTCTGGCTGCAAAACCCACCCACCTATGCACTCTAAGGAACAGGGACATGCCTTCTTCCTGGACACTTGGGTGCAGCTGTCAGCCCCCTGCCTTGCTCAGAGTGTGTCCGCCTGCTGCAGCCAGATGCCTGTGCCTACACCAATAACCTATGTCTGTCTAGGACTGTAAGTGAGAGCCTACACCACACACGTGGTGGTTGTCTACCTGGGCACCTGAGCTGAATCCATACAGGAGGAGTGGGCGGGCTCCTGAGCTCACATACTTAGTAACAGATCTAACTACTTGGTGACAGGACATAAGAGCTTCAAAGGTGCCAATAATCAAACTAGCTCATACAAGCAGCCTATTTGGGCATATCAAAACAAAACAAGAAGCTAGGACACAGTAAGCAAACATAAAATAAATAAACATAATAACCTACTGATGGCTCGGAGACAACAGTCATTATCAAATCACATGAAGAGGCAATCCATGATGGTTTCAGCAAGCTCCCAAAATAAAAAATCTAGAAATTTTCCAGAGGAGGATAATTTCTTGGAATTACTGGAGGCAGAATACAAAAGATTAATACACAGAACTCTTCAAGAAATTAGGAAGGAAATTAAGCAAAATGCAGAACACGCAATAGAGGAAATTAGAAAGATTAGAGAAGTGCATAATGACAAATTTAACAGGCTGCAAGAATCCATAGAGAGACAGCAGTCAGAAATCCAGAAGATTAACAATAAAATTTCAGAATTACACAACTCAATAGAAAGCTATAGGAGCAGAATTGAGGCAATGGAAGTCAGCATTAGTGAGATTGAAGATAAAGCACTTGACACCAACTTATGTGAGGAAAAATCAGATAAAAGGATTTAAAAAAATGAAGAAACCCTAAGAATTATGTGGAACTCTATCAAGAGGAATAACCTATGAGCGATTGGAGTACCAGAACGGGGGGCA
>NW_004444169.1:2318578-2320667 GCF_000243295.1 Trichechus manatus latirostris | reverse complement strand
CTATCCAAGATGCTCATAGAACCCGACATAAGGTAGACCCCAAAAGAAAGTCACCAAGACATATTATAATCAAACTTGCAAAAATGAAAGGTAAAGAGAGAATTTTAAGAGCTTCTAGGGATAAACAAAAAGTCATCTACAAAGGAGAGTCAATAAGAATAAGCTCGCAATACTCAGCAGAAACCATGCAGGCAAGAAGGCAATGGGATGACATATATAAAACCTTGAAGGAAAAAAAATGCCAGCCAAGAATTATATGTCCAGCAAAACTCTCTCTCAAATATGATGGTGAAATTAGGGCATTTCCAGATAAACAGAAGTTTAGGGAATTTGCAAAAACCAAACCAAAATTACAAGAAGTACTAAAAAGAGTCCCCGGTTAGAAAATCAGTAACATCAGATAACAACCCAAGATTAGAACACAGGACAGAGCAACCAGATATCAACCCAAATAGGGAAGACACAAAAGTAAATCAAAGCTAAAGCACTGAAAATAGGGAAACAGATGTCAATATGTAAAAGATGACAACATTAAAACAAAAAAGAGGGACTAAAAAATGTAGTCATAGAATTTTCATATGGAGAGGAAAATAAGGCGATATAAAGAAACAAAAGACTGATATAAACTTAGAAAACTAGGGGTAAATATTAAGGTAATCACAAAGGAAACTAACATTCCTACAAGTCAAAATAAAAAACAACAAAAATATAGAGACTCAGGAAATATAAAACCAACAACAATGAAAAAGATGAAAAGAAAATACATAAAGAAAAACGACTCAGCACAGAAAATTAAGTGGAACAAAGAAACGTCAACAACACACAAAAAAAGACATCAAAATGACACACTAAACTCATACCTATCAATAATTAACCCGAATGTAAATGGACTAAATGCACCAATAAAGAGACAGAGAGTGGCAGATTGGATAAAAAAACACGATCCGTCTATATACTGCCTACAAGAGACACACGTTAGACTTCAAGACACAAACAAACTAAAACTCAAAGGATGGAAAAATATATCAAGCAAACAACACTCAAAAAAGAGCAGGAGTGGTAATATTAATCTCTGACAAGATAGACTTTAAAGTAAAATCCACCACAAAGGATAAGGAAGGACACTATATAATGATTAAAGGGTCAATACACCAAGAGGATGTAAGTATAATATATATTTACCCACCCAACAACAAGGCTCCAAAATACATAAAACAAACTCTAACAGCACTGAAAAGAGAGATAGACAACTCCACAATAGTAGTAGGAGACTTTAACACACCACTTTCGGTGAAGGACAGAACAACCAGAAAGAAGCTCAACAAAGACATGGAAGAGCTAAATGCTACAATCAACCAACTTGATCTCATAGACATATACCGAACACTGCAGCCAACAGCAGCCAAGTATACGTTCTTTCCCAATGCACATGGAACATTCTCCACAATAGACCACATATTAGGCCATAAAGCAAGCCTTAACAAAATCCAAAACATCGAAATATTACAAAGCATCTTTTCTGACCATAAAGCCATAAAAGTGGAAATCAATAACACAAAAAGCAAGGAAAAAAATCAAACACATGGAAACTAAACAACACTTTGCTCAAAAACTACTGGGTTATAGAAGAAATTAAGGATAGAATAAAGAAATTCATAGAATCAAACGAGAAAGAGAATACATCTTACCAGAACCTTTAGGACACAGCCAAACCAGTGCTCAGAGGTCATTTTATAGCAATAAGTGCACACATCCAAAAAGAAAAAAGGGCCATAATCAAAACATTAACCCAACAACTCAAAGAAGTAGAAAGACAGCAGCAAAGGAAGCCCTCAGGTGCCAGAAGAAAGGAAATAATAAGAATTGCAGAAGAATTAAATGAAATAGAGAATAGAAAAACGATTGAAAGAGTTAACAAGACCAAAACCTGGTTCTTTGAAAAGATCAACAAAATTCAAAAACCATTGGCCAAACTGACTAAAGAAAAACAGGAGAGGAAACAGACAACCCATATAAGAAATGAGATACGTGATATCACAACAGACCTAACTGAAATTAAAAGAATCATAACAGAATACTATGAAAAATT
>NW_004444169.1:2308649-2318478 GCF_000243295.1 Trichechus manatus latirostris | reverse complement strand
CTAGAGGAAATGGACAAATTTCTAGAAACTCACTACCTATCTAAACTAACACAAACAGAGGTACAACAACTAAATATACCCTTAACAAGAGATTGAAAAGGTAATTTAAAAAATTCCCAACATCAACAAAAAAAAGCCTTGGCCTGGATGGCTTCACTGGAGAATTTTACCAAACTTTCAGAGAAGACTTAACACCACTACTACTAAAGGTATTTCAGAGCATAGAAAAGGATGGAATATTCCCAAACTCATTCTATGAAGCCAGCATAAACCTGATACCAAAACCAGGTACAGAAACCACAAAAAAGTAAATTACACACCAATATCCCTCATGAACATAGACGCAAAAATCCTCAACAAAATTCTAGCAAATAGAATTCAGCAACATGTCAAAAAAATAATTCACCATGATTAAGTGGGATTTATACAAGTTATGCAGGGATGGTTCAACATTAGAAAAACAATCAATGTAATCCATCACATAAATAAAACAAAAGACAAGAACCACATGATCTTATCAATCGATGCAGAAAAGGCATTTGACAAAGTCCAGGAACCATTCACGATAAAAACTCTCAACAAAATAGGAACAGAAGGGAAAGTCCTCAATATAATTAACAGCATTTATACAAAGCCAACAGCCAGCATCATCCTAAATGGAGAAACTTTGAAAGCATTCCCCTTGAGAATGGGAACCAGTCAAGATGCCCTTTATCACTACTCCTATTCAACATTGTGCTGGAGGTCCTAGCCAGAGCCATTAGTCTAGAAAAAGAAACAAAGGACATCCAAATTGGTAGGGAACAAGTCAAAGACCCAACTTTATGCTGCCTATGAGAAACTCACTTTAAATATAAATACACAAGTTGGTTAAAAGTAAAAAGATGGAAAAGATATAACATACTAACACTAATCAAAAGCAAGCTGGAGTAGCTGTATTAATATCAGAAAAGCACACTGAAGAGCAAAGAATGTAACTAGGAATATTTTTTAAAGTGAATTTATAATACAGTAAAACATGAAAAAGCTGAAATCTGCATAAGGTAGAAACCTGCCAGAGAAGGAAAACTCCAATATTTTCCACTAATAGAGAGCAATAGAAAAGTGCACCCTGTCAAAGGCAGAAAACTTGTGAGACCAGGAAAAACAAAGCAGACTCATCAAGTTCCAGCTCTCACAGGTTTCACTGTAATAAAGGGATCAATTAAGCAAGACAATATAACAATTCCAAATGTTTGTTCACCTAATGACAGAACTTAAAATACATGAAGCAAAATCTGATAGAACTGGAAAGAGAAATAGACAAATCCACAATTATAGTTAGAGATTTCAATAACCACTCTCAATAGTTGACAGAACAAAGTAGGCAGAAAATCACCAAGGATACAGTAGACTTAAACAGCACTACTAACCAAGTTAATCTGATTTGCATTTATGGAATCCTCCACACAATGACAGCAGAATAAATATTCTTTTCAAGTGCATACAAAACATTTACCAAGATAGACCATATTCTGAGCTGTAAAAAAAGAATCTCAATAAATTCAAAAGGGTTTAAGTAATACAAAGTATGTTCTCTGACCAAAATGGGATTTAATTACAAATCAATAACAGAAAGGTCCTTGGAGGCTTCCCAAATGTATTGAAACTAAATAACACACTTCTAAATAACCCATGGATCATAGAAGAAATCAAAGGGAAATTAAAACTGTTTTGAAGTGAATGAAACTGAAAATACATTCTGTCAGAATTTGAGGGATGCAGTGAAAGCATTAATTAAGGAGAAAGTAATAGTACTAAATGCACATATTAGAAAAGAAGAGCCTCGAATCAATGATCTCAGTTTCCACCTTAAGAAACCGGATAAAAAAGACAATGTTAAACCCAGAGTAAGTAGAAGATGAGATAATGAGATCAAAGCAAAAATCAATAAAATAGAAAATAGAAAATCAATGAAACCAAAAGCTGGTTGTTTGAGAAAATCTATAAAATTGATGAACTTTGAGACACACTGATCAGGAGGAAGAAAAGGCAGGTGACACAAATTACCAATATCATAAATGAGAGAGGTGACATCATTACATAATCTACAGATATTAAAAATAATAAGAGAGGGAGGATTAGGGAGCGATTAATGGGTACAGGGTTTCTTTTCAGGGTGATGAAAATGTTCTGTAATTAAATACTGGTGATGGTTTCTCAACTACATGAATATACTAAAAACCACTAAATTGTACACTTTTAAAGTGTATGTGGTATGTGAATTATCTTAATAAAAAATGAGAGAATATTATGAACAACTTTATGCCAATAGTTTTAACAACTTATATGAAATGAAGAAATTCCTTGAAAGACATAAATGACCAAAGCTCACTCAAAAAACAAATAGATAACCTGAATATCCACATGTCTACTAAAGAAATTGAACTCGTACTTACAAACCTTACAAAGAAATCTCCAGGCCCAGGTTTCACTGATAAATTCTACCAAATATCTAAGAAATAATACAAATTTTGGAACCTTCATCCATTGCCAGTGGGAATGCAAAATGGTACAGTCGTTATGGAAAACAGTCTGGAGGTTCCTCAAATATTAGAAATAGAGCTGCCATATGGCCCAGAAATTCCGCTTCTAGCTAGGTATATACCATAGGGACCTAATAGAAGTGACAAGAACAGACATATGCACACCTGTGTTCACTGAAGCACTATTCACAATACCAAAAAGTAGAAACAACCTAAGTGCCCATCAACGGATGAATGGATAAATAAAATATAGGAATACATACAATGGAATACTACTCAGCAATAAAGAAAAATAAGTTTCCAAAACATCTTACAATATGGATGAACCTGGAGGCAATGTTTAGTGAAACAAGTCAATCACAAACAAATAAAACTAAATAACACACTTCTAAATAACCCATCGATCATAGAAGAAAGCAAAAGGAAAATTAAAAGTGTTTTCAAGTAAATGAAAATATATTCTATCAGAATTTGTGGGGTGCAGCTAAAGCATTATTTTTATGTTCTCACATTTATGAAATGACATGAATAGGTAAATATATAGAAACTACTGTTCATTAGTGGTTACCAGGGGTGGGAGGGAGGAGAGGGAGAAGTACTTCCTTATCCCATTACTTATTATGAAATACAAGATGTAAAAGGGGTCTAGTTCACTGTCTTACGTTGGGTTCTCTAGAGAAGCAAAATCAATGAAGTGTGTATATAAGTATATAGAGATATGTATTTCAAGGAAATGGCTCACCCAGTTGTGGAGGTTGGCAAGTCCCAAATCCATGGGTAAGATGGCAGGCTGGAAGCTTCTCCTGACTTACATGGTTGAGGAACTGACAAACCCAAAATCTGCAGGTCAGAAAGCAGGCTGAAGGCTTCTCATGTCCCAAGAGAACCGGAGGTCAGACAACACGAGATGAATGCAGGATTGAGAGAGAGATAGCTTTGCTATAACATCTGTTTATACCATGGATTTAGGCCATACCCCAAAGGAAATTCCTCTTCCAACTGATTGACTGCTCACATCAGATCACAAAATAAGAAGTGATTATATAGTGTCTGCCAAACCACTGAGAGCCATAGCCTAGCCAATTTGACACGTAACATTAACCATCACAATCCACCCCTTGTCAACTTTTCACCTATACACATCTCCTTAAACCATGTAAAACCTCTAAATAAAGATAATTGTATCATACTTGCACCTAACATGATACAACTAACACGCTTAAAACTGAAAACGCAACAGCCCCATTTACATTTTATATTTTATAATGAGTAATGGAATAAGGGGGATGGAAGAAAACAAAGCTATTTACTAAATATACATATCTATGTATACACATGTATAAAAAAACAAGGAAGATATACTTGTAACAATTACAGTCCTCATTTCTTCAACTGGTCATGTGGCCGTAGCTGGTATTTAGAACTACCTTCTTCTACCACCCATTTTGTATTCCTTTTGCCCTCAGCAAGCACCTCAGCTGGTCATGGTTCTTTGGCTGGTGGGGTGACCCAAACCTTCATTCCTGAAGGGTATGGGCTGTTAGTAGTCATGCCAGAATTGGGTTGCTGTAGTTTTCCATTGACTTTAATCACAGGACATGGTAGTACTAAGAGACGTCCAAAGGGATCTCCTGTATTCCAGACATACTCTTCTTTACCTCCATTATGTAATATCAATCTGATTTCCCCTTGGTAATCAGGATCAATCACACCAGCCAATACACTAACTCCCTTCTTTGCCTGTAGATCCAGAGGCATGAGGATCCCAAAGTGGCTTGGTGGCATTCATAACTTCCAGTTTAATGGAATCAGTGTTGTGTCTCCTGGTGGGAGCATTCCTCCCTTTGGAACTAAGACCTCTAGACACGCAGAGCATAGGGTCCCGGGGACAGGAAGTAAAAATTTTGCAAGTGGGTCACTAGGGGTAATAGTAAGTTGTGCCACGCCCATTTCCACCCCTTGATTCCTGGACCCATGAATCCTGGCTATGGGAGAAACAGCACCATATATTGGGCGCTTGTTTAGAGCATATACAGCCTCCTGGAGAGCATTTCCCCAACTCTGCAAGGTATTGCCACTTAGCTGGTGCTGAAATTATATCTTTGGAAGGCCATTCCATCATTCTATCAAACCAACTACTTTAGTATGATGGGGAACATGGTAAGACCAGTGAATTCCATGAGCATGGGCCCATTTCTGTACTTCATTTGCTATGAAGTGAGTTCCTTGATCCAAGGCAATGCTGTGTGGGATACCACAATGGTGGATAAGGCATTCTGTAAGTCCATGGATGGTAGTTTTGGCAGAAGCATCACATGCAGAGAAGGAAAATACGTATCCAGAGTAATGTCTATCCCAGAAAGGACAAAATTAAGCCCTTCCCATGATGGAAGTGGTCCAACGTAACCAGCCTGCCACCAGGTTGCTGGCTGATAGCCTCGAGGAATGGTGCCATATTGGGGACTCAGTGTTGGTCTCTGCTCCTGGCAGATTGGGCATTCAGCAGTGTCTGTAGTTAAGTTGGCCTTGGTGAGTGGAAGTCCATGTTGCTGAGCCCATGCATAACCTCCATCCCTGCCACCATGGCCACTTTGTTCATGAGCCCATTGGGCAATGACAGGAGTGGCTGGGGAAAGAGGCTGACTGGTATCCACAGAATGCGTCATCTTATCCACTTGATTGTTAAAATCCTCCTCTGTTGAGGTTACCGTTTGGTAAGCATTCATATGAGACCCAAATATCTTCACTTCTTCACTTTCAGAGAAGTCTATCCACATGCCTCTTCTCCATATCTCCTTGTCACCAATTTTCCAATCATGTTCCTTCCAAGTCCCTGACCATCCAGCCAAACCATTGGACACAGCCCATGAACCCATATACAATCACACATCTGGCCACCTCCCCTTCCAAGAAAAATGAACAACCAGGTGCACTGCTCGAAGTTATGCCCACTGAGAGGATTTCCCTTCACAACTGTCCTGAAGGTAGGTCCCATAAAAGGGCTGCAGTGCTGCTGTGCCCACTTCCATGTGGTGCTTGCATATCACACAGAACCATCTGTAAACCACGCGTAAGTTTTCTCTTCCTCAGTCAGCTGATTGTAAGAAACTCCCAGTGAGGCCATAGGTGCAGACTGGGAGATGGAAGGCAATGTGACAGTAGTGGGAACCACGGGCATTTGGGCCACTTCCTCATGGAACTTGTGCCTTCAGATGCTACTCGAGCTTGATCTCATATATACCGCCTACATTTAATGATGGAGAGCTGCTATGCATGTCCAAATTTATGACTCTGTGGGTCATACAACACCCAGTTCATGATGGGCATCTCAGGCCACATGGTGACTCGGAGGCCCATGGTTAAGTGTTCAGTCTCCACCAAGTCCCAGTAATAATCCAAAAGCTGTTTCTCAAAAGGAGAGTAGTCATCTTCAGAGGATGGCAGAGTTTTACTGCAAAACCCTACGGGTCTGTGCTGTGATTCACCAATAGATAAATGCCAAAGACTCCAAACAGCATCTCTGCCACTGACACTTCAAGAACCTTTGGATCTGCAGGATCATAAAGCCCAAAGGACACAGCAGCTTACCTAGCAGCCTGAACCTGTTGCAGAGCCTTCTCTTGTTGTGGCCCCCACTCAAAACTAGCAGCTTTTTGAGTCACTCGATAATAGGCCAGAGTGATACACCCAAATGAGGGGTATGTTTCCTCCAAAATCCAAAGAGGTCCACCAGGGTTTGTGCTTCCTTTTAAGTTGTAGGAGGGGTCAGATGTAACAAATTATCCTTCACATTAGAAGGAAAATCTTGACATACTCCACATCACTGGACCCCTAGAAATTTCACTGAGGTGGAAGGTTCCCGAATTTGTGTCAGATTAATTTCCTGCCCTCTAGCATACAAATTGTCTTACTGATAAGTCGAGTCATTGATACTTCTTCCTTACTAGGTCAAATCAGCATATTGTCATCAATGTAATGGACCAGCATTACGTCTTGTAGAAGGGCAAGGCAATGAAGGGCTAATAGGATCTAATTTCAAGAATTATTATAAAGCTGCAGTAATCAAGAGTGTGCTGTATAAATAGACATATAAACCAGTAGAATAAAATTGAGAGTCCAGAAATACATCTATGGTCAATTGATTTTCCACAAGTGTGCTAAGTCCATTCAATAAGGAAAGAAGAGTCTCTTCAATAAATGATGCTGGGAAAATGGGATTTCCACATGCAGTAGAAACAGGATCCATGACTCACACCATACACAAAAATGAATTCAAAGTGGATTAAAGGCCTAAATATGAAAACTAAAACTGTTAAATTCTTAGGAGAAAATATAGGGGCATGGCTACAGGACCTAGTATTTAACAATGGATTATCAGATATGACAACCGAAGCAAGAGCAGCAAAAGACAAAGCAGATAACTGGGACCTTATAAAAATTACTTTTGTTCATCAAATGAATTTATTGACAAAGAGACAACCTACACATTGAGAGAAAATTTGGGAGAACCACTAAGGGCTTAATATCCAAAATACATATTTTTAAAAACTCCTATAACTCAACAAAAAGAAGAAAAACAAGCCCAGGACAGAGAGGGAGAAAACGTAAAACAAAATTCAAATTCATGAAAAAAGACCAGACTTACTGGTCTGACAGAGACTGGAGGAACCCCTGAGACTATGTATGGCCCCAGCACACTCTGCTAACTCAGAAATGAAATCATTCCCGAAGTCTGCTTTTCAGGCAAATATTAGACAGGCCTATAAAACAAACAATAACACACGTGAGGAATGTGTTTCTTAGTTCAATCAAACATATGAGACCAACTGGGTGTCCTAACGCAAGATGAGAAGGCAGGAAGGGACAGGAAAAACTGTACAAATGGACATGGGGAACCCGGGATGGAAAGGGGGAGAGTGCTGTTACATTGTGGGTATTGCAACCAATGTCACAAAACAATATATGTATAAATTTTTGAATGAGAAACTAACCTGAGCTGTAAACTTTCCCCTAAAGCACAACAAAAGTAAAAGAAGACACCTCAATCAAAAAATGGGCAAAGATCTTGAACAGACATTTCACCAAAGAGGATATTCAAGTGGCCAGCAAGCACATGAAAAGATGCTCAATATCATTAGCCATTATGAAATGGAAATCAAAAGCACAATGAGATATCACTTCACCCTTATTAGAATAGCAATGATCAGAAAAATGGAAAACAAAAACAAGAGGTGTTGGAGAGGATGTGGAGAAATTGGAACTCTCATGCACAGCTGATGGGAATGGGAATTGGTACAGCCGTTGTGGAAAACAGTTTGGCGGTACCTCAAAAGGTTGACTATAGCACTAGAACATGACCTAGCAATCCCAATCCTAAGTATATAACCAAAAGAAGTGAAAGCAGGAATGCAAACAGAAACCTTTACATCAATGTTCATTGTAGCAATTTTCACAATAGCCAAAAGGTGTAAATAACCTAAATGTCCATCAACAGATAAATGGATAAACAAAATGGGATATATACATACAATGGAATATTACTCAGCCATAAAGAGAAATGAAGTCCTGATGCATGCCACAACATGGATGAACCTCAAAAACATTATGCTGAGCAAAATAAGCCAGTCACAAAAGAACACAAATACTGTATGACCTCAATTATATGAAATAAGCAAATATATAGAAACCAAAGCTTATTAGAGATTACCATGGGTGTGAAGGAGGGAAAAAAAAAGGGAGTTTTTGAGGGACACTGAGTTCATAATAATGTTAGTGGAATAATTAGGAAAAAAGATAGTGTTATGGGTTGCACATTATGAACAGTGTAATCAATGTCATTGAGTTGTGCATGTAGAAACTGTTGAATTGGCAACTGCTTTTGCTGTGTATATTTTCATCACAATTAAAAAAAAGAAATTGCCATCTAAAAAGAAAAAAAAACAAGACTGTTGTTTTGGCATAAAGATAGACAAGTAGATCAAAGGAACAGAATCGAGATTACAGAAATAAATCTGTGGAGAAAGGATAGCTTTTCAACAAATGGTGCTCAACGTTTGGATATCCATGTGCAAAAGAAATAAACTTGGATCCATATCTTGCACCATATACAAAAATTAACTCAAAATGGATCACAGACCTAAATTCAAAACCTAAAGCTGTGACATCTCTAAAAAAATTAATAACAGGAGAAAATCTTTGTGACACTGGGCTAGGTAAAAATTTCTTAGATACTACACCAAATGCACAATCTATAAAGGAAAAATATCAATAAACTGGACTTCATAAAAATTAAAAACTTCTGCTCTTCAAAAGACACTGCTCATGTAGCAGTATTCTTGTAATAAAAACACAAGCCACAGACTGGGAGAAAAATCTTTGCAAAACATACATTCAATAAACAGAATATATAAATCCAGAATATATAAATACATCTCAAAACTCCACAATGCGGGACTTCTGGCAAAACGGCGCTCTAGGCAGAAGCACCACGCTGTCCCTGAACAGCAAAGATCTGAAAAACTAAGCTGAACAGAGAAAACAACAATCCTGAAACCCTAAAACATCAAATGAAGACATAAAGAACTCAGCCAAGCACCAAATGGAGTGAGAAAACTGACAGAGAACTGACAGCGAGGAAAGATTCATGCAGAGGTCCCCTACCAGCTAACACAGCGCGGATCCGCCATCTTGGACTCCTATCGGCGACCAGCAAACAGCGGGTATGAGAAAACAGCTTCACGGAGCTTCCAACGGGAGACAAAAGAACCGATAATTTGCAATATACTCTTTCCCACCCCCCCAACCCTTCTTCACCCCCACTCAGCCTCCTCTGCTACCCGCGGCCACAATCTCTTGTCTGGGAAACACCAGCTACTTGGATTCCACACACCCAAATGGGCCGGCTCTTTGAGTGCCATTTGTTGGCTACTGGTGTTGCTTTTTTCCGCTTCTTTTGATTTCTTCCTTACCTCTCACTACCTCCCCCTCCTTTCGCTCAAATACCTGGCTCCGAGCGCCATCTTTGCTTCTTCCTGAGGGGCTGTGGAGCTCTGTTCGAGTGTGCAGCTGCTGCCCGGTCTGGGCTACCGTACTGGTGGGATCCCGGGGCTTTTGTTCATTTGTTTGCTTTGAATTGTTTGTTTGTTTTCTATTCCTTTTCTTGAATTGGGAGCCCTTTCTGGCCAGGCGGTGCTGCGGGGCAAGGAGACTACCCTCTCGGCTTGAACAGACGTGCAGAGGGATCCCTGAGGACATTTCTTTCTTTGTCTTTTTTTCTTCTTTTTCTGTTTTTTTGTTTTTGGGGG
>NW_004444169.1:2294943-2301107 GCF_000243295.1 Trichechus manatus latirostris | reverse complement strand
AAAAAAAAAAAGAGGTTGAGAAGTTAGAGGGTTGATATGTTGTGGGGTTGTTAACCAATGTCATAAAACAACATGTGTACTTCTGTTTCATGAGAAATTATTTGTTCTGTAAGCCTTCACCTGAAGTAGAATAAAAAAAAAAAACATAGAATTACCATATGACCCAGTAATTCCAATCTTAAACTTCAAAGCACAGACTCAAACAGATACTTGTACACTATTGTTCATTGCAGCACTATTCACAATAGCCAGAAGTGAAAACAACTCAAGTGCTAATCAACCGATGAATGGATAAACAAAATGTGGTATACAGATACTATGGAATGTTATTCAGTCATAAAGAGAAATGAAGTTCTGATAAATGTTAAGGCATGAATGAACCTTGAAAACACTTATGTAGACTGAAATAAATCAAACACAACTGGATAAATATTATATGAAGTCACTTATATGAAGTATCTAGAAGAGGCAAGTGTACAGTGACAATAGTTTATTAGTGCTTAACCGGGACTGGTGAGGGAGGTGAGGAGTTATTGCTTCAGGGGTACTGAGTTTCTGTTAGGGGTGATTAAAAAAAACTTTGGAAACTGATAGTGGTGATGGTTGCACATCATAGTAAATGTAATTTATGTCACTGGACTGTACATGTAAAAAGGGTTGAAATGGCAACCTTTACATATATTTTCACTATATATTGTTACTACAATTAAGTAAATAAATACCATGGCATCACAGGGAGAAAATTCTTATATTAAAAATAAAGAAAGATTTCAAATCAATAATCTAAGTTTTACCTTAAGAAACTGAAAAAAAGAGAAAAATAAATCCAAATCAAAGAGGAAGAACTCAATAAGGATAAAAGCAAAAATCAATAAAATTTAAAATTGAGAAACAATATAAAACTCAATGAAAGTAAAAGCTGGTTATTTGAGAAGATCACTAGCATTGATAAATCTCCAACAAGACTAACAAGAGAAAAAAAAGAAGGTCCAAATTATAAAAATCAGGAGGGAAAGAGCATATCACTGCAAAGCCTGGAGACACTATAAGGAAAAATAGAGGATACTACAAATAACTCTATGCAGATAAATTTAACAAATTAGATGAAAAGGACCAATTTCTCAAACACCATAAATCACCAAAACTTAATTTCAATTTACACAAGTTGGATAGTTCTATAACTTCTGAAAAACAAAATCAGTAGATTTTTATACATCAGCAATGAGCAATCTCAAAAGGAATTTAAGGAAACAATTCCATTTACAATAACATCTAAAAGAATAAAATACCTAGGAATTAATTTTACCAGAGAGGTGAAAGACTTGTACACTGAAAACTGTAAAAACATTACTAAAAGAAATCAAAGATGGCCTAGATAAGTGGAAGGACATTCCATGCTCATGGATTCGAAGACTTAATATTGTCAAGATGTCAATCCTACCTAAAGCAGTCTATAAATATAATGCAATAGCCATCAAAATTCCAACATCCTTCTTTAAAGAAATGGAAAAATCAATCCTCAAATTTATATGGAACTGCAAAGGTCTCCAAACAGCCAAGATAATCTTTAAAAAGAATAAAGTAGGAGGACTCACACTTCCCAATATCAAAACATAAAGCCACATAAGCATGCACATCTATGGTCAGTTAATCTTCAACAAGAGCACTAAGTCCATCCAATGAGGAAAGAATAGTCTCTTCACTAAATTGTGCTGGGACAGCTGGATTTCCACATGAAAAAGAATGAAGTTAGACCCATACCTCACAACATACACAAACACTAACTCAAAATGGATGAAAGACCTAAATGTATGACCTAAAACTAGAAAATTATTAGAAGAAAACATAGAGATAATATTTCGGGACCTAGTCTTCAGAAACAGATTTTTAGATTTGACACCAAAAGCACAAGAAACACAAGACAAAATAGATAAACGGGATTTCATCAACATTTAAAACTTCTGTACATCAAAGGACTTTATCAACAAAGTAAAAAGACAAGCTACAGACTGGGAGAAAAAATTTTGGAAACCATATATAGGATAAGGGTTTAATATCCAGAATATATATTTTTTAAACTCCTACACCTTAACAAGAAAAAGAAAAACCACCCAATCAAAAAATGGGCAAAGAGTCTGAGTAGACATTTCACAAAAGAGAATATATAAATGGCCAATAAGCACATGAAAAGATGCTCAAAATCATTAACCATTAGCGAGATGCAAATCAAAACCACAATGAGATATGACTTCACCACCACTAGGATGGCTAAGATTTAAAAAAAAAAAAACAGAAAATAACAAATGTTGGTGAGGATGTGAAGAAATCAGAACCTGCATCCATTGCTGATGGCAATGCAGAACGGTACAGCCACTGTGGAAAACAGTTTGGTGGTTCCTCAAAAAGTTAAACATAGAGCTACCAGTCTGAGATATATACTCAAAAGACTTGAAAGCAGTGATGCAAGCAGACACATGTACACCAGTGTTCACTGAAGCACTGTTCACAATAGTGAAAAGGTGGAAGCAAACCCAAATGTCCATCCACAGATGAATGGATAAAGAAAGTGCGGTATATACATACAATGGAATATTAATCTGCCATAAAGAGGAAGGAAGTCCTGATACATGCCACAACATGAATGAACCCTGAAAATATTATGCTGAGTGAAATAAGTCAGTCACTAAAGAACAAATATTTGTATGATCTCACTAATATGAAATACCTAAAATATGCAAATATAGAGAGATCAGAGTTTATTAGTGGTTATGAAGAGAAGAATCTTGAACAAAAGGGAGAAAATGCAGAACAGAATTTCAAATTGTTATGGAATCCAGACTTTCTGGAGCTATGGAGGCTGGATGAACCACTGAAAATGTTGCCCTGAGATAATTTTTAAACTATAAAACTTAAAACTAAACAATAGGGATGGGGACAAGATGGCGGAGTAGTCAGACGGCTTCCTATATCCTTTTTATAACAAAGACCTGAAAAAACAAGTGATTTGATTATATATGAATACCTGGAGCCCTGAACAAGGCAAAGTTGAGGAACTGGACTGAGTGGTGGTGGGAGAGGAAGACGGTTCTAAAGAAGTGAGAAGTGCCAGACCAGACTTCAGCCCCGACTGGCTCCAAGGTACACAGTGAAGCAGGCAAACAGCTCCACGCACGCACCCAGGAAGCTGTTTCCACATCGAGAGAGATGCAGCAGCAGAGATTCTGCTAGGACACTCTGAACCAGTGAAAAACAGCTCCCAAGTGGCTAAAGATAAGTACACGAGTGCAGCCTTTCACGGGGATTTTTTTTTTTTAAAAAGCCCATTTGGGAAAATCCTATCTCCCTTTTACCTCCTCCCTTCCTGCTCTGGACCAGTCTGGCCTTCTGAAGCCTCTGAGTCCCCTGGGCTGGAAGTAGATCTCAAAAGACACCCTGACCCATTCTCCGGGCCTTGGAGAGGGAACATATAAGCTACTGGCTCCCCTAAGCAAGGAACTGAGAATCAACACAGCTCTTTTGCTAGACACAGGCATAAGGGGTCTGCAGACTTTGAGTGCCTTCCACTCCTGTACAGACTTGTGTGGACCCATCTCAACAGCATAAGCCCTCACTACCACAGTAAAACAGGGTAAACACCTGAAGTCTAACTTCAACTGTTTCAGCTGTGAAGTGGCAGATTTGTGACCCTCAGCACAGCCTTGCTCTTTGAACAGGCACCTTTACCAATCTGCACCAGGGGCTTGAGGACTGGTGGCTCCACCTACGCCACCTAGTCACCTGCTACAGGGGTCCAAGAATAAGTGATGCCCTCGAGTCTTTACAGCCAACAGAGTGGGGTGATCATAGTCCGGCTGCAAAACTCACCTACCTACTCGCCCTGGGGAATAGGGACAAGCTTTCCTTTCAGACTCTCAGGGGCAGCAATCAGACCCCTGCCTGATTCAGCATGTGACCCCCTACTGCAGCCAGATACCTGTGCCTACAACAAACACCCATGCCTCTGTAAGACTGAAGGTGAGAGCCTGCACCACACACTTGGTGTCTGACTGCCTGGACACCTAAGCTGAACCAATATAGGAAAATTTAACGGACTCCTGTGAGCACATACTTAGTTACAGAACTAACTACCTGGTGACAGGACATTAGAGCTTTAAAGGTGCCAATAATCATACTAGCACACACGAGCAGCCTATTTGGGCATATCAAAACAAAACAAAAAGCCAGGACTCACTGAACATATATAAAATAAAGTTATAATAACTTATTGATGGCTTGAAGACAACAGTAAATATCAAATCACATAAAGAGGCAGTCCATGATGGTTTCAGCAAGCTCCCAAAATAAAGAATCAATAAATTCTCTGGAGGAAGAGAATTTCTTGGAATTAACAGAGGCAGAATACAAAAGATTAATATACAGAATCTTCTAGAAATTAGAAAGGAAATTCTACAAAATGCAGAAACTGCCAAAGAATACACAAAGTAGTAGCAGAACTTAAAAAAGTTATTCAAGAACACAATGACAAATTTAATAGGCTGTGAGAATCCATAGAGAGACAACAATCAGAAATCTAGAAGATTAACAATAAAATTTCAGAAATAGACAACTCAATAGAAAGTCATAGAAGCAGAATTGAAGCAGTAGAAGTTGGAATTAGTGACATTGAAAATAAAGCACTTGACACCAACTTATTTGAGGAAAAATCATATAAAAGAATTAAAAAGAATGAAGAAACTCTAAGAGTTATGTGGGACTCTATGAAGAGAGATAACCTACGAGTGATTGGAGTACAAGAACAGGGGAGGATAACAGAAAATACGGATAAAATTGTTGAAGATTTGTTGACAGAAAACTTCCCTGATATCATGAAAGATGAGAAGATACCTATCCAAGATGCTCATCGAACCCCATATAAGGTAGACCCCAAAAGAAAGTCACCAAGACATATTATAATCAAACTTACCAAAACCAAACATAAAGAGAGAATTCTAAGAGAGGCTAGGGATAAAAGAAAAGTCATCTACAAAGGAGAGTCAATTAGAATAAGCTCGGACTACTCAGCAGAAACATGCAGGCAATAAGGCAATGGGATGACGTATATAAAGCCTTCAAGGAAAACAACTGCCAGCCAAGAATTATATATCCAGCAAAACTGTCTCTCAAATATGATGGCAAAATTAGGGAATTTCCAGATAAACAAAAGGTTAGGGAATTTGCAAAAACCAAACCAAAATTACAAGAAATACTAAATGGAGCCTACGGTTAGATAATCAATAACATCAGTTAACAACTCAAGACTAGAACACAGGACAGAGCAAACAGATATTGACTCAGATAGGCAAGTCGAAAATACATCAAAGCTAAAACGTTGAAAATAGGGAAACAGAGATATCAATTTGTAAAAAAAGGACAATATTAAAACAAAAAAGAGGAACTAAAAAATGCAGACACAGATTTTTCATATGGAGGGGAAGTCAAAGTGATATAAAGAAATAAAAGACTGGTATAAACTTAGAAAAATAGAGATAAATATTAAGGTAACTACAAAGGAATCTAACGATCCTACAAATCAAAATAAAAAAGTAGAAAAATATACTCAGGAAACACAAAATCTACAACAATGAAAAAGATGAAAAAAATACATAAAGAAAAACGACTCAGCACAGAAAATTAAGTGGAACAAAGAAACTGTGAACAACACACAAAAAGAGACATCAGGATGACAGAACTAAACTCAAACCTATCAATAATTACGCTGAATGTAAACGAAGTTAATGCACCAATAAAGAGACAGAGAGTGACAGACTCAATAAAAAAGCATGATCCATCGATATGCTGCCTACAAGAGACACATCTTAGACTTCAAGACACAAATAAACTAAAACTCAAAGGATGGAAAAAATATATGAAGCAAACAACACTCAAAAAAGAGCAGGAGTGGCAATATTAATCTCTGACAAAATAGACTTTAAAGTAAAATTAAGCACAAAGAATAAGGAAGGGCACTATATAATGATTAAAGGGTCAATACACCAGGTGGACATAACTATAATAAATACACACCCAATGACAGTCTTCCAAAACACATAAAAGAAACTCTAACAGCACTGAAAAGAGAGATAGACAGCTCCACAGTAGTAGTAGGAGACTTCAACACACCACTT
>NW_004444169.1:2293164-2294267 GCF_000243295.1 Trichechus manatus latirostris | reverse complement strand
CAAACTGACAAAAGAAAAACAGGAGAGGAAGCAGATAACCCGTATAAGACATGAGATGGGTGATAGCACAACAGCCCCAACTGAAATTAAAAGAATCGTAACAGATTACTATGAAAAATTATACTCTAACCAATTTGAAAACCTAGAGGAAATGGGCAAATTTCCAGAAATTCACTACCTACCTAAATTAACACAAACAGAGGTAGAACAACTAAATACACCCATTACAAAAGAAGAGATTGAAAAGGTTATTTAAAAACTCCCAACCAAAAAAAAAGCCCTGGCCCAGATGGCTTCATTGGAGAATTCTACCAAACTTTCAAAGAAGAGATAACACCACTTCTACTAAAGGTATTTCAGAGCATAGAAAAGGATGGAATACTCCCAAACTCATTCTATGAAGCCAGCATAACCTTGGTACCACAACCAGGTAAAGACACTACAAAAAAAGAAAATTACAGACCGATATCCTTCATGAACACTGACACAAAAATCCTCAACAAAATTCTAGCCAAAAGAATTCAGCAACATATCAAAATAATAATTTACCATGACCAAGTGGGATTTATACCAGGTATGCAGAGATGCTTCAACATTAGAAAAAAAATCTATGTAATCCATCACATAAATAAAACAAAAGACAAGAACCACATAATCTTATCAATCGATGCAGAAAAGACATTTGTCAATGTCCAACACCCATTCATGATAAAAACTCTCAACAAAATAGGAATAGAAGGGAAATTCCTCAATATAATTTAGGGCATTTATACAAAGCAAACAGCTGACATCATCCTAAATGGAGAGACTTTGAAAGCATTCCCCCTGAGAAGGGGAACCAGACAAGGATGCCCTCTATCACCATTCTCATTCAACATTGTGCTGGAAGTCCTAGCCAGAGCACTTAGGCTAGAAAAAGAAATAAAGGGTATCCAAATTGGTAGGAAGAAGTCAAAGTATCTCTATTTGCAGATGATATGATCTTATACACAGAAAACCCCAAAGAATCCACAAGAAAACTACTGGAATAGAAGATTCAGTAAAATTTCAGGATATAAGATAAACATACAAAAATCAGTTGGATTCCTTTACACCAACAAAGA
>NW_004444169.1:2266250-2282703 GCF_000243295.1 Trichechus manatus latirostris | reverse complement strand
TAGTCCAAAGGACTAATGGACCACAGCTACCAAGGCCTCCACCGGACTGAGTCCAGTACAGCTAGATGGTGCCCGGCTACCACCACTGACTGCTCTGACCGGGATCACAACAGAGGGTTCTCGATGGAGCTGCAGAAGGATGTAGAACAAAATTCTAACACAAAAAAAGAGACTAGATTTACTGGCCTAAAAGAGTCTGGAGAAACCCCGAGTGTATGGCCCCCAGACATTCTTTTAGCTCAGTGGTGAAGTCACTTCTGAGCCTCACCATTCACCCGGGGATTGGGCAGCCCCATAAAACAAAATGGGACTAATGAGGCACAGCAGTCCAGGGACAACGACTAGAAGGCCAAAGGGGACAAGAAAGCTGGTGATAGGGAACCCAAGGTTGAGTAACGACAGTGTTGACATGTAGTGGGGTTAACTATTGTCATAGGGCAACATGTGTACTAACTGTTTAATGAGAAACTATTTTGTTCTGTAAACTTTCATCTAAAGTGAGAATAGCAGCACAACTGGAAGAACATAATCCATGTCACCAAACCGTGCATGTAGAAATTTTTGAAATGATGTATCTTTGCTATGTATATTTTCAGCAAAAAAAAAAAAAGTTCTCCAAGGCCAAGAAGGGAGAGGGTTGACATGTCGTGGGGTTGTTAACCAATATCATACAAAAATATGTGTACTGACTGTTTAATGAGCAAATATTTGTTCTGTAAACCTTCACCTAAAGTACAATAAAAAAAAAAAAGACCAGACTTACTGGTCTGACAGAGACTGAAGGAGCCCCCGCAAAATAAACAATAACAACCGAGAGGAACGTGCTCCTTAAAACAATCAATTATACGAGATCAAAAGGGCAATATTTGCCCAAAAGCAAAGATGGGAAGGCAGAAACGGGTACAAAATCAGGCCGAAAGGAAACTGGGAACCTAGGGCGGAAATGGGGAGAGTGCTGACACATTGTGGGGATTAAAATCAACGCCATGAAACACTTTATGTACAAACTATCAAATGGGAATCTAATTTGTTCTGTAAACTTTCACCTAACGCACAATAAAAAAAAAAAACCACCATAGTTAAAATCATGATTAATGGTGAAAGACTAAATGTGTTTTTCCTAAGACTGGGAACAAGGCAAGGATGTCACTCTCACCACTCCTATTCAACATCATACTGGAAGTCTTAGCCAGTGCAGTAAAGCAAGAAAAAGAAATAAGGCATACAGAAATGAAAATAAAACCATCCCTATTCACAGTCAACATGATTGTCTATACGGAAAAATGGCAAGCAATCAACAACAAAAAAAAAACCCTAGAACTAATAAGTGATTTTAGAAAGGCTGCAAGATACAAAGTCAACTCAAAAATCAGTTACATTTCTATACACAAGCAATGTATGCTTGGAAATCAAAATTTTTAAAATACTACCATTTACAATAGCTCAAAGTAAATAAATACTTAGGTATAAAGTTAACAACACATGTACAGAATCTATATATTTGAAACTACAAAATACTAGTGAGAGAAATCAATAAATGGAGAGACACCATATAATTAAATTGTTGATCCCACCCAAATTGATCTATAGATTTAATGTAATACAATCAAATTTTTGTAGATATAAACAAGTGAATATAAAATTTATTTGGAGAAGAAAAGAAATTGGAATACCTAAAAACAATTTTGAAAAAGAAGAATAAAATTGGAGAACTCATACTATCTGATTTTATGACTTAACTATAAAAACAGTTGACATCAAGTCAATTTCGACTCATAGCAACCCTATAGGACAGAGTAGAACTGCCCCATAAGGTTTCCAAGAAGCAGCTGGTGGATTCGAACTTCTGACCTTTTGGTTAACAGCCAAACTCTTAACCACTGTGCCACCAGGGCTCCAACTTAACTATAAAGCTACAGTAATCAAGACAATGTGGTATCGGAGAAAGAATAAACACATAAACTGGTGTAACAGAATCAATAACTCAGAAATAGACACACACAAGTATGGCCAGCTGAGTTTTGACAAAAGTGCAAAGGTAATTCAATAGAGAAATGATAGTCTTTCAATAAATAGTATTGGAACAATTGGACATCAATATGCAAAAAGAAAAATGAACTTCAACCTAAACCTCTATTGGGTATGGTCATGGCAATCACTCATATGTTTACATAATTAGAGTGGTCCAAGAAAGACAAGGATGCTTATAAGGTCATCCCTTGGAGCTCCTTTTCCATTCTATCACAGTGATGGTCCTCTAGGAAGAGTCCCCACCATTATATAATAACTCCTCAGCTCCTCATCCCCAATACGCACCTGTATGGTGGCCCCAGATGATGAGGAAAGGTGTGCTATGTCAGATGATCTGCACTCCAAAAGGAATTTTCCAGTTAGAAGACCTACTGGAATGTTTCGTGGATCTTTCAAGACCCCCTTGGGAGTTCAGTTCAAAGGATGTCAAGGAGAAGGGCTAAGGTTAAGGAAGAAATGGCCTGGCATATTACAAAGGGACTCCACCCTCAAGAGAAAGTGAAAGAAATATCTGGGATGTATCAATGATATAGGGCCCACAAAGCAAGACGGACTAGATATATGCTAAAGAACTATATAGAGGTGTGACTATATAGAGGAAATGAAGATAAGGGATCTTCCAATTTTTCTGACTATTTTCTGAAGAAGCACCTAGTTTCATAAGTTGTGACTATTTCTGAGTACCAACGCTGGTCATAGCCATTTTTTACTGAGAGTAGCTCTGTTTTTAAAGTGTGCAGCTCTGTTTTTAAAGTGTGTGTTATTAAATCTTTCTGTGCTTGCAGGCAAGGAACTAAGTCTTCAAAGTATAAGAGCTCTGGCATTGAGGGTGTGCTGTGTGCAGAAGCATTGGGAACTAATTGGATTAAAAATTAGTGTTCACACCAAGAAATAGCTTATCTTAATTAGTAAAGTATGCCTGCTTTAAGAATTGTGCTCTTTTAAAGAATTCTCTATGTGAGATCACATTGACAATAGCAACTCAAAAGGATGGATGGGAAGTTTAGGGGGCAGTGAGTTTAACATAATGGTGGTGGAATAATTTGGAAAAGAATAGCGAGAATAGTAGCACAACTTGAAGAATGCAATCGATGTTACTGAATTGTACATGTAGAAATTGTTGAAATGATGTATGTTTGGCAGTGTATACTCTTTCATCAAAATTAAAAAATATATTGTTTACAGACTTTAAAGTGTCTGTTTTAGTTATCTAGTACTGCTGTGACAGAAATACCACAAGTGAGTGGCTTTAACAAACAGAAATTTATTTTCTCACAGTTCAGGAAGCTTGTTGTTAGGTGCTGTCGAATCAGTTCTGACTCATAGCGATCCTATGTGCAATGGAAGAAAACACTGCCTGGTCCTGTGCCATCTTCACAATCCTTGCTATGTTTGAGCCCATTGTTGTAGCCATTGAATATTGCTTCGTATATTGTTGAGGCTAGAAATTCAGATTCAAGGGGCTGGCTCTCTCTCTCGCTCAGTCCTGTCTGGGGGAGGTTACTTGTGTCTTTTCAGCTTCTATTCCTAGGTTCCTTGGCAATTATGTGGCATGTATGTTCCCTTCTGTTTGTGCTTGCTCACTTGCTTTCTTAATCTGCTCTTCTATATCTCAAAAGAGATTGACTTAAGATACACCCTACACTAATATGGCCTCATTAACATAACAAGGAAAACCCTATTCCAAAATGGGATTATAATCACAGGTATGTAAGATTTATAACACATATTTTTTGGGGACCCAACAGTGGCATCACCAGGAGGTGTGGGGGTGCAGACTGCACCCCCTAACACTGTCAGAGGGGGTGACACCAATAACCTCAGGGTCTGGGATAGTGGCAGCAGCAGCAGGTGGGCCGGCGCTGATGGCAGAGAGGCTGCCAAGGCAGTGGCATCACTAGGGTTGGTGTCACTCATCACCCAGTGGTGGTAATTCGTCATCACTCCCCAACCTGGTCACCTGCCAGTCAGGGTGTGGGCAGCCAGGCTGTGGCACCCGCCATTGGGCAGAGAGAAGGGTCTCCACCTTGGCCAATGGGAGAGGGGAGAAACTGTGGGGAGCTGTGGGGGGCGGGGCTGGGAGCGGTGGGGCTGTGTAGCATGGCGATCAGCTCTGGGGCGAGGTGGGGCTCGGCCGCTCCACCCACGGGGCGGGGTTCATTGGCTAGCCTGCCCACCAGGGTGTGGCGGGAGTAACGCCAACCCTAGTGACACCACTGGGACACAATTCAATCCATAACAAGTATCTAAATTAACCCTTTGCTTGGGAAGGCAACTCTTAAGCCAACAATTAATAATACTTAATTTAGAACACATTTGCATTATTAATATTATTGTAAAAAACTTTTTAAAACTTCTTTTTGAAATATGTGTGCTTGACCTGTCAGGGTTCTGTGCATGGAAAGTTACAAAGTTATAAGCACTGACAGTTCAGGAATGATGCATGAATACCAAGGTTGGATAATCTTGTGACAAACTAAAGTGTTATCAATAATAAGGTTGTAAAATCTTGTATTTGGAGCATACATTTTTCTTTTAACCAAATATTTGGCCTTGTTGGACCAGAGCGAGCAGTATGTCAACAAGTTGTGTAATTTTTAGATATCAAGCATTAATTTTTCTTCTGGAAGAAGATATGACCTTGAGTACTTCAATAGCAGATAAAAAAGGAAAGGATCCATAAATGATAACATACTCAGAGCTGAGATTTTAACAGTTCTTTTCCAAGGCCAAAGTCCTGAATTTTTTCCTCTCATCTGAGCCAATTTTAAATCTTGATTTGAGATGACTGCTTCTAAACCTAGAAGGGGCCACACAGTTCCCATTTCTTTGGTGAAAGTCTTATATAAAGTGATTCTTAAAAGATTTATATTTATACACTGACAACTGGAAAGTTTCACACTAAAAACTTTCTCTTTAAAAAAAAACAAAAAAATGCATGGAAAAATCTTTTTAGGTGCATAAGGGTTTTTTGGGGATGGGATTTAATTCTGTAAAAGTGACCACAATCATCATCCCTCATTATTCACAGGTGATTGATTCCAGGGCTCCCGTGATACCAAAATCCTCGGATGCTCAAGTCCGTTATATAAAATGGCATAGTATTTGCATGTAACCTATGCACATCTCTCCGTATACTTTAAATCATCTGTAGATTACTTATAATACCTAATACAATGTAGATGCTATATAAATAGATGTTATACTGTATTATTTAGGGAATAATTACAAGAGAAAAAAGTCTGTACATGTTCAGTATAGATACAACCACCGTAGGTCTAGTACATGTCAGCAACCGCACAGCATTTTTTAAAAATATTTTTGATCCGCGGTTGGTTGAGTCCATGGATGTGGAACCTGCGGATATGGGCGGCCAACTGTATATGTTTCATCTCTATGGTGAATATGTAATTTCTGCAGAATGCAAAATTGGAGATAAAGTCATAACATATTTAATTACATGCAAAAATGTGGAATTTGCACTAAACCTGAAATGGCTAAGATTCTCTATAGCTGTATTTTTGTCAGTTTTACATTTGCTTGACTGTGGAAAAAATACCTGAGTATACGCCAGATATGTTTGGAAATCATTGGCAATGGTGTCAGGGATTACATGAATGTATTAGGAACAAGAGATTGTGACTGTAATGTGCTGTAATCCAATTGCTCTTTTGTCATTTGCGAGTTGATTTTCATGGAGCACAGTCAATACTGTGAAAATTACAAGAGCTTATTGAAATTGAGCTACCTGAGACTAGTGAGTGTATTTTTTTTCATTGTTTTATTTGGCACATTACCATCACAATTCTTGATAATGTATTTTCTGAGATTTCTGACTTGCTTTGGTGGCTCTAAAATAGGACAACCTAGAAGCCATGCAAGACAACAAAGAAGCCAAGGCCCTCTGAAAAACTGAAGTTCTGCACACAAACTGCCTGTGACAAATAAATGAGTAGCAGCACCAGTGAAGGAAAACATGAAGGAAAAAATAAATAGGTTCAAGTAGTGAGGCTCAGAGGGAGAAAGCTGAGACTCCATTTTGATAGGTGGAAATGAAAAGCAGGAGGAGGATTTTAGTCAAAACTCCACAAACCAGTGTTTGCTTAGCTGCTCTTTTTCATTAATTTCCACTAAGTGCACAGGGGTTCTATTTTTATACTGGGTGCCCTGTGCCCTCAGAATTCCCTAAGGCTCCGTGGAGTGGAGGTTAAGATTTCTTTCTTTTCCAGTCAGCCAGTGCTGTATTCCGATGACATAGTCATAAAACATTATCAAAACTTGTACGCTTTGAAGCCTATTTTATCAAGGAGCAAACAAGAAATAGAAGTTTCTGAAGCTCAGAACAATATTTTAATTTAAACACATGGTTTGGTATGACAATATGAGGCATGATATATTTGAGTCAGTTACAAAAAAAAAAAGAAATCCCGTTGCCGTCGAGTCAATTTCGACTATAGCAACGGTATAGGACAGAGTAGAACTGCCCCATAGGGTTTCCAAGGGGCGCCTGGTAGATTCCAACTGTTGACCTTCTGGTTAGCAGCGGTAGCTCTTAATCACTACATCAACAGGGTTTCCATCTGAGTCAATGAGAAGATATAAATAAAAGAACATTAAAAATGGTAGCACAAATGAGAATTAATTCTTTAAAGATCTCATAAAAGAATAGGCAAGAAAGGACTAGAGTTAGAGTTAAACTGGAAACATCAACACGAACTCATGTCTTTAAAAAGTTTTCACTTTGTCACTTTAATTATTTAAACTGCCTCTGCCTACCACCAGTAGTCATGTGGAAAAATCTAATATATTCCAAGCCCCCAGATCTTACACTGTTCTCTACCAAATGTAATCAGGGCTCCATGGAGAGTAGATAAACCTCAGGACAAAAGAAAGCAAAAGTGTGCCTAGAAACATCTTGTTGTCATAAAGAAGGGATGCTTTCAGAAATGTTTGTGGTAACAGTTAAAAAAAAAGAAAAAAACAAAAATTAAAAATAGTCTTTGATCCAACAATTCTACTTACAGTAATTTATCCCACAAATATACTCACACATGTACAAAAGGCAAAGAAATTCATTGTAGCAATATCTGCAGTAGAAAAATATCGTACACAACCTACATGCCCATCAATAGGGGACTGGTTAAATAAATTGTGGTATATTCATTCAATGGAATACTATGAACCACAAAAAAAAGACAGTTCTATGTACATTGAAATGGAGGCACTCCAAGATAAACTGCTAAAAGAAAAAAGCATGGTGCATATCAGTGTATATAGAATGCTGCCATTTCTGTAAAAGACAGGAAGGTATATAAGTTTGTATATGCCTATAATATCTCTGAAATAGTGAGAGGAACTGGTTAGCTGGTGGGACTGGGGAGTGAGAGAGACTTATTTTCACTGAATACCCTTTTGTGCTGTTTGATTTTTTGTTACTGTGTGCATGTATTACTTTTTAAAAATAAAATAAAACCATGACTTTCAAAAATGGCAAAGATTCCAGTCTAGAGATATCTCCCAGTAATCAAGTAGTAATAACTTCAGCATTAAAATAAATGATTAAAGTCAGTGGAAATATGTGAACTCTGAAAAAGAGCCATGAGTCTATGATGTTAGACGAGACAACTAAACTCCTTTGGAAATGATTATTCTTTGATGTGACCAAAATCACATAGATGCTACAGCATAGTTTGTGCCAGTAACAATTCCATATTTACATTACATTTAGGTGATTTTTAATATGATTAAATATCAATCCACAGGCACCTTTGATACAGTCCCCAACCCTACCAAAATGATAGTAAAGGAACAAAAAATACATAAGCCCATGGAAGGAGAGATGATAGCAGATGACATATTTCAAAGGATTTTGGGAAGATGAAAAGCAGATGGACGAGTAGTAATTAGCAGAGAAGAGGAAGCTACAATTTGAATGTCTCCAAGAAACAAGCCATTTTGCCCCCATAGAAACCGGAAAGATTTAGGACTTGGAGGCACAAGGTATTTTGGAAGGTGGAAGCGAGGTGTGGGACTGAAAACATGGAAATTGGTAGCAAGTCTGTAAGCATAATAATTAGACAACCAAATCCTCCCCCATCTTGCAAATTAATGACTGCTCTTCCTCCACTCCACAAGATTCCTGAAGTTTAATCTCTGAAGATTTTAAAGCTCAGAGGTCAAGCACAGTGGAGATTGGAGTGAAACACCAAACAAAGGGATAAAATAAAAGTCTGTATCTGGAACGACGGGACCACAGCCCCCCTTCTATTGGCCTGCTTCCACTGACGGAGCCTGGTTTACACACCTCAGGCAGGCTACTGGAAGATTTTTATCTAGAGAGACCAAAGGCCTCAAAGAAAAGACCTCTAGATACAGAGATGTGAGTATTCATTCCCTCAGTGCAAAACCTGGCTTGCCAACACAGCTCCCTTTGGAGAAACTCAACAGTTGACAATTCCCAGTCACCCACACGGAGCTTTAAATGAGTTTCTCAGTGATTCTTTCTGTAACATTGACAAGTTAAGGCTTTCCTCAAATGAGAGACAGACAAAAAAAATGAACCAAAAGGAAACAGAGTGAATTCAGGGAGCAGAATAAAACTTTTTAAAACTATAATTAATATCTTCATAGAGATAAGAAAAGACATTGAGCCTGTAAAACTAGATAAGGATGTTCTCTAAAAAATACATAAAAGAGCTCTTGGGAACTAAAAGTAGAATAGTCAAAATAAAACATTCAATAGAAGGAAACATTTCAGAAAGTAGAACAAAAAGACAAAGGTATGGAAAATAGTAAATAAAATATTAGAAATAAAAGTATAGATTTACAAGGTCTATAAACTTCCAGAAAAGGAGAATCAGAAAAGTTCAGGGAAGGAAAATACCGAAACAAAAAAAAATTTTCCCAGAAATGGAAGACATGAGTCTCCAGATTGACAGACCTCATCAAGAGCCGATAACAATGAATTTTAAAACACTCAAATAGAGTTCCATTATTATAAGATTTTTTAGCAACAAGGTTAAAAAGAAGATCCCAAAAGCTTCAGGTCACGTACAAAAGATCCTGAATTAGAATGTTATCCAATTCCCCAAAGCAGCACTGGAAGAAAGAAGACAAAGGCCAATACCTTTACAGTTCTGAAGGAAATGTGAATTCCAACCCAGATTTCAAAATATCATTCAAGTGAAAATGCAGAAAAAGCATACTTGCATTCAGGCAAGGGCTCAAAGAATCTACTTCATATGTGCCCTGTATTACCTGTTGCCGTTGAGCCGATTCAAACTCATAGACACCCTATAGGACAGAGTAGAACTGCCCCATAGGGTTTCCAAGGAGCAGCTGGTGGATTCGAACTGCTGACCTTTTGGCTAGCAGTCGAGCTCTTAACCGTTGTGCCACCAGGGCTCCATACCCTGTATTACTATCCTATTATTGCTGTAACAAATTACCACGAAATTAGTGGCTTAAAACAACACAAATTATTATCACACAGTTTTGGAGGTCAGAAATTAAAATGGGAAAACAATCGATGTAATCCATCACATAAATAAAACAAAATATAAGAAACACATGATCTTATCAATCGATGTAGAAAATGCATTTGACAAAGTCCAACACCCATTCATGATAAAAACTCTCAACAAAATAAGAATAGAAGAGAAATTCCTCAACATAATTAAGGGTACTTATACAAAGCCAACGGCCAACATCAACCTAAATGGAGAGACTTTGAAAGCATTCACCTTGAGAATGGGAAACAGACAAGGATGCCCTTTATCACCACTCGTATTCAACATTGTGCTGGAGATCCTAGCCAGAGCAACTAGGCAAGAAAAATAAATAAAGGGCATCCAAATTGGTAAAGAAGAAGTAAAAAGTGTCCATATTTGCAGATGATATGATCTTATACACAGAAAACCCCAAAGAATCCACAAGAAAACTACTGGAACTAGTAGAAGATTTCAGCAAAATATCAGAATACAAGAAAAACGTACAAAAGTCAGTTGGAGTCCTCTACACCAACAAAGACAACTTCAAAGAGGAAATCATCAAATCAATACCATTTACAATAGCCCCCAAGAAGATAAAATACTTAGGAATAAATCTAACCAGAGACGTAAAAGACCTATACAAAGAAAACTACAAGATACTACTGCAAGAAACCAAAAGAGACCGACATAAGTGGAAAAACATACCTTGCTCATGGATAGGACGACTCAACATTGTGAAAATATCAATTCTACCCAAAGTGATCTACAGATACAATGAAATCTCATTCCAAATTCCAATGACATTTTTTTTAATGAGATGGAGAAACAAATCACCAACTTCATATGGAAAGGGAAGAGGTCCCAGATAAGTGAAGCACTACTGCAGAAGAACAAAGTGGGAGGCCTCACACTACCTGATTTTAGAACCTATTATCCTGCCACGGTAGTCAAAACTGCCTGGTACTGGTACAACAACGGATACGTAGACCCCTGGAACAGAATTGAGAATCCAGACATAAATTCATCCACCTATGAGCAGCTGATATTTGAGAAAGGCCCAAAGTCTGTTAATTGGGGAAAAGACACACTCTTTTACAAATGATGCTGGCAGAACTGGATATCCATCTGCAAAAAAATGAAACAAGATCCATACCTCACACCATGCACAAAAACTAACTCAAAATGGATCAAAGACCTAAATATAAAATCGAAAACGATAAATTTCACGGAATAAAAAATAGGGACAACTCTAAGAGCCATAATACATGGCATAAACAGAATACAAAACATAACTAACAATGCACAAACATCAGAAGAGAAACTAGATAACTGGGAGCTCCTAAAAATCAAACACTTATGCTCATCAAAAGACTTCACCAAATGAGTAAAAAGACAACCTACAGACTGGGAAAAAAATTTTGGAGTCAGGGTCTAATCTCTAAAATCTACAAGATACTGCAAAACTTCAACTACAAAAAGACAAATAACCCAATTAAAAAATGTGCAAAGGATATGAACAGGCACTTCACCAAAGAAGACATTCAGACGGCTAACAGATACATGAGGAAATGCTCACGATCATTAGCCATTAGAGAAATGTAAATCAAAACTACAATGAGATACCATCTCACCCCAACAAGGCTAGCATTACTCAAAACAAAAACTCAAAATAATAAATGTTGGAGAGGTTTTGGAGAGACTAGAACACTTATACACTGCTGGGGGGAATGTAAAATTGTACAACGACTTTGGAAATCGATTTGGTGCTTCCTTAAAAAGCTAGAAATAGAAGTACCATATGATCCAGCACTCCCACTCCTTGGAATATATACTAGAGAAACAAGAGGCATCACACGAATAGATATATGCACACTCACGTTCATTGCAGCACTGTTCACAATAGCAAAAAGATGGAAACAACCTAGGTGCCCATCAATGGACGAATGGATAAACAAATTATGGTATATTCATACAATAGAATACTACGCAACGATAAAGAGCAATGATGAATCCGTGAAACATCCCACAACATGGACGAATCTGGAAGGCATTATGCTGAGTGAAATTAGTCGCAAAAGTACAAATATTGTATAAGACCACTATTAAAAGAACTCAAGAAAAGGTTTAGACACAGAAGAAAATATTCTTTGATGGTTATGAGAGTGGGGAGGGAAGGAGTGGGGAATTCACTAACTAGATAGTAGACAAGAATTATCTTAGATGAAGGGAGGACAACACACAATACAGGGGAAGTCAGCACAACTGGACTAAACCAAAAGCTAAGAAGTTTCCTGAAGACAACAAAACCCTTTGAGGGACAGAGTAGCAGGGGTGGGGGTCTAGGGACCATGGTTTCTGGGGACATCTAGGTCAATTGGCATAACAAAGGTTATTAAGAAAATGTTCTGCATCCCATTTTGGTAAGCGGCATCTGGGGTCTTAATATCTTGTGAGCAGCCATCTAAGATGTATCAATTTGTCCCAATCCACCTGGAGCAAAGGAGAATGAAGAACACCAAAGACACAAGGAAAATATTAGCCCGAGAGACAAAAGGGCCACATAAACCAAAGACTCCATTGGCCTGAGACCAGAAGAACTAGATGGTGCCCAGCTACCATCAATGATCACCCTGACAGGGAACACAACAGACAGCCCCTGACAGAGAAGAAGAAAAGTGTGGTGCAGAACTCAAATTCATGGAAAAAGACCAGACTTAATAGTCTGGCTGAGACTGGAGGAACCCCAGAAGGCACGGCCCCCAGACTCTCTGTTAACCCAGAACTAAAACCATTTCCGAAGCCAACTCTTTAGACAAAGATATAAAACATAATACTCGTGAAGCGTGTGCTTCTTAGTTAAAGTAGATACACGAGACTAAATGGGCAGCTCCGTCCGGAGGCAGGATGAGAAGACAGAAAGGCATAGGAGCTGGTTGAACGGACACGGGAAACCTGGGGTGGAAAAGGGGAGTGTGCTGTCACATTACGGGGATTGCTACTAGGGTCGCGTAACAATATGCATATAAATTTTCGTATGAGAAACTAACTTAAGCTGTAAACTTTCACCAAAAGCCCAATAAAAAAAGACCAACAGTAACCAATAATTCCACCATTCTGAATAAAACAGGATCTTAGAACTTTTTAATCATTAAAAAAAGAAAGAAAGAAATGAAAATGGGTCAGCAGGGCTGAGTTCCTTCTGGAGGCAATGGAAGAGAATTTGTTTCCTTGCTTTTTTTCAACTTCTAGAGGCTGCCTACATTTCTTAGTTCATGGCCCCTTCTTCTGTCTTCAAAGCCAGCAGTATAACATCTTCTCTCCTCTCTAACCTCCTCCCTCCCTCTTATAAGAACTCTTGTGATTACATTATTCCAGGATAATCTCCCCATCTCAAAGTGTTTAATCATATCTGAAAAATCCCTTTTGCAATATAAGGTAATATACTCACAAGTTCCTGAAATTAGGACACGGGTATCTTTGGGTGGGAGCATTATTCTATCTACCTCATACCCTTTCTTATGAAGCTACTGAATCATGTTGTCCATGAAAACGATGGCATAAACCAAAAAGAGAAAGAAATGGGTTCCAGGAAACAAGGAGCCTAACAGAAAGTGAAATGAAGAGAATGCCTAGAATAATAGTGAACAACCAGTCAAATTGAAAGAGGACAGATGCCTCTGGGAAGGGGCTGTCAAGAAAAAGTAGCTGATGTGTTTGAGTATATAAAAATATTGATAGAGATGTGGCAGAGATTTTGGATCATTTCGGATAAAACTTAAGGATAAGTACACAGAAAACTAACTAAATAAATGGAAAAAATGAGGCAATTGTAAGTTACAGGAAAATGAAGAGTTCTACAAGAAAAGAGTAGTCACAGTATACTACATAGCTAAGCAGTAATCAGTATTTGCATATCTATAATAATGTAGATGCAAATTAATGATGCAACCAAAAATTACGATCAACTGTTTTTGCAGGGATGTGAGAAGGGGAAATGATGGGAGGGTGTATGATAGATACATTCCTCATTTATCATGGACAAGGACTACAATTAATAAATCAAGAAATAGCAGTATACAACCCAAACTAATCTACAGATTAAAAGAAGTGTATATCAAAAATCCCAGTTAGCTTTTTTGCAGTAATTGACAAGCTGATTCTAAAATTCAAGGCAAGGGACCCAGAATAGCCAAAACAACCTTCAGGGGGAAAAAAGAACAAAGTTGGAGGATGCACAATTCTTGATTTCAAAACTTACGAAAAAGTTACAGTAATCAAGACAGTGTGGTACTGGCATAATAATAGACACATAGATCAATGGAATAAAAATTGAAAGTCCAGAAATAAACCTACGTATTTATGCCCAATTGATTTTCAACAATTTGAATTTGAATCAGTGGAGTGACTACCTAAAAGACTAAAGCAAAGTGATAGTCTCTGTTTCATCCATCTGGGAGATCACTCGGGGCCTGAGGTACTGTAAGTTAAGTTGGAGGAGCCTGTGGCTACATGGGGGTGAGAAGGGGGAGGGGAAAGAGTGTGATTGATATGTCAGGGTCAAAACCCCAGGAAAACAATTTCCTGGAGAAATTGGGGCATTTAAAGGTATCCAAATGTGTATAAGTCAAAGAACCACACTCATGCCCATGGCAACACACATGTCCAGAAAGAGCTGATATCATCCTACTTTCTCCTTGAGTGGACTTCTTGGCTCAATGTAAGCCTGGTTAAGGATTGCTTTAGCAGGGAGCCATTCTGCAAAGATTGCAAAAAGGTTTTTTTCCCAACAGTTTTTCTTCCATTTGTTTCAGCAAAAACAGTTTGGAAAAGTAAGTTGCTAAGTTGACAGACTACCACAGCCTTCAACAATAGAAAAAGAGAGAAAAGGAGAAAGAAAAGGCAGAAATAACAAAATAGAGAAAGCAAGAGAGAAAAAGAAAGAAAAAACCTAGCAAACCATGAGGAAAGAGTAGAACCTAAGTTGTAGAATTTTCATTTTATATTATTCAAATGTCCCATTTTCAACAAAAAAATCACAGGACATACAGAGAAATAAGGTAAGATGGCCCATTCAAAGGAACAAGACAAACCAACAGAAACCATTCTTGAGTAGGACCAGACAGATTTCAAAACAACTGTTTTAAATGTGCCCAAGAACTAAAGGAAACCAAGAAAATGATGTATGAACACAATGAGAATATTAACAAAGAGATACAAAGAATAAAAAGAAACCAAAAGGAAATTCTGGAGTTGAAAACTATAATAACTGAAATTAAAAATTCACTAGAGGGGTTCAACAGCAGATATGAGTTGACAGAATAAAGAATCAATGATCTTGAAGGAAGAGAAAGAAAAAGGAATAAAGAAAAATGAACAGAGCACAAGAGACCTGTTGTTGTTGCTATTGTTGTTGTTAGGTGCCATCAAGTCTGTTCCAACTCACAGCAACCCTATGTACAACAGAATGAAACACTGCCCAGTCTTGTGCCATCCTCACAATCATTGTTACGTTTGAGCCCATTGTTGCAGCAACTGTGTCAATCCATCTCATTGAGGGTCTTCCTCTTTTTTGCTGACCCTCTGTTTACTAAGCATGATGTCCTTCTCCAGGGACTGGTCCCTCCTGATAACATGTCCAAAGTATGTAAGATGAAGTCTCACCATCCTTGCTTCTAAGAGCATTCTGGCTGTACTTCTTCCAAGATATATTTGTTTGTTCTTCTGGCAGTCCCTGATGTATTCAATATTCTTCTCCAATACCATAATTCAAATGGATCAATTCTTCTTCAGTCTTCCTTGTTCATTGTCCAGGTTTTGCATGCAATAAGGCAACTGAAAATACTATGGTTTGGGTCAGGTGCACCTTAGTCCTCAAAGTGATGTTTACCTGTGTTTTATTGACTATGCAAAAAGACCTGTGATACACCATTAAGCTGACCAATATATGCATTATGGGAGTCCCAGAAGGAGAGGAAAAGGAGAAAGGGGCCAAAAGAATATTTGAAGAAATAATGGCTGAAAACTTTCCAAATTTGATTAAATACGTGAATTTTCACATACAAGAAGCTCAGTAAACTGCAAGTAACATAAACCCAAGGAGATCCACACCAAGACACACTATAATCAAACTATCAAAAACCCAATATAGAATCTTGAAAGCAGCAAGATAAAAGTGAACCATCACATACAAAGGAGCTCCAATAAGTCTAAGTGTCAATTTCTCCTCAGAAACCATGGAGGCTAGAAGATAGTGGGATGATATATTCAAAATACTGAAAGAAAAAACCTTCCATCCAGGAATTCTGTACCCAGAAAAAGTGTCCTTCCAAAATAAGAGAAAATTAAGATATTCCCAGATAAACAAAAGTTGAGGGGTTTTGTTACTACCTGACCTGCCCTAAAAGAAATGTTAATGGGAGTCTTTCATACTGAAAGGTGAGAACACTAGACAGTAAATTGAAGCTGAATGAAGAAATAAAGGTATTTGGTAAAGGTAATTTCAAGAGAAAACATAAAGGCCAGTTTTGCGGCATTTTTGTTTGTAACTATATTTGTTATGTTGTATATAACATAAAATACAGATTAATAATTATAAATAGACAATACTGGGCATATAATGTATACAATATAATTTGTGACATCAACAACATAAAGGGGGAGGGAGAAGTGGTATAGGAATGGAGTTTGGGTATGTTATTAAAGTTAAGTTGGTATCAATTTAAACTAGGTTGCTATAAATTTAAGATGGTACATGTAATTCCCATGGTAATCACAAAGAAAATTTCTAAAATAATACACACAAAAAGAAATGAGAAAGGAATCAAAATGATTCACCACATAATGCTCTACATTCTACCTTGGTGAGTAGTGTCTGGGGTCTTAAAAGCCTGTGAGCGGCCATCTAAGATACTCCACTGGTCTCATCCCTTCGG
>NW_004444169.1:2244461-2265544 GCF_000243295.1 Trichechus manatus latirostris | reverse complement strand
GTCATAAAACAGCATGTGTGTTACTGTTACATGAGAAACTATCTGTTCTGTAAGCCTTCACCTGAAGTACAATAAAATATTAAAAAAAAATGATTCACCACAAAAAAATCAACTAAACCACAGAAAGGGCAGTATTCAAGGAAATAAGGTATAAAAAGTTATAAACTCATAAACCCACTACTGTCGAGTCAATTCCAACTCATAGTGACCCTACAGAACAGAACAGAACTGCCCCATAGGATTTCCAAGGAGCAGTTGGTGGATTCGAACTGCCGACCTTTTGGTTAGCAGCCAATCGTTTAACCACAGTGCCACCAGGGCCCCAAAAAGTTATAAGACACACAGAAAATTGGAAAAAGGCAGAAGTAAGAAGTAAGTCCTTCTTTATCAATAATTACTTGAAATGTGAATGGATTGACCAGTTATTTGGCATAATATAGTTCTTAAAGTTTATTCTCCACCACCCAGTATGGTGAGTAGTGTCTGGGGTCTTAAAAGCTTACGAGCAGCCACCTAAAATACAACTATTGGTCTTTAGTCATCTGGAACAAAAGAGGAAGAATAAAACCCAAGAATCAGAGAAGGAACTGGACTACAGGTTTAATTGTCTACATGAACCACTGCCTCCTCCACCTTGAGCCCTGAAGAACTAGATGGTACCCATCTACCACTACTGCACGTTCTGATCAGGAACGTAATAGAGAAATCCTGATAAAAAGGGTGATAAATGTGGAACATAGCTTCTAATTCCTAAAGAATCCAGACTTACTGGACCTATTGAGGCTGGAAGAGTCCCCAGGACTATGGCCCTGAGTTGCTTTTCAAACCTTGAATTGAAACTATCCCCTGAAGTCACCTTGAAACTAAGGAACAGGTTAGCCCAAAGAGTAAAGATTTTCACCCTTGAGTATTGCATTACTTTAAAAAAAAATTATCTATATAAGACCAAAGGGTCAACAGCTATTTTAAAGCATAGATGAGAAGATTGGAGGGCAAGAAGAATAAGTAAATGGAAGTGAAACAATTAGAACAGAAATAATAAGAATGCTGACACAATGTGAGGAATGTAACCAATGTCACTGATCATTATGTCTAGAGACTGTGGAATGGGAGTGGGTTTTGCTATATATATTTTCACCAAAAATAGAATTCAAAAAAAAAAAATGTGAATGGATTGAACTCTCTAATCAAAAGGCACAGATTGGCAGAATGGATAATATGACCCAATTTTATGTTGTCTACAAGTGACCCATTTTAAATTAAAAGACAAAAATAAGTTGAAAGTGAAAGGATGGAAAAAAATACTCCATGCACATAGAAAACAAAAGAGAGCTGGGGAGACTATATTAATATCAGACAAAATAGACTTTAGGTCAAAAACTGTTATAAGAGACAAAGAAGGGCATTATATGTGATAAAAGTAGCAATTCATCAAGAAGAGATAACAATTATAAATATATATGCACCTAAAGCAGAGCCCCAACACATGTGATGCAAACGCTGACAGAACTGAAGGAAGAAATAGTTCTACAATAATAATTGCAGACTTCAACATGCCAATTTCAATAATGGATAGAATATCTAGACAGAAGCTCCACAAGGAAATAGAGGACCTGAACAACACTATAAACCAACTAGAACAAACAGGCATTTATAGAAACTTCACCCAATTACAGCATGATATTCATTCTTCTCCAGTGCGCATAGATCGTCTGCAAGATAGACCGTATATTAAGTCACAAAACAAGCCTCTAAAAATTTGAAAAGATTAAAATCATAAAAAGTATCTTCTGTGAAGACAGTGGAATGAAACTAGAAATCAATAATAGAAGGAAAACTGGAAAATACACAAAAATGTGGAAATTAAATAACACACAAACAACCAGTGAATCAAAAAAGAAATCACAGGATAAATTAGAAAATACTTACAGATAAATAAGAATGAAAGCACAATATATCAAAACCTATGGGATGCAATGAAGCAGTATTCAGAGGGAGATTTATAGCTGCGAATGCCTACATTATAAAGAAGAAAAATCTCAAATCAATAACTTACTTAACTTTACACCTTAAGAAACTGGAAAAGGAACAGCAAACAAAGTCCAAATCAAATAGAAGGAAAGAAATAATAAAGATTAGAAAAGAGATAAAATATAGAATAGAAAAAACAATATAGGGACACAGCAAAACGGAAAGCTGGTTCTTTGAAAATATCAACAAAATAGACAAACCCCTAGCTAGACTTAAAAAGGAAAAAAGAAAGAAGATGCCAGCAACTAAAATCAGAAATTAAAGTGGGGACATTACCACCAGTCTTACAGAAATTAAAAAGATTATAATACAATAAACAACCATATGCCAACAAACTAAATAACCTAGAGGAAACAAATTCCTAGAAACGTACACACCCTACCTGTATTGGCTTAAGAAAATATAGGAAGTCTCAACAGACCTATAACAAGAAAGAGATTGAATCAGTAATCAAAAACCTCCCGACAAAGAAAAGTCTAGGATCAAATTGCTTCACTGCCAAACATTTAAAGAATTAGCACTAATTCTTCCCAAACTCTTCCAAAAATAGAGCAGAGGATCCACTTCCTGATTCATTCTATGAGGCAATCATTACCCTGATAACAAAGCTAGATACAGACATCACGAGAAAACTATACACCAATATCTTTTATGAATATAGGTGCAACAATCCTCAACAAAATACTAGTAAACAGAATTTAACAGCATATTAAAAGGAATATACCTTATTACCAAGTAGAATTTATCCAGGAATGTAAGTGTGGTTCAACATGAGAAAATCAATCAATGTAATATACCACATTAATAGAAAGAAGGGGGAAAAAACCCCACATGATCATCTTAATTGTGCAGAAAAGGCATTTGACAAAATCGAACATCCTATCATGATAAAAGTACTCAGCAAACTAGGAACAGAAGGGAAATTCCTCAACATGATAAAGAGCATTTATGAAAAACTCACAGCAAGCATCTTACTCAATGGTGAAATGCTAAAGCTTTCCTCTGAAGATCAGGAGCAAGACAAGGATGCCCACTTGCTTCACTGCTATTAATCATTGTACTGGAAGTCCTATCCAGAGCATTAGGCAAAAAAAATAAAGAAAAGGCATCTAAATCTAAAAAGAAAGAAAACTATCTCTATTGGCAGATTATATCATACTATATATAGAAAATCCCAAAGAATCCACAAGAAAGCTACTGGAGCTAATAAACAATTTCAGCAAAATGTCAGGGTACAAGATCGACACACAAACATCAGTTGTGGTTTCCATACAACAGAAATGAACAATCTGAGAAGGAAATTAAGAAAATAGTTACACTTACAATAGAATCTAAAAGAATAAAATACCTAGGAACAAATTTAACCAAGAAGGTGAAAGGCTTTTACACTGAAAACTATAAAATACTGCTGAAATAAATTAGAGGAGAGCTAAATGAATGGAAAGCTATCCTGTGTTCATGGATTCGAGGACTTAATATCAATTCACCCAAAGTGATATACAAATACAACACAATTCCTATAAAAAATCCAACAGGCTTTTTGTACATATAGAAAAACTGATCTTCAAATTCATATGGAATTATTATTGGCGCCAAATAGTCAAAACTTGAGGGGAAAAAAAAAGAGTAGGAGGACCAACACTTCCTGATTTCAAAATATGTTACAAAGCCATAGTAATCAAAACAGTGTGGTACTGATATAAGGATAGTGTTGTTGTTATTGTTAGCTGCCCTCGAGTTGGTTCCGATTCATTGCAACCATATGTAGAACGGAACCAAACACTGCCCAATATTGTGCCATCATCACAAACGTTGTTATGCTTGAGCCCATTGTTGCAGCCACTGTCTCAATTCATCTCATTGAGGGTCTTCCTCCTTTTTGCTGATTCTCCTTTACCAAGCATGATGTCCTTCTCCAGAGACTGATTCCTCCTGATAACATGTTCGAAGTATGTGAGACATAGTCTCACTATCCTTGCTTCTAAGGAGCATTCTGGTTGTACTTCTTCCAAGACAGATTTGTTCATTCTTTTGGCAGTCCATAGTATATTCGATATTCTTCACCAACACCACAATTCAAAGCGTAAATTCTTCGGTCTTCCTTATTCATCGTTCAGCTTTCACATGCATATGAGGCGATTGAAAACACCATGGCTTGGGTCAGGCACACCATAGTCTTCAAGGTGATAGCTTTGCTTTTTAACACTTTAAAGAGGTCTTTTGCAGCAGATTTGCCCAATGCAATGCGTCTTTTGATTTCTTGACTGTTGCTTCCATGGGTGTTGATTGTGGATCCAAGTAGAATGAAATGCTTGACAAGTTCAATCTTTTTTCCATTTATCATGACGTTGCTTACTGGTCCAGTTGTGAGAATTTTTGTTTTCTTTATGTTGAGATGTAATCCATACTGAAGGCTGTGATCTTTGATCTTCATCAGTAAGTGCTTCAAGTCCTCTTCACTTTCAGCAAGCAAGGTTGTCATCTGCATAACGAGGTTGTTAATGAGTCTTCCTCCAATCCTGATGCCGCGTTCTTTTTCATACAGTCCAGCTTCTCAGATTGAATACAGATTGAATAAGTATGGTGAAATGATACAACCCTGAAACACATCTTTCCTGACTTTAAACCACCCTTGTTCTGTCTGAACGACTGCCTCTTGGTCTATGTACAGGTGCACAATAAAGTGTTCTGGAATTCCCATTCTTCGCAATATTATCCATAATTTGTTAGGCTCCACACAGTTGAACGCCTTTGCATAGTCAATAAAACACAGGTAAACACCTTTCTGGTATTCTCTGCTTTCAGCCAGGATCCATCTGACATCAGCAATAATATCCTTGGTTCCACATCCTCTTCTGAATCCGGCTTGAATTTCTGGCAGTTCCCTGTTGATGTACTGCTACAACTGCTTTTGAATGATCTTCAGCAAAATTTTACTTGCGTGTGATGTTAATGATATTGTTGGATAATTTCCGCATTCTGCTGGATCACTTTTCTTTGGAATAGGCATAAATATGGATCTCTTTCAGTCAGTTGGCCATGTAGCTGTCTTCCAGATTTCTTGGCATAGATGAGTGAGCACTTCCAGAGCTACATTCGTTTGTTGAAACATCTGAATTGATATTCTGTCAATTCCTGGAGCCTTGTTTTTCAGCAATGCCTTCAGTGCAGCTTGGACCTCTTCCTTCAGTACCATTGGTTCCTGATCATATGCTACCTCCTGAAATGGTTGAATGTTGACCAATTATTTTTGGTATAGTGACTCTGTGTATTCCTTCCATCTTCTTTTGATGCTTCCTTAGTCATTTAATACTTTCCCCATAGAATCGTTCACTATTGCAACTTGAGGCTTGAATTTTTTCTTCAGTTCTTTCAGCTTGAGAAATACTGAGCACATTCTTCCCTTTTGGTTTTCTATATCCAGGTCTTTGCACATGTCATTATAATACTTTCTTTGTCTTCTTGAGCTACCCTTTGAAATCTTCTGTTCAGCTCTTTTACTTCATCATTTTTTCCATTTGCTTTAGCTACTTGACGTTCAACAGCAAGTTTCAGAGTCTCTTCTGACATCCATTTTGGTCTTTTCTTTCTTTCCTGTTTTTTTTAATGACCCTTTGCTTTCTTCATGTATGATGTCCTTGACGTCATTCCACAACTCGTCTGGTCTTCAGTCATTAGTGTTCAATGCATCAAATCTGTTATTGAGATGGTCTCTAAATTCAGGTGGGATATACTCAAGGTCATACTTTGGCTCTTGTGGATTTGTTTCTAATTTTCTTCAGTTTCAACTTGAACTTGGATATGAGCAATTGATGGTCTGTTCCGCAGCTGGCCCCAGCTTTGTTCTGACTGATGATATTGAGCTTTTCCATCGTCTCTTTCCACAGACATACTCGATTTGATTCCTATGTATACCATCAGGTGAGGTCCACGTGTACAGTTTCCATTTATGTTGTTGAAAAAGGGTATTTGCAATGAAGGAGTCATTGGTCTTGCAAAATTCTATAATGCGGTCTCAGCATCGTTTCCATCACCATGGCCATATTTTCCAACTACTGATCCTTCTTGTTTGTTTCCAACTTTCTTGTTCCAATCACCAGTAATTATCAATGCATCCTGATTGCTGTTTTATCAATTTAGACTTCACAAGTTGGTAAAAATCTTCAATTTCTTCATCTTTGGCCTTAGTGGTTGGTGTGTAAATTTGAATACTAGTTGTATTAACTGGCCTTCCTTGTAGGCGTGTGGGTATTATCCTATCACTGACAGAGTTGTACTTCAGGATAGATCTTGAAATGTTCTTTTTGACAATGAATGCAACGTCATTCCTTTGCAAGTTATCATTCCCAGCAGAGTAGACCATATGATTGCCCAATCCAAAATGACCAATACCAGTCCATTTCAGCTCACTAATGCCTAGCATATCGATGTTTATGCATTCCATTTCATTTTTGATGATTTCCAATTTTTCTAGATTCATACTTTGTACATTCCACGTTCTGATTATTAATGGATGTTTGCAGCTGTTTCTTCTCATTTTGAGTCATGCCACATCAGCAGATGAATGTTCCAAAAGCTTGACTCCATCCACGCCATTAAGGTCAACTCTACTTTGAGGACGCAGCTCTTCCCCAGTCATATTTTGAGTGCCTTCCAACCTGAGGGGCTCATCTTCCAGCACTATATCAATGTTAAGCTGCTATCCATAAGGTTTTCACTGACTAATTCTTTTCAGAAGTAGACCACCAGATCCTTCTTCCTAGTCTGTCTTAGTCTAGAAGCTCAGCTGAAACCCCTCGGCCATGGGTGACCCTGCTGGTATTTGAATACTGGTGGCATAGCTTCCAGAATCACAGCAACACACAAGCCCCCACAGTATGACAAACTGACAGATGCGTGGGGGTAAGGATATTGAGAATCCAGAAATAAACCATCCATCTTTGGCCAATTTATTTTTCATAAAAGTGCCAGATCCATTCAATAGGGAAAGAATAGTTTCTTCAACAAATGATGCTGCTGATGGAATAATTTAGAAAAGGATAGTGAGAATAGCAGCACAACTGGAAGAATGTAATCAATGTCACTGAATTGCACATGTAGAAACTTTTGAAATAGTGTAACTTTGGCTATGTATATTTTCACCAAAAAATAAAAAATGTCCCCCAAGGTCAAGAAGGGAGAGTGTTGACGTGTCTTGGGGTTGTTAATCAATGTCATAAAACAATATGTGTACTGACTGTTTAATGAGAAACTATTTGTTCTGTAAACCTTCATCTAAAGTACAATTAAAAAAGGAAACAAAAATTTTTTTTAATGATGCTGGGACAACTGTATCTCCAGATGCAAAACAATGAAGTTGGATACATACCTCACATTATACCCAAAAAATAATTCAAAATGGATCAGTGACCTAAATATAACAGCTAAACATAAACAAACCAAAAGCACAAGCAACAGGAGAAAAAAAATAGATAAACTAGACTTCAACAAAATTAAAAACTTTTGTGCATCAAGGGACATTATTAAGAAAGTAAAAAGACAATCTACAGAATGGGAGAAAATATTTGGGAATCATACAGCAGATAAGGGTTTAATATCCATTATATATAAACACAGGCGTCCAGGTGGA
Source organism: Trichechus manatus latirostris (assembly GCF_000243295.1). Taxonomy (NCBI): domain Eukaryota; kingdom Metazoa; phylum Chordata; class Mammalia; order Sirenia; family Trichechidae; genus Trichechus; species Trichechus manatus. The sequence continues at coordinate 2,257,884 of NW_004444169.1, read as the reverse complement.
ACAGTGGTTAAACAGCTCGGCTGCTAACCAAAAGGTCAGCAGTTCGAACCCACCAGCCTCTCTGCAGGAGAAAGATGTGGCAGTCTGCTTCAATAAAGATTTACAGCCTTGGGAACCTATCGGACAGTTCTACTCTGACTCGTAATTGACTCACCGGCAGTGGGTTCGGTGGTTTGGTTTACATATAAACAACTCCTACAACTCAACAATGAAACGACAAACAACTCGATTAAAAAATGAGCAAAGAACTTGAATAAACATTTCTCCAGAGAAGATTTACAAATGACCAATAGGCACATGAAGAGATGCTCAACATCATCAGCCATTAAGAAATGGAAATCAAAACCACAGTGAGATATCACTTCACACCCATTAGGATGGGTATAATCCAAGAAAACAGAAAATAACAAAAGTTGGGGAGATGTAGAGAAACTGGAACTCTTATACATTGCTAGTGTGAATGTAAAATAGTGCAGCCACAGTAGAAAACAATTTGGTAGTTCTTTAAAAAGTTAAACGTACAATTATCATATGACCAAACAATTCCACTCCTAGGTATATACCCAAAAGAATTGAAAACAGGTATTCAAATACTTGTACATGAATGGTCATAGAAGCACTATTTACAATACCCAAAAGGTGGAAACAGCCCAAATTTTCATCTGTGAATAAATAAACAAAATGTGGTATATCCATACCATGGAATAATATTTAGCCATAAAAAAGAATAAAGTACTGGTACAATGTGGATAAACCACAAAAGCATTATGCTAAGCGAAAAAGGCCAGACACAAAAGGTCAAATAATGTATGATCCCATTTATATGAAATATCCAAAATATATAAATCCACAGAGACAGAATGCAGATTACTGGTTGTCAGGGCTGGTGGGAGGAGGGAATGGGAGGTGGTTGCTTAATGGAGAATGTCTGTAAAGGGTGACCTTGGAGGTGATGAAAATGTTTTGGATCTAGATAGAGGTAATGGTTGCACCACATTATGAATGTACTAAATGCTGCTGAACTGAACACTTTAAAATGGTTAACTTTATGTTATGTGAATTTCACCTCAATAAAAATAATTAAAACTCTTGCTCTGCTAAAAGCCCTGTTAAAAGGACAAAAAGGCAACCCACAGCTGGACAATGAATAAGTAAGACAGAAGAAGAAGCGATGCCTTTGAATTGTAGTGTTGATGGAGAATATTGAACACACCATGGACTGCCAGAAGAACGAACAAATCTGTCTTGGAAGAAGCATAGCCAGAATGCTTCTTAGAAGCAAGGATGGTGAGACTTTGCCTCACGTACTTTGGACATGTTATCAGGAGGGACCAGTCCCTGGAGAACGACACCATGCTCAGGAAAGCAGAGGATTGGTGAAAAAGAGGAAGACCCTCAACGAGATGGATTGACACAGTGGCTGCAACAATGGGCTCAAACATAGCAACAATTGTGAGGATGGCCCAGGACCGGGCAGTGTTTCGTTATGTTGTACATAGGGTCGCTATGAGTCGAACTGACTCGACAGCACCTAACAAAAAAACAACAGTAAATACCACAGCAATGTGTTTAAATAGTCAACTTGAATTAAACACTCTGTGCTAGCACCTCCATGTTTACAATCCATGTGCTTATTCCTATAGATATCCACAGAGTATATAAAATCTCTCAGAAACCATCAAAAGTAGCAAAGAAGCATGGAATGTGTGTGAGGGGGGAAAATCGTTGGCAGTAACTGGGGTCGTCTCCTAATATTAGTGGGTCTTCAGTCCTTGAGTAGTCAAGGACTTCATAAAAGAGTTTACTGGGAAATGCATGGGCTCCCAACAAAACTCACACGTTAAAAGAAAATCACACACCAATCTCATTTATGAATATTGATGAAGAATAAATAAAATATTAACAAATAGAATCTAGCAGCATTGAAAGAGTGAAAAAAAAGTGGGGTCCTTTCTAAGAATGCAAGAGTTGTTCAATATTAGGAAGTATATATAATTCATTATATTAATAGATCAAGTGGGAAAACCCACATGATCATCTCAATAGATGCCCAAAGGCATTTAACAAAATTCAACATGTATTCCAGATTTAGTTATCTAGGAATTAATGTTTCCTTGACATAATTATTTTATAATACGAATTTATAACCAAAAGCCAGTATTATGCTTAATGATAAAATGTGAAGATTTTCCACTGAAATCAGGAAAAAGGTGCAAATCCCCATTATCACCACTATTACTATTTGGAAAGCACTACATAGTACAACTAGACAAGAGAATTAAATGAAGCATAAACCTTGGATAACTAGGAGCAAAATAATCTCTATTTGCTGATATCATAACTGCATAACTTGAAAACCTAAGGGAATCTATGGAAAAGCTATTAGAAATAATAACAGGATTTAGTGAAACCAAAAACCAAACCCATTGCCTTCAAGTTGATTCCAAGTCATAGTAACCCTATAGGACAGAGTAGAACTGCTGTATAGGGTTTCCCAGGTTGTACGTAATCTTTGGAAACCCTGGTGGCATAGTGGTTAAGAGCTACGGCTGCTAACCAAAAGGGTGGCAGTTCAAATCCACCAGGCACTCCTTGGAATCGACTTGACGGCAATGGATGGTGCTGTGGATGTAATCTTTATGGGAGCAGACTGCCACATCTTCCTCCTGGGGAGTGGCTGGTGGTACTACCGACCTTTCAGTTAGCAGCCAAACGCACCAAACTGTCCAGTTAGCAGCCAATCTGTGCCACAAGCGCTCCTTAGGGGTAATTGCTTTCCCACAAACAAGAACAAGTTTAAAATATATATGGAAAAAAAATTCCCTTCACAATAGCAACCAAAAACTAAAATAGGAATAAACCTAACAAGAAATATACAGAAGATATATTAAAATTCTACTGAGCAACATAAAAGACTTATAGAAATCCATACCTTGTTCTGCAATAGAAAGATGCAATATTATCAAGGCAACAGTTTCCCTTAAATTAATCTATAAATTCAATATAATCCCTATCAAAATATCAATAGGTTATTTTGGATTTTTTTTACCTTGATGAACAAAAGTTTTTAATGTTTATGAAGTTCCATTTATTTATTTTGTCTCTTGCTGTTAGTGCTTTTGTTATTATACTAGATAATACACTGTTAAAAGCTAGGCCCAACATCATTGCCCTGCATTTTCTTCTAAAAATTTTATGGTTTTAGATTGCACTTTTAGGTCCTTAATCCACTTTTAATTTGTTTTTGTGTATGGTGTGAGGCATGAATCCTGTTTCATTTTCCTTGGCATGTGGAAATCCAGTTTTCCCAACACAATTTATTGAAGAAACTCTTCTTTCCCCATCGAATGGATTAGCACCCTTATCAAAAATCAGTTGACCCATGGATGTGTGGGTTTATTTCTGAACCCTCAACTCTATTCCATTGTTCTATGTGTCTATTATTATACCAGTACCAGGCTGTTTTGATTACTGTAGCTGTGTAATATGTTTTAAAATCAGGAAGTGTGAGTTCTCCTACTTTGTTCTCTTTCAACATTGCTTAGCTATTCAGGGCCTCTTGCCATTCCATATAAAGTTGAGGATTGGTTTTTCCATTTCTGTAAAGAAGCCTGTTGGAAGTTTGATCAGGATTGTGTTGAATCTATAGATCTCTTTGGGTAGTATTGACATCTTAACAATATTAAGTCTTCCAATCCATGAACATGGAACATTTTTCCATTTTTCTTTAATCTCTTTCAGCAGTGTTTTATAATTTTCATTATATAAGTCCTTCATGTCCCTGGTTAGATTTATTTCTAGGTATTTTATTCTCTTAGATGCTATTGTAAATGAAATTTTTTCCCTAATTTCCCTTTCAGATTTCTCATTTCTGGAATAACAAATGTTGGTGAGGATGTGGGGAAACTGGAATCTGTATCCATTGCTGGTGGGAATGCAAAACGGTACAGCTGTTGTGGAAAATAGTGTGGTAGTTCCTCAAAAACTAAAATGAAACTACCACCAAATCCAAAAACCAAACCCATTGCCATCAGGTCGATTGCAATTCCACTCCTAGGTATATATTTACAAAACTTCAAAGAAGAGACTCAAACAGACATGTACACCAATGTTCACTGCAGCACTATTCACAATAGCCAAAAGGTGGAAACAACCTAAATGCCCATCAACAAATGAATGGATAAACAAAATGTGGTACATACATACAATGGAACACTACTCAGCCAGCAGAAGAAACAAAATCTTAGTATATGCTACAATTTGGATGGAGCTTGAAGACATTATGCTGAGTAAAAAAGTCTATCACAAAAGAACAAATATTATGATCTCACTTATATAAAAAGACAAGAAAAGGTAAATGTATAGAGACCAAGTTTGTTAGTGGTTACCAGGGGCAGGAAAGAGAGGGAAAGGGAGTTTAACAGTGATGGAAAAATGGCATTGATTAAGGGTAGCGTTGCACAGCTGATTATTGTAAGTTCTGTCAATAAGTTGTACACCTGTAAAAAATTGAATTGGAAGAAGTAGTGTACTAGATATAGTTACAACAACGACACAAAAAAGTTAGCTACTGAGGCTGCTTACGTACTACCGAAAACCTCATGGGATTTGGTTCCTTGGTTTGGAGGTTTAGGGACATGGTTTCACGGGACATCCCAGTTAACTTGCCTAATAATGTGCTTAGTGCTTCTGTTCTACCTCCTAGTTCGTTGAGTAGTACCTGGAGTCTTAAAAGCTTAAAAGCAGCCACCCAAGGCACTACAATTGGTCTCTATTCCCCTGGAGCAACAGAGGAAGAAGGAGAGTCAGGAACAGGAGGAAGATATGGGGTGTGTGGTTAATTGCCCCCAGTGACAACTGCCTTCTTTGCCATGAGGCCAGAAGAACTAGATTGTGCCTGGCTACCATTGCTGAACATTTTGATCAAAGATTCTATAGAAGAATCCTAATCAAAATGGGGAAAATGCAGAGCAGAATTACAAATTCTCATGGACTCCAGACTTTCTGGAGCCATGGAGGCTAGATGAAGCCCTGAAACTGTTGCCCTGAGATAATCTTCAAACCTTAAACCAAAAATATCCCCTGAAATCTTAAAACCAAACAGTAGTTTAGTTTAACTAGTAAAAACTTTTTGCCTTGAGCGTTATACTCTTCTAAGAACTACATGTGATCAAAGTGACAATAGCATCTCCAAAGATTAGATAAGACCCGTAGGAGGCAGTGAGTTTATGTCAATGGGGGAGGAACAACTCAGAAAAGGAGGGTCAAAATGGTTGCATAACTCAAAAAGGTAATCAATGTCACTGAATTGTGCATGTAGAAACAGTTGAGTTGGTGTATGTTTTGCTGTATATATGCTCAAAAACAACAACAAAATAAAATTTAAAAAATTATTATTCAATAAATGTTGCAGCAGCTGACTTACCATTGAAAGAAAAATAAAGCTGGATCCATATCCTAAACCCTATCCCAAAATAAATTTCAGACAGATCAAAATTTTAACTATAATACTGAAACCATATAAGTAGTAGCCAAAAACATGGATAGATCATTTTTAATATACAATTTTGGAGTGTGGAAGTTCTTTCTAAAAAAAAACCCTAGAAGCCATAAAGGAAAAATTATTGATAACTTGACCACATAAAGTTTAAATAAAATTTCTCTTTGCATATACCACAAGAAAAGTCAACAAATGGGTGTGGGGAACATTTGTGCAAATACATGTGTAGTAAGAACATTTATTTCAGCGTTACTTATTCAAATAACAACAAATTGGGGGGGGGTAGTAATAGCCATTAAGAGAAGCCTAATTAAATAAATTCTTATACAGTCATACAATGCAGTCCTATGAATTTGGTGTTTTTCTTTAGGTAGATCTATATTACTGATGTGGAAAGATATTAATGAAAAACTGTTATGTGAAAAAAGCAAGTTGCAGAACTTCCACTGGTATAAAAAAAGGATATATATCTTTATATAGAGAGAGATATGCTTGTATATGTACAGAAAACTTCTGAGATGTACACCAAACTGTTCACAATTACTGTCTCTGGGGATTGGGATTGAGAGAGAAGAGGGTTAGATGAGAGGTTTATTTTTTAGTTTATACATTCATTCATTAACTCAACAAATATTCAACAATATCTATTGTGCAACAGGCACTGTTTTAGGTCCTGAGGATACAGATAAGGCCCCCATTCTCATTCTTGAAGGGGTGCCAGACAATAAACAATTACATAAATGAACAACACAATTTCAGACAGTGATAAGGTCTATGCAGGGGAAAAAACAAAACAAACAAAACAGGGTAATATGACTGAGAGCTAAACCAAACCTGTTGATGTCGAGTCTACTTTGACAGAGTAGAGCTGCCCCATAGGGTTTCAAAGGCTGTAAATGGAGGCCGACTGCCACATCTTTCTCCTACAGAGCAGCTGGTGGGTTCAAACCACCGACCTTTTTGTTAGCAGACCAGCACTTAACCATTGCACCATGAGGGCTCTCTTGTGACTGAGAGCAGTAGGGGGAAAGAGTTGGGTGGGCTATTTCACTTTGAGTTCCTGGGCAAGACCTCTCTGAGGAGGCAACATCTGAACTGATATCTGGAAAATAAAAAGGAAAAGCATGCCAAGGAGAAGGAACGCTCTGTCAAAGGTCCAAAGGCAAGAATAACCTTGATGTGTTTCAGAAACAGAGAGGCCATTGTAGCTGGAGCTTAGTAAGTGAAGGGTAGAGTTGAAGGAGCTGACTGAGGTCGGGTCAGATCACATCTGTATTGATTGTTTTTCTTTTGTCTTGTTATGTTTTGTTTTATAATAAGTTTATGGTATGTTCATAAAATAACAATAATGTATTAATGCTTTAAAAAGAGATTAAGAGAGTCAGATAGACCAGCTCCATCACTTACTGGCTGTGTTACCTTAGTCAAATTAATCTAAGCCTCAGATTCCTCATCTGTAAAATGAGGAGAAGTGTACTCACCTCAGGAGGCTGAAGTGCAAATTAAATTAAGCCTGTGTGAAGGCTGTTTTGGTCAGGGCTCTTTTGGATGCAAGGAACAGAAATTCAGTCAAGCTAGATCAAGAATTAGAAATCCAAGGGCAGGAAGACAAGTGATCAGGTGCAGACCCTGCTCTAGAGCTTTGCTATTAAACATGACTCAGCGACACTACATGTATGCTTCTCTCTGCACATCTGCTTCATGCTCCTCACTGAGCCAACTACCTTTCACTGCTCCCCCAGCATTTCAGCTGGCACTTGAAATGATCCATAATGCACCCGACCACCACCACTACCAGCTTCCTGGTCTACTGGACCTGTCAGCTCAGCTCCCCACACTAACTGGCAAGACCCCTCTCCATCTCTTATTTCACATTCCTAAAAGAGCAGTCTGATTGGCCCACCTCATCTTCTTAAGTTCACCATAGAACTCACAGGTTGTGGGGCTGGCCTTGGATAGGTGCAATCAGCTGTACCCTAAGGGAGTGGATGCATGTAGTACATAGGTAACACTTGCTTACCATTCAGCAGGAGCTGTAAGTAAAGTAGATTCTCCCAGAAGGGGATGTAACCATGGCAGGCAGGAAGAGGCATCTCCATGCATGTGTGTAGCCACGTGGCTGGCACATGGTAGGTGTTCAACAAATGGTCGTGATTATTAACAGTAACATTATGCCACCTCTTACAGGAAGCCTTCCCAGAACTCACAAGCTTCCCAAACCTTTCCCCCAAATCAGAACCCCTACTGCAGGAATCATCCAATTAAGAAATCAATAGGATTCCTTCATTTAAGACAAACTTTTAAGGCCTCCTAGGTGTAAAGTACTGTGCTGGGCACTGGGAGGAGGAATACACCACAGAACTGGCCTCAAGGAGTTCCCAGGATAGTGCAAGGAAACCTGAGCCATGATAGATCCACAGATAGGGAGCTCTGGGAGTTGAGAGAAGAGCAAAGACTCTTGTTTATCCATATGTATGCCTATCTCCTGAATACCTCCCCCTAGATGTCCGAAAGGAACCTTAAACTTGACATATTTGAAACTGATCTCATCTTCTCCCTCACAAATCTGTTCTTCTTCTCAGATTTCCTGTCTCACTGAGGCAAGTCCATCTCAACCCAGTTGCTCAAGCTTGAAACCTGAGCTGCATTCACACATGATGTCAGCTGTTGCAGTTGCTAAAGCTGTCCCTGAACTGGTGTGTGTTTACCTTGCACCAAAGGTCAGAACTAATAATAAACTTGAGCACTGCTGCAGGACTGGAAAGCTAAATCCAGCCTGGAGACAGACAAGATCCGGAGTTCACCAGGATTAATTTGGTATTTGGCCTCCGGTGTCAATGGGTACAATCCCTTTCCGGAAAAATGGGTGGACAAGAGCCTTAAAATGTGCATGCCATTTTCCTGGGTAATTCTGCTCCTAAATCAATACCACCTGTCCCCACACCCAAGCAGGAAAAGCTCTAGGTACAAAATTATTCCTTGCATGGCTTTTTTGATGGTCAAACACTGGGAAGTGGCCTTGATATCCAACAAGAGAGAAAGGGTTAAGTGAATTGTGGCACAGCTGTCTGATGGAGCATTCTACAACCATTACAGAGGGATGACAGCTATGGAGATTCTACAGCAACGGGGAAAATTATGCTGTAACTAAGGATGTAGGGTAATGTGTGCAGTCCGATTGAAACAACGTAAAAATTGCGTGGGCTCAGGGTCTAACTGGAGGACCATTTAGATTTTCTCTTCTATGAAAACACAAGGCCTAAACTTTATGAAGACTATGAACATCTATGAGCTTTTGGGGGGGGGGGCTTTCCCTTCTGTCAGTCAACCATGTTAATTCTATGCCTTTTTTGTACCAGGCACTCCGCTAGGTGCTTGCGATTCAAAGGTGAATCACCCACGATCTCGTTCTTTGGGAGGTCAGAGGAAAGGAGGAGAGAGAAAAATAAGCGGTTTCAAAAATATATGGGCTAGTCTGTGTGGGCCCACTTGTGGACGTGTGCAGGCTTGGTCACCCCCTGGCGTCCGCCCGACTACCTGCCCTTGGGAGACTCCAACCTCCGCTTCTGCAGAGGCTCCCCTTCTCGGGGACCCTGCCCCAGCCTTGTTCTCAATGCGGCCTAGACTCCTCCCTCTCCCTCCGTCTAAGATCCTCTACCTCCTAGTTGGCTCTTTCAGCGCAAGCTCTGCCCAGACTTAACCCACCCTGCTAACTTCACCCGCGCTCCTCCCACAAAGCATCGCTCTCGCTCAGCTCTGCAATATTACGTCCTTCTCGCTCGTTCGCATGCGCCCCAAGCAATCGCCAATTGGCGGGCCCCTGCAGCAGTTGGGGTGGTGTTCAGGCTTCAGGTTCTCCCTTTACTCTGTTCCTATGCTGTAAAAAGTGGCGATACTCCACTCTTAAGAGAGAGGCGCAGGCAAACTCGTGGTTCTGAGAGACAGTAAAAACCAAAAAAGCTTGTTGTCGTCAGTGACATCCAACAAAAGCTTCGAACCCCAAAGCTAACTGCCCCTTGCTCCACCGTCGCCCCGCCTATTCCCGAAATAAGGTACCGCCCCTTTACGACTCTTTCCACCTCTCTCCTCGAAGCCTAAGAATCAAAGCTCCGCCCGTGTGCCTCTCACAAGTCCTGAGATACGCTTGGCGCACTTGCGTGTGGCACCCGGGCGGAGAGAGCAGAACGCTGATGCAATCGAGCCAGGCAGGCGGGGTAACTCGGAGAAAAAGGGGAGCTGGAAGGGGAAAGGGGTATCCTAGCCAATTCAGTGACCCTATTCAAAGTAAGACATTGTATATAAGTGGAAGTATGTGCTTTTTTTGGAGGGCTATTTGCATTGTCTATTTAAAAAATGCATATACCCTCTTGACTCAGCAATCCCATTTCTACTTACACACTCGGGACTCCTAGAGCAGTACATCAGAATCACAGGGCTTGTTAAAACGCAGTTGTTGGGGCCTACCCACTCTAAGTTTCTGATTCAGAAAAAAAGAAAAAAGAAAAACCAAACTCGTTGCCGTCAATCGGAATGATTCCGACTCATAGCAACCCCATAGGACAAAGTAGAACTACCCCGTAGGGTTTCCAAGAAGTGGCTGGTGGATTCGAAATGCCGACCTTTCGGTTAGCAGCCTTAGTGCTTAACCACTGCACCACCAGGGCTCCTGATTTAGAAGATCTGAATAAGCCTGAGAATTTGCGTCTCTAACAAGCTCCTAGGTGATTCCTATGCTGTTTTGGGGACCACACTTTAAGAATCTGTCCTAGAGAAAAAAACTGTGAGGAGGCCTGTAGGAACAAGCATAATCCTTGCAGATTTGTTTGCAATAATGAGAAAGTGAAAGCATCACTAGTGGGGATTAATAATACATGACTTTATTAGTTAAAAATGAGCTATAATCTTTATGAACTGACAATATTGATGATGCTAACTTATTGAGCACATATCCTGTGCCCTGCTAAATCAAAGGTTAGAGATTCTAATCCACCCAGAGATGTCTCAGAAGAAAGATCTGGTGATCTACTTCCAAAACTCAGCCACTGAAGACCCTATAGAGCCCAGTTATACTCTGACCCACATGGATTTGCCATGAGTCAATCAATTCTATGGCACTGTACTAAATACATTCATTATCTCATTTAATTCTACAGCAACCCTCAGGAGTATGGACCATGACGAATGCACCCATTATTTCCGGTGTCTACAACAGGGTCTGGCACAAGGATCTTGTCAGTAAATATTTGTGCCCTCAGATGATCAGACCTAGGCCCAGTCAGGTGGAGGAGACAAAACACTAAGACAAATGAAGGCTATAGAAGTTCAAAGGAGGGGATCAGGCAGGCTTCCAGGATGAGGTAGGACCTGAAAGGTAGGTAAGCGTTTGCCAAAAGAGAGCAAAAGTCTATCTCAGGCAAAATAAGTGACAAAACAACCCATTCCCAGACTCTAGGACTTCACAGGCCAAACAACCTTTCAAAAAATTGTGAAGGATGGATATAACATTCCCAAAGAAGGGCAATTAAAAACAAAGTACTGTATCCTATCACCATTACAAACAACAGCAACCGACACATAATCTCAAAATAAAGGGAATATGATTTTATTTATTTAACTTTTCTTATGAAAAATTCCAACATATACAAAGTAGAGAAAATAGCTAATGAACCCCCAAGTACCTATCACCCAGCTTTAAAAATGATCAGTTCATGGCCAATCTTGTTGAATCTATACCTCCACCCACTTCCCACCCCAGATTATTTTGAAGCAAATCCCAGACAACATTTTATCCAGAGATATTATAGTTCATATCTCTAAAGGATAAGGACTTAAAAAAAATAACCACAACACCATAGAATATCTTAAAAAAATTTCTGTTTTAAATTGTACTTATTTTGTTGTTGTTGAGAATATACACAGCAAAACATTCACCAGTTCAACAGTTTCAACATACAATTCAGTGACATTGATTACATTCTTTCAGTTGTGCAACCAGTCTCACTCTCCTTTTCTGAGTTGTTCCTCCCTCACTAACATAAACTCACTGCCCCATAAGGTTCTATCTAATCTTTCAAGTTGCTGTTGTCACTTTGATCTCATAGGGATAGTTCTTAAAAGAGCATAATGCTCAAAGAAGATATTTTTTACCAGTTAAGCTAAACTATTGTTTGATTTAAGATTTCAGGGGATATCTTTGGTTTAAGGTTTAAAGATTATATGAGAGCACAGACTTCCGGCAACATGGCGCTATAGTCAGAAGCACCATGCCGTCCCTCTGTAGCAAAGATCAGAAAAGCTACGTCAAACAGAGTCACACGTCAATCCTGAAACCCTAAGCATCAAATGAAGAGATAAAGAATTCAGCCAAGCACCAAATGGAATAAGAAACTGACAGACAACAGAGAACGAGGAGAGATACATGCAGAGGTCCCGCATCAGCTACCGCAGCACGGATCCAACATCATGGACTCCTATTGGACATCAGTGAACAGGGAGTATGAGAAAGCAGCTTCACGGAGCTTTCAGCAAGAGACAGAACAACCAGTAACCAGCAATATAGGCTTTCCCACCCCCCACCCTTCTTCACCCCCGCTTGGCCTCCTCTGCTTCCTGCAGCCACAGTCTCTTGGCCGGCAAGCAACAGCGTCACCCCGGTGTCACTTGGATTCCACGCATCCACACTGGCCGGCTCCCTGAGTGCCTTCTATTGGCTGCCGGTGTTGCTTTTTTTCCACTTCTCTAGATTTCTTCCTTACCTCTCATCACCTCCCCCTCCATTTTCTCAAATACCTGGCTCCGTGCGCCATCTTTGCTTCTTCCTGAAAGGCTGCAAAACACCACTTGACTGTGAAACTGCTTCCCAGCCTGTGCTGCTGTGCTGGTGGGATCCCAGAGGCTTTTTTGTTTGTTTCTTTGCTCTGATTTTGTTCTGTTTTGATTTATTTGTTTGTTTTCTTTTTCTCTTTTTGGCTTGGAACCCCTTCTAGCCGGGAAGCACTGCGTGGCTTGGAAGCGATTCCCTTACTCTGCACAAATGCACAGGGACATCCCTGGGGGCATTTTTTTATTCTTGGTTTTTTTTTACTGTTTTTGGTTTTTTTTTGTTTCTTTGTTTTGTTTTCTTCTTTCTCTTATTCCCTTTTTGTCTTTCTTCATTTTCAATTTCTCGATTTATGCATTGTTTTTCTTTTACCCTTTTCCTTTTTCTGTTTTTATTTTTCTGCATTTCTCAGTCTCTCATCTCTCCACTCCAATAGCAAGCTCCCTTAGCACTTTTTTTTGTTTGTGTGTATGTTTTTGGCTCCTGCTCCTCTCTCCTCTCTCTCACCTTTCCCATACCCATCTTATCTCCACACATCACAATCTACCCCCTCCTTCCTGCCTACCTGCGTGGTGTGCTAAACATCACACTCCTAACCAGCACAGGCATGGCCTACTGGAACCTGCCCTGCACTGATTCCCAGTCTGCACTGTTAGCCCTGGTACATGCCACAAAAAACCCATCCCAGAAACTCCCCTTCAGCTGGATCTGCCCTGCTTTACCATACCTGAATGACTGACTCTGCCCGTTGGAGAATGAGGTGAAAAGTTTCGTGCCCACAGATGAGCAAACAACAAAGAACGCAGAGCCCACCTGCTCAGACATAACCAAATAAAACAAAAAAGCAGGTCGAAACGAACAAGTCTACAATCAATAAATGAGGAAAATAACCACTGAATACCCCAAAGACAGCAGACAATATCAAAACATTTACAAAAACAGTACAGGATGGTTCCAGCAGGCATCCAAAATAAAACACCAGATGATCTTCCAGTAGAAGAAGAGGCACTAGACCTAACTGATAGGGAATTCAAATCTCTAATATTCAGAATTATCCAAGAGTCGAAGCAAAAAGCAGACAAAAATGAGGAAAAAATAGACAA
>NW_004444169.1:2238566-2244361 GCF_000243295.1 Trichechus manatus latirostris | reverse complement strand
TCATAAAACAGTATGTGTACTGACTGTTTAATGAGAAACTATTTGTTCTGTAAACCTTCATCTAAAGTACAATAAAAAATAAATAAATAAAAAAGATTATATGAGAGCAGTAGTTTCAGGGATTCAACCACCCTCCATGGTTCCAGAAAGTCTGGAGTCCATGAGAATTTGAAATCCTGTTCTGCATTTTCCCCCTTTTGATCAGGATTCCTATATAGAATCTTTGATCAAAATGTTCAGTAGTGGTAGCTGGGCACCATCTAGTTCTTCTGGTCTCATGGCAAAGGAGGCAGTTGTTCATGGAGGCAATTAGCCACACATTCCATATCCTCCTCCTATTCCTGATTCTCCTTTTCCTCTGTTAATCCAGGTAAATAGAGACCAATTGTGCCTTGGATGGCTGCTTTCAAGCTTTTAAGACCCCAGGTACTATGTAAGGAACTAGGAGGTAGAACAGAAGCACTATTTATTATGCCAATTAACCATGATGTCCCATGAAACCATAACCCTAAATCTCCAAACCAAGGAACCAAACACCATGAGGTGTTTGTACATAAACAGCCTCAGCAGCTACTCTTTTGTGTGTGTGTGTGTCGTTCTTGTAAATATGTCTATCACACAACTTTTGCCAATTCAACTTTTTGCAAGTGTACAACTTATTGTCGGCACTTAGAATAATCAGCTGTGCACCACTACCCTTAATCAATTCTATTTTTCTATCACGAAAAACCAAAAGTCAGTACTCCATAAGCAATAAACACTGCTCTTCCCCCTCCCTTCTGCCCCTGGTAACCACAAATAAAATTTGGTCTCTATACATTTGCCTTTCTTGTCTTTTTATATAAGTAAGGTCATACAATATTTTGTCCTTCCGTGATTGGCTTATTTCGCTCAGCATAATGTCTTCAAGCTCCATACATACTGTAGCATGTATCAAGACTTCATTTCTCCTACTGGCTGACTAGTACTCCATTGCATGTATGTACCACATTTTGTTTATCCATCATCTGCTGAAGGGCATTTAGGTTGTTTTCACCTTTTGGCTGTGAGAATAGTGCTGCAATGAACATTGGTATACAAGTGTGTGTTTCAGTCTCTGTTTTCAAGGCTTTTGGGTATATACCTAGGAGTGGAACTGCTGGGTTATATGGTAGTTATATTTTAGTGTTTCGAGGCACTTCCACCACAACAGCTGTACCATTTTGCATTCCCACCAGCAATGGACTAGGGTTCAAATTTCCCCACATCCTTGCCAACATTTGTTATTATCTATTTTTTTGTTTGTTTTTTACTTAGCCATCTTAGTGGGAATAAAATGATATCTCATTATGGTGGTGTTTTTCATCTGTCTGATGGCTAATGGTGTTGAGCATATTTTCATGTGTTTCTTGGCCATTTGAATGTCCTCTTTGGTGAAATGTCTATTCAAGTCCTTTGCCCACTTTGTGATTAGGTTGTTTGCATTTTTGATGTGAAATTGTCAAAGTCTTGTATATATTTTGGTTACTAGATTCTTATCGGATATATGGTTTCCAAAGATATTCTCCCAGTTGGTAGCTTCTCTTTTCAATTTTTGGGAACGTCTTTTGATGAACAAAAGCTTTTAATTATTTTGAGATCTCATTTATTTTTGTCTTTTGCTGTTTGTGCATTTGTTATTATATTAGGTAATCCATTGTTAAAAGCTAGGCCAGCATCAACAGATGAGTGTATAAACAAAATGTGGTACATACATTCAATGGAATACTACTCAGCCAGTAGGAGAAGTGAAGTCTTGATACATGCTACAGTATGGATGAGCTTGAAGACATTATGCTGAGCGAAATAAGCCAATCACAAAAGGACAAGTATGACCTCACTTATATAAAAAAAGACAAGAAAAGGCAAATGTACAGAGACCAAAGTTTATTAGTGGTTACCAGGGGTAGAAGGGAGGCAGAAAGGATAGTGTTTACTGCTTATGGAGTACTGAATTTCAGTTTTTGGTGATGGAAAAATTGCATTAATTAAGGGTAGGGTTGCACAGCTGATTATTTTAAGTGCTGTCAATAAGTTGTACATTTGTAAAAGAGTTGAATTGGCAAAGGTTTTGTGATAAATATATTTACAACAACAACAAACAGTAGCTGCTGAGGCGGCTTATGTACAACAAAAAAAACTCCTGGTATTTGGTTCCTTGGTTTGGAGGTTTAGGGTCATAGTTTCATGGGACAGCCAGTAAATTGACCTAATAACATGTTTAGTGCTTCTGTTCTACCTCCTAGTTCATGGTGTAGTGCCTGTGGTCTTAAAAGCTTACAAGTGACCATCCAAGGCACAACAATTGTTCTCTATTCACCTGAACCAGAAGAGGAAGAAGGAGAGTCAGGAATGGAAAGGAGGATATGCAATGTGTGGCTAATTGCATCCATGAACAATTTCTTCCTTTGCCATGACACCAGAAGTAGATGGTACCCAGTTACCATTACTGAACATTTTGATCAATCGTTCCATAGAAGAATCCTGATCAAAAGAGGGAAAATGCCGAACGGAATTTCAAATTCTCATGGACCCCAGACTTTCTGGAACCATGGAAGCTGGATGAAGCCCTGAAACTATTGCCCTCAGATAATCTTTAAGCCTTAAACCAAAGACATCTCCTGAAGTCGTCTTAAAATCAAACAATAGTTTAGCTTAACTAGTAAAAAGGCCTGCCTTGAGCATTATGCTCTTTTAGGAACTATCTGTATGGAATTAAATTGACAACTGCATCTTGAAAGATTAGATTGGAACCTTAGGGGGCAGTGAGGTTATGTTAGTGAGGGAGGAACAACTCAGAAAAGGAGAGTGAGAATGGTTACACAACTCAAACTTTGTAATCAACATCACTAAAGTGTACATGTAAAAACTGTTGAATTGGTGAATGTTTTGCTCTGTATATTCTCAACAACAACAAAATAAATAAAATTTAGGGAAAAAAGCTAGGCCCAACAACACTACGCTGCATTTTCTTCTAAGACAGTTATGATTTTTGTTTGCACATTTAGCTCCTTAATCTATTTTTAATTTATTTTTGTGTATGGTGTGAGGCATGGATCCTGGTTCATCTTCCTGCATATGGAAATCCAGTTTTCCCAGCATCATTTATTGAAGAGATTTTCCTTTCCTTGTCTAATGGACTTAGCACCCTTGTCAAAAATCAGTTGACCATAAATGGTGGGTTTATTTCTGGATTCTCAACTCTATTCCATTGGTCTATGTGTCTATTGTTATACCAGTACCAGGCTGTTTTGATTACTGTAGCTGTATATGTTTTAAAATTAGGAAGTGTGAGTTCTCCTACTTTGTTCTTCTCTTTCAACATTGCTTAGATATTCAGGGCCTCTTGCCATTTCATATAAAATTGAAAATTAGGACTTCCAGGCAACATGGCCCTATAGTCAGAAGCACCACGCTGTCCCTTCACAGCAAAGATCTGAAAAACTAAGTCAGAGACAAACGTCAATCCTGAAACCCTAAGCATCAAATGAAGAGATAAAGAACTCAGCCAAGCACCAAATGGAATAAGAAACTGACAGAGAACAGAGAGTGAAGAGAGATACATGCAGAGGTCTCCTATTAGCTAATGCAGCACAGATCTGCCATCTTGGACCCCTGTCGGAGATCCGTAAACAGGGAGTACGGGAAAGCAGCTTCACAGAGTTCCCAGCAGGAGACAGAACAACCGATAATCAATTGTATACGCGTTCCCCTACCCTACCCTTCTTCACCCCCACTTGGCCTCCTCTGCTTCCTGCAGCAACAGTCTCTTGGCCAGGAAGCACCAGCTTCACCCCTGTGCCCCTTGGATACCACCTGCCCGCATTGGCCGGCTCCCTGAGTGCCATTTCTTGGTTGCTGGTATTACTTTTTTCCACATCATTTGGGTTCTTCCATACCTCTCACCACCTCCCCCTCCTTTTTGTCAAATGCCTGGCTCCATGTGCCATCTTTGCTTCTTCCTTAAAGGCTGTGAAGCGCCGCTTGACTGTGGAACTGCTTCCTGGCCCGTGTTGCCACGCTGGTGGGATCCCTGGGGCATTTGTTTATCTGTTTTGATTTATTCTTTTTGGATTTGTCGGTTTGTTTCCTTTTTCTTTTCTCAGCCTGGGAGCCCCTTTTAGCTGGGCAGTACTGCACAGCTTGGAAGCTACTCCCTCAATCTGCACAGCAGCGCAGAGACATCCATGGAGGCATTACATCTGTTGTTATTTTGGGGTTTTATTTTGTTTTCTTTTCTCTTTTTCTCCTTTTTGTCATTCTTCATTTCTCAGTTTCTCATCTCTCTATACTTACCTTCTCTTCCTGTATCCTGAATACCTAGCACTGTGTGACATCTCTACCCCTTCTAACCAGGCTGTACTTCACAGTCTGGGAGCAACTTCCCAAGTCCATGCAGCCACACTGGTGGGATACCTGGGGGCTTTGCTTTTTTACCTAATTTTTATTTATTCATTGTTTTCTTACCCTTTTTTCTTTTCATTTTTCTCCATTTCTTGGTCCCTCTTCTCTCAAATCCAACAGCAAGCTCCCTTAGCACTCTTGTTTGTTTGTATGTTATTGGGCTCCTGTTCCTCTCTACTCTCTTCCTTCCCATACCCATCTTAGCTCCACACATCAAAATCTCCCCCCTCCTTCCTGCCTACCTGCACCATGCACTGAACATCACACCCCCGAGCAGCACAGGCACAGCCTACTGGAACCAACCCTACACTTAGTCCCAGCCCACCATGTTTGCCATAGTACGTGCAACAAAAAAACCCATCCCAGCAACTCCCCTTCAGCTGGACCTGCCCTGCTGTACCATACCAGAGTGACCATGCCCATTGGAGAAGGAGGTGAAAAGTATCATACAGATGAGCAAACAACAAAGAATGAACAGCCTGCCTACTCAGATGTAACCAAATAAAACAAAAAAGCAGGACAAAACAAACAAATCTACAATCAATAAATGAGAAAAATAACTACTGAATGTCCTGAAGACAGCAAACAATATCAAAACATATTAAAAAAAGGACAGGATAGTTCCAGTCGGCACCAAAAATAAAATGCTAGATGACTTTCGAGTAGAATAAAAGGTACTACAACTACCTGATAGGGAATTCAAGTCTCTAATATTCAGAGCTACGCAAGAATTGAAGCAAAAAGCAGACAAAAATGAGGAAAAAATAGACAAATTCATGGAAAATGCAGACAAATCCATGGTAAATACAGACAAAAATGGAAGAATTCAAGAAAATAATACAGGAACAAAATGCTAAAAAAATTCACAACTAGAAATCATACAGAAACAACAATTAGAAATCCAAAAGAAAAACAACAAGATTTCAGAAATGGACAGTATCACAGAAGGGCTGAGAAGCATGTTTGAAATGATGGAAGACAGAATCAGCGAAATTGAACACAACACTTGGATACAACTCTGAGTAAAAATCAGAAAAAAGAACGAAGAAAAATGAAGAGACCATGAGAATTATGTGGAATACAATCAAAAGCAAAAATTTATGAGTGGTCTGAGTTTCAGAACAGGGGTAGAAATCAGAAAACAGAGAGGATCACTGAAGAACTGCTGACAGAAAACTTCCCTAATATCATGAAAGATGGAAAGCTGACCATCCAAGAAGCTCAACAAACCCCATATAGGATAGATGCCAAAATAAAATCACCAAAGCATACCAGAATCACACTCAGAAAAACCAAAGACAAACAAAGAATCCTGAGGCAGCTCGACAAAAACAAAAAATCACGTACAGAGAAAAAACAATAAGACTAAGCTC
>NW_004444169.1:2236009-2237500 GCF_000243295.1 Trichechus manatus latirostris | reverse complement strand
AGACTTCAATACACGACTCTCAGTAAAGGACAGAACATCTAAAAAGAAACTCAACAAAGATACAGAAGACCTAAAAGGCACAATCAGTCAACTTGACCTCATACACATATATAGAACACTCCACCCAACAGCTGCAAAGTACACATTCTGTTCCAAAGCACATGAAATGTTCTCCAGAATAGACCACATCTTAGGCCACAAAGCAATCCTCAACAAAATCCAAAATGTTGAGATAATACAAAGTATCTTCTCTGACTACAATGCCATCAAGGTAGAAATTAACAACAGGATGAGCAAGGGAAAAAAATCAATTATATGGAAACTGAATAACACCCTGCTTTCAAACCACTGGGTAATAGAAGAAATCAGAAATGGACTCAAAAAATTCCTAGAATCAACTGAGAATGAAAACACATCATAACAAAACTTTAGGACACAGCAAAGACAGTTCTCAGGGGACAATTTATAGCAATAGCTGCACATATCAAAAAAGAAGAAAAAGACAGAATCAAAACATTAACTACACAACTCGAACAAATATAAAGAAAACAGCAAAAAAAAAAAAAAGCCCACAGCCACCAGAAGAAAGGAAATAAAAAAGATCAGAGCAGAAATAAATGAAATAGAGAATAGAAAAACAACAGAAAGAATCAACAAAATCAAAAGTTGGTTCTTTGAAAAGACCAACAAAATCAACAAACCACTGGCCAGACTAACAAACGAAAAACAGGAGAGGATGCAAACAACCCAAATAAGAAATGAAATGGGGTACATTACAAAAGACCCAACTGAAATAAAAAGGATCATAACAGAGTATTATAAAAAACTGTACTCCAAAAAATTAGAAAACTTAGAGGAAATGGATGAATTTCTGGAAACACACTACCTACCCAAACTATCACAAATTGATGTTGAAAATCTGAACAGACCCATAACAAAAGACGAGATTGAAAAGGTAATTTTAAAAAAACTCCCAACAAAAAAAGCCCTGGCCCACATGGCATCACTGGAGAATTGTACCAAACATTCAGAGAAGAGCTTATACCAGTACTACTCAAACTACTCCAGAAAATAGAAAAGGAAGCGACACTTCCAAATTCATTCTATGAAGCCAGCATAACCCTGATACCAAAACCAGGCAAAGATACCACAAAAAAAAGAAAATTACAGACCAATATTTCTCATGAATATAGATGCAAAAATTCTCAACAAAATTCTAGCCAATAGAATTCAGCATCAAATCAAAAAAAATAATACACCACAACCAAGTAGAATTCATACCAGGTATGCAAGGATGATTCAATACTAGAAAATCAGTCACGGTAATCCACCTCCTAAATAAAAGCAAAGAAAAGAATCACGTGATCATCTCAATGGACGCAGAAAAGGCATTCCACAAAGTCCAACACCCATTCCTGATAAAAATCTCAATAAAATACGCATAGAAGGGAAATTTCTCAACATAATAAAGGGCATCTATGCAAAACCAAC
>NW_004444169.1:2172236-2215308 GCF_000243295.1 Trichechus manatus latirostris | reverse complement strand
ATGAATTTCTTTATTCCATCCTTAATTTCTTCTATAACCCAGTAGTTTTTGAGCAAGGTGTTGTTCAGTTTCCATGTGTTTGATTTTTTTCGTTGTTCTTTGTGTTGTTGATTTCCACTTTTATGGCTTTATGGTCAGAAAAGATGCTTTGTAATATTTCGGTGTTTTGGATTTTGTTGAGGCTTCCTTTATGTCCTAATATGTGGTCTATTCTGGAGAATGTTTCATGTGCGTTGGAAAAGAAAATATACTTTTCTGCTGTTGGGTGCAGTGTTTGGTATATATCTGTGAGATCAAGTTGGTTGATTGTAGCATGTAACTCTTCTGTGTCTTTGTTGAGCTTCTTCCTGGATGTTCTGACCTTCACCAAAAGTGGCGTGTTGAAGTCTCCTACTACTATTGTGGAGCTATCTATCTTTCTTTTCAGTGCTGTTAGAGTTTGTTTTATGTGTCTTTGAGCCCTGTTGTTGGGTGTGTATTCATTATAGTCATGTTCTCCTGGTGTAGTGACCCTTTAGTCATTATATAGTGCCCTTCCTTATCCTTTGTGGTGGATTTTACTTTAAAGTCTATTTTGTCAAAGATTAGTATTGCCACTCCTGCTCTTTTTTGAGTGTTGTTTGCTTCATATATTTTTTTCCATCCTTTGAGTTTTAGCCTGTTTGTGTCTTGAAGTCTAAGGTGTGTCTCTTGTAGGAGCATATAGATGGATCATGCTTTTTTATCCAGTCTGCCACTCTCTGTCTCTTTATTGGTGTATTAAGTCCATTTACATTCAGCGTAATTATTGATAGGAATGAGTTTAGTGCTGTCATCCTGGTGTCTCTTTTTGTGTGTTGTTCACGGTTTCTTTGTTCTCCTTAATTTTCTGTGCTGAGTAGTTTTTCTTTATGTATTTTTTTTTCCATCTTTTTCATTGTTGTAGACTTTGTGTTTGCTGGGTCTTTATGGTTTTTTACTTTTTTATTTGTAGGATTGTTAGATTCCTTTGTGGTCACCTTAATATTTACCCCTATTTTTCTAAGTTTGTACCAGCCTTTTATTACTTTATATCGCCTTGACTTCCCCTCCATATGAAAAATCAATGTCTGCATTTTTTAAGTCCCTCTTTTTTGTTTTAATGCCGTCCTTTTTAACATATTGGTATCTCCATTTCCCTATTTTCAATGTTTTAGCTTAGATGTATTTTTGACTTCCCTATCTGAGTCAATATCTGGTTGCTCTGTCCTGTGTTCTAGTCTTGCATTGTTATCTGATGTTATTGATTATCTAACCATAGGACTCCATTTAGTATTTCTCATAATTTTGGTTTGGTTTTTGCAAATTCCCTAAATTTCTGTTTTTCTGGAAATGCCCTAATTTCACCATCATATTTGAAAGACAGTTTTGCTGGATATATAATTCTTGGTTGGCAGTTGGTTTCCTTCAAGGCTTTATATATGTCATCCCATTGCCTTATTGCCTGCATGTTTCTGCTGAGTAGTCCGAGCTTATTATAATTGACTCTCCTTTGTAGATGACTTTTCTTTTATCCCTAGCAGCTCTTAAAATTCTCTCTTTATCTTTGGTTTTGGTAACTTTGATTATAATATGTCTTGGTGACTTTCTTTTGGGATCTACCTTATGTGGGGTTCAATGAGCATCTTGGATAGATATCTTCTTATCTTTCATGATATCAGGGAAGTTTTCTGTCAACAAATCTTCAACAATTTTCTCTGTATTTTCTGTTATTCCCCACCCCTCGTTCTGGTACTCCAATCACTCGTAGATTATTTCTCTTGATAGAGTTCCACATAACTCTTAGAGTTTCTTCATTCTTTTTAATTCTTTTATCTGATTTTCCCTCAAATAAGTTGGTGTCAAGTGCTTTATCTTCAAAGTCACTAATTCTAATTTCTACTGCCTCAATTCTGCTCCTATGACTTTCTATTGAGTTGTCTAATTCTGAAATTTTATTATTAATCTTCTGGATTTCTGATTGCTGTCTCTCTATGGATTCTCACAGCCTATTAAATTTGTCATTATGTTCTTGAATAACTGTTTTAAGTTCTGCTACTACTTTCTCTGTATATTCTTTGGCTGTTTCTGCATTTTGTAGAATTCCTTTCTAATTTCTAGAAGAGTTCTGTATATTAATCTTTTGTATTCTGTCTCTGGTAATTCCAAGAAATTCTCTTCCTCCAGAGAATTTATTGATTCTTTATTTTGGGAGCTTGCTGAAGCCATCATGGACTGCCTCTTTATGTGATTTGATATTGACTGTTCTCTCCGAGCCATCAATAAGTTATTATAATTTTATATATGTTTAGTGAATCCTAGCTTCTTGTTTTGTTTTTATATGCCCCAATAGGCTACTTGTGTGCACTAGTTTGATTATTGGTACCTTTGAAGCTCTAACGTCCTGTCACCAGGTGGTTAGTTCTGTAACTAAGTATGTGCACACAGGAGTCTGTTGAATTTTCCTATATGGGTTCAGCTCAGGTGTCCAGGCAGTCAGTCACCAAGTGTGTGGTGCAGGCTGTCACCTACAGTCTTAGAGAGGCATGGGTGATTGGTGTAGGCACAAGTCTGGCTGCAGTAGCGTGTCACGTGCTGAGCCAGGCAGGGGTCTAAGGGCTGCCCCTGAAAGTCTGAAAGGAAAGCGTGTCCCTATTCCCTAGGGCGAGTAGGTCAGTGAGTTTTGCAGCCTGATTATGGTCACCCCACTCTGTTGGCTGTAAAGACTCAAGGGCACCATTTTTTCTTGGACTCCTGTAGCAGGTGACCAGGTCGTGTACGTGATGCCACCAGTCCTCAAGCCCCTGGTGCAGCTCGGTAAATGTGCCTGCTTAAGGGGCAGGGCCGTGTTGAGGGTCACAAATCTGCCACTTCACAGCTGAAACAGTTGAAGTTAGACTTCAGATGTTTACCCTATTGTACTGTGGTAGTGAGGGCTAATGCTGTTGAGATGGGTCCCCACAAGTCTATACAGGGTTATAAGGTACTCAAAGTCTGTGGACCCCTTATGCCTGTGCCTAGCAAAGAAGCTGTGCCAACTCCGATTTCCTGGCTTAGGGGAGCCAGTAGCTTATTTGTTCCCTCTCCAAGGTCAGGAGAATGGGTCAGGGAGCCTTTTGGGGTCTACTTCTGGCTCAGCAGACTCAGACTTCAGAAGGCCGGACTGGTGCAGAGTGGGGGAGGGAGTAGGTAAAAGGGAGAGAGGTTTTTCTCAAATGGGCTTTTTTTTAAAATCCCCCTGAAAGGCCGCATGCATGTACTTATCTTTAGCCACTTGGGAGCTGCTTTTCACCGGTTCGGAGCGTCCAAGCAGAATCTCTGCTGTTGGATCTCTCTTGATGTGGAAACTGCCTCCCGAGCACACACACGCAGCTGTTTGCCTGCTTCACTGCGTACCTTGGAGCCAGTCGGGGCTGAAGAGCTGTGGCTTCAGCCGCAGTCCGGCACTTTTTGCTTCTTCAGAACCATCTCCCTCTCCCCCCACCACTCTGTCCGATTCCTCAACTTTGCCTTGTTCAGGGATCCTAGATATTCATATACAATCAAATCATTTCTTTTTCCAGGTCTTTGTTGTAAGAGGGATATAGGAAGCCATCTGACTACTCCGCCATCTTGGCCCCACCTCTGGGGTTGTTAACCATTGTCATAAAACAATATGTGTACTAACTGTTTAATGAGAAACTATTTGTTCTGTAAACCTTCATCTAAAGTACAATAAAAAATACATATTAAAGTTTAAGATTAGTTTTTCCATTTCTGTAAAGAAGGCTGTTGGAATTTTGATCAGGATTGCATTGAATCTATATATTGCTTTGGGTAGTATTGACATCTTAAGAATATTAAGTCTTCCAATCCATGAACATGGAATTATCTTTTTATTTATTTAAGTCTTCTTAATTTCTTTCAGTGGTGTTTTATAATTTTCATTGTAGAAATCCTTCACATTCCTGGTTAAATTTATTCCTAGATATTTTATTCTCACAGATGCTATTGTAAATGGAATTATTTGTCTGATATCCCTTTCAGAATTCTTGTGACTAGTGTATAGAAACCCAACTGATTTTTGTTTGTTGTCCTTGAACTCTGCAACTTTGATAAACTCCTCTATTAGCTTAGAAGTTTTCTTTTGGACTCTTTGGCTTTTTCTATATATAGGATCATGTCATCCATGAATAGTAATAATTTTATTTCTTCTTTTCCAATCTGAATACCTTTTATTTATTTTGTCTTAATGCTCTGTCTAGGGCTTCTGGTGGTGATAGTGGGAAAAAATTAATTTCTTAATATCATAATATATCCAGTGTCTAAATTTCCCCAATTGTCTCATAATTTTTTTTTTTAGTTTTGTTCAAATAAGCAACTAAATAAGGTAAAGGAAAAACCTTTAAATCTAATATACTGTGCTTATCAAAAGTTCACTACAGTGTCCTTTTATTCATTTTAGTGCAGACTGACAAAAATTTTGTCAGTAACTTGCATGAGACCACAGACCAGTATTTGGGAACCACTGGCATAACATTAATTCTTTCAACATTAAATAGTGCCTACTATACACACACACAGCCTGACTCTTCTGGAGTGGGATGACTACAAGTGTAAATACATCAGATACAGTCCCTGTCCTCCTGGAACCAACATTCTAGTGAGGGAAATCAACAATAAACAAGTACAATAAGTACAAAAAAAAATTAAATAAAGCAGAGTAAGGCAATAAAAAATGATGGAGTGGCATCGACATTATAGATCAGCATTCTATAGATCAAAGAAGTCTTCTATAGGAAGAGCCTTTGAGGAGAGAGACCTGAATTAGCTATTCCACTAGGAGAAGACCATTCCAGGCAGAGAGCAAAGGCCTTGAGGTGGGAGTGGACCTGATCTTTTCCAGGAATAGTGAGGATGCCATGGTAGCTTGCACAGGGAAAGGGGACAGGAGTTGAGGTCAAAGAGGTAACAGTAACTACATCATGCAGGAGTTTGTGGGAGGTTGTGAGTACTTTATTTCACTTTTAAATTAAGTGAGGTGGGAGCCATGGAAGAGTTTTTGAGAAGAGGAGAGATGGTTTTTGAATACAGGAGGAATGGGATCTGACTCAGGTTTTAACAGGATCCCTTTGGCTGCTATAAGGAGAATAGACTTGTGGGGTGGGAGGTCTTGAACGACAAGTGAAGAGGTTACTGAAGTAATCCAGGTGAGAGATGATGGGGCTTTGACTAGGACAGATAGTATTGGGGAATGTGGTAAGAAATCAGATTTGGAATTTTTTTAAAGACCAAAGCTGCAAGTAGCTGAGTGTTGCAGGTAAATGCTATTGTAAACAGAATTGTTTCCTTAATTTCCTTTTCATATTGCTTATTGCTGGTATATAGAAACCTGACTGACAAGTGCAGAAATTGACTCTTCTCCCAGGTTCTAAGCACTAGAATTTGAGATCTAAAGTCCATCCTCCCTCTTGGTTCTGAACAACCTTTTCCCCTTCCCACACAAATAAAAGACAGGTTAAATGGTGGACCATTTAGCCAGTTGTTTGAGATACCACTACACAAAGGGAAACTAAAATATCAAGGGATTAAATCTGGGCTGATGAAATTATATTTCCATAAGAATCTCCTCAACTGATAAAACAAAAATCTGTACCACCCTCCCTACTGAAGTTAACTGCACCCTGGAGTGGAAATAAACACAACAGTAACAAATACTCCTCTCAAGCCCTTACAATCTGTGGAGTATTTTTTCAATTGTGCACATGCACCCACAGGCCCTGAGGCTATCCATCTGACCTGGGGGAAGGAGCAAGGTAGCGTCAGCGGTAGCCTTACTCTAAAAGTCTAAAACTAAATAATGCTTGGTGTAAGGCTGTCTAGAAACAAGTGATCTAGTTTACTATTGTAATAACTCTGACTATAAGAATCATCACCAAGCTGGTTCCAATGAGGCAAAGGTCAAATATGCCCTCATTCTCCAACTTCTCCACCATTTCTGACTCCAGCTGTTCCCCCCACAGCACTCTTTATCTAATTGGGTTTGATAATTCATTGGAATAGTCATAGAGAACTCATGGAAACAACGTAACTGCAGTAACAACTTTAATATCAGAGAAGGATGTAAACAGAAATGAAGATATGCAAAGGGCAAGGTTTGGGAGGGGTCCCAGCACGAGGCCTCAGTGTCTAAAAGGAGAGAAACCTGCTTATGTCTCAAAGGGGACCCGCTTACCAAAAACCAATGTTCATTATCACCCATCAGGAAACTTTCAAACAGGAAACTTAGTGATGTCACTTGGTAGGCTTGGCTATTGGTTGCTCCTTTCAGCTCTGAGCAGGGTTCGGTCTTTACACTCTGCCATTGTTTGGGTCTGCTCACTGTCTCTGCTTCTGTTACCATCACAGCTGCTGCCTCCATCACCATCAAAAGTGTACTCAATCTGAGAGAGTTGTAGCAGAGGGACCCATGTCCAAAGGACGTGCTCCTCTACTGGCTCTGGTGGATCAGGAAGCCCCATCTGAATCTCCATGTTCTAAGGTTTTTATAGGCTAGCCCATGTCAAAACCAACACCAAACCCGTTGCCATGGAGTCGATTCAGACTCAGCGATCCTATAGGACAGAGTAGAACTGCCCCCTAGGGTTTCCAAGGAGCTGCTGCTGGATTTGAACTGCCAACCTTTTGGTTAGCAGCTGTAGCTCTTAACCACTGTGCCACCAGGGCTCCATAATGTTAATTACAAGGAGGGCTCCCTAACCAATCCAGGTAAAGGTCAGACTGGGGTGGGGAGGCAGCCAATCCCAGTAAAGGTCAACTATAGGGTTGGTCACTTTCAATGAAGATAGTAAACTGACCAATCACTTGCAAGCCACTTAGGTGGCTAGTAAACCGACCAATCTCATGCAAGATTGGCCTGACCAATTATTATGGGAAAATTACAAACTGGCCAGAAAGACCACGTAAAGAAACCCATTGCACTGCAACTATCTAAATAAAAAATCTTTTAATTTCCTGATTAAGATATTGCTAGGTTCAAAAAAAAAACTGAAGTGGGAACAAGAACTATTCAAAAGTGAAAATTATTTTGCCAAAAGATCTTTAAATCATATTTAAACAAGACTTCCTATCTCTATCCTGGACCGTTACTTCCCTTTATGAGTGTGAGTGACTAATGCACTCCAATTACAAGCCAATGGGAAAACTGTGAAATGAAAGGTTTTTCCAAATAAGTTAAAATATAATGGTTCAGTGTATGTAAGTTCCTTATTTTGAACATCCAGAAATGTATGCAATTTTTATTAATGAAAAATCAGTTTTTTCATTGCCTCCACCAAATAAATGCTGAAAAATATTTAAATAATATCAGTTTGAAGGAAAGCCCTTTGTGTAGCCTGCTGTGGTGCCCACAAGACAGAAACTGCCTTTGCTAGGCCTTCTTATTGTGCCCAGAGCACACTGATCCCCTTATTCCCTATACCTGCCCATGTTGCCATAGCATTCAAGGAGCTCCTAAGTCAGTTTGCCCATCCCTGTACCAGATGCTACAGGAAGACAAGCTGAGGCCATGATAATGTTGAAATCACAAGAGAGTTCAGAAGTTTCAAAGTGGTGAAATCCATGAAACAGCCAGCAGACTGCCTGGCACATAGAAAATGATTACTGGAAATACTTTACTTTTTCAGTTATATCCCAGGTTTCAGAAAAGCTGTTGACACAGTTTTTCTCTGGGAATCAGGAGTATTGACTTACAGGAAAACTCCTTTCATCTGTTTTCCAGTGTAAAGGATTTTTTCTTAATAAAAACCAGCCAAATCCCTACCTATAGGAAATGCTGGATGAGGAGCAGAAGTGAAGAGCTTAAAGAGGGGCTTTAGTCACCAGTTAACTCCATCAACATCCATCAAAAGGATGGAGGTTCAAACCCACCAGCTGCTCCACTGGAGAAAGATGTGGCAGTCTCCTTCCATAAGGATTTACAGCCTTGGAAACCCTATGGGGTTGCTATGAGTCAGAATCAACTTGACGACAGTAGGTTCTATACATATAAAAGTGATTAAAATAATGACATGACTACCCATGTACAAAATACCATATTACTAGTAAATTTAAAAGCCCTCCCCACATCATGCACCACTCCTTCCACACAAAAGTAAACACTAATCCAAATTTTGTAGTTTCTTACTTGTATTTAGTTTTCCAGCTATGTTCCTATCCTGTAATATATTGCTTAGTTTTGCCTGCTTTTGTACATTATATAAAAGATTATTTTATGTGTTTTTCTATAACTTGCTTTTTTCATTAAACATTGTATTTCTGAGATTCATCCTTGTTGATTCATGTAACAATAAGTTATTCATTTTCACTGCTGTATAGTACTCCATTGTTTGAAAAAATAATTTATGAATCCTTGCTACTTCTGATATACATTTAAATTGTTTCTAATTTTCTGCTACTACAAACTATGCTTGACACTTTTGTGCACGATGTCTTGTGCAAATATGTGACAAATTCTCTACAGCTGTGCTGTCAAATATGGTAGCCACCAGCCACATGTGGCAATTAAATTCTTGAATTGTGGCTAATCGGAAAAGAGCTGTGTGAAGTGCATAGTTGATTTTAAAGATTTGTATGAAAAAATGCAAAATACATCATTAATAATTTGGTTATTGATTACATGTTAAAATTATGATAGTTTGGATATTAAAAAAAACCCATTGCCATTGAGTCAATTCCAACTCATAGCAACCCTATGACAGAGTAGAACTGCCCCCATAGGGTTTCCAAGGAGTGGCTGGTGGATTCAAAATGCAGACCTTTTGGTTAGTAGTCAAGCTCTTAACCACTGTGCCATCAGGGCTCCAGGTTGGATATATTGGGTTAAATAAAATATATTATTAAAATTAACTTCAGCTAATTAATGTCAGCTTGTTTTAATGACGCTACTAGTATCAGGTATGCTGACTATGAATTATCTTAATTTTTCTGTATCTGAAATGTGTTTGTCTTCATTCTCAAAGTATATAATTTTTCTGGATATAGAATTTTGGGTTGACAGGTGTTTCATTTTTTGGTATCCTGCTTCAGTGAGTAGCCTCTGGGGTCTTAAAAACTTGCCAGCAGCCATCTAAAATACATCCATTGGTCCCATCACGTTTGGAGCAAAGGAGAATGAAGAAAACCAAAAATGCAAGGAGAATATCAGTCCAAAGGACTAATGAACCACAGCCTCCACCAGCCTGATCCCAGAAGAAATAGATGGTGCCTGGCTACCACCAGTGACCTCTCTGACAGGGATCACAATAGAGGGTTCCAGACAGAGTGGGAGAAAAATGTAGAACAAAATTCAAATTCACAAAAAAAAAGACCAGACTTAATGGTCTGACAGATACTGGAGGGACCCCCAAGACTATGGCCCCCAGACACCCTGCTAACTCAGACCTGGAGCCACTCCCAAAGTCCACCTTTCAGCCAAAGATTAGACAGGCCTATAAAACAAACAAAAACATACTCGAGGAATGTGCTTCTCAGTTCAATCAAGTATAGGAGACCTAATGGGTAACTCCTGCCCAAAAGCAAAGAAGAGAAGGCAGGAAGGGACAGGAAACCTGGATGAATGGACACGGGGAACATGGGGTGTAAAGGGAAAGGGGGAGAGTTCTGACACATTATGGGCATTGCAACCAATGTTACAAAACAATTTGTGTATAAATTTTTGAATGAGAAACTAATTTGTGCTGTAAACTTTCACCAAAACACAATTAAAAAAAAAATCACAGAAAAAAAAAAAACACGCATATTCGGGAGCAAGGGAGAATGAAAATAACAGGATACAAGGAAAAGATTAGTCCAAAGGACTAATGGACCACAGCTACTACGGCCTGCACCAGACTGAGTCCAGTACAGCTAGATGGTGCCCAGCTACCACTGACTGCTCTGACCGGGATCACAACAGAGGGTCCTGGACAGAGCTGGAGAAGGATGTAGAACAAAATTCTAACTCACAAAAAAAAAAATATTTACTGGCCTGACAGACTGGAGAAACCTCAAGAGTATGGCCCCCGTACACCTTTTAGCTCAGTGGTGAAGTCACTCCCGAGGTTCACCATTCAGCTGAGGGTTGGACAGCCCCATTTAAAAAAAAACGGGACTAATGAGGCACAGGGACAAGGACTAGAAGGCAGGAGGGGACAGGAAAGCTGGGATAGGGAACCCAAGGTTGAGAAGGGAGAGTGTTGACATGTGGGGTTGTTAACCATTGTCATAGGGCAATATGTGTACTGTTTAATGAGAAACTATTTGTTCTGTAAACCTTCATCTAAGGTACAAAAAAAAAAAGAATTATCTATGTGAGATCAAATTGACAACAGCAACTCAAAAGTTTTGATGGGAAGCCTAGGGGGCAGTGAGTTGAAGATAATGGTGATGGAATAATTTGGAAAAGGGTAGTGAGAATAGCAGCACAACAGGAAGAATGTAATCAATGTCACTGAGTTGTACATGTAAAAACTTTTGAAATGGTGTAACTTTAGCTATGTATATTTTCACCAAAAAAAAGTCCTCCATGGTCGAGAAGGGAGTGTTGACATGTCGTGGGGTTGTTAACCAATGTCATAAAACAATATGTGTACTGACTGTTTAATGAGAAACTATTCTGTAAACCTTCATATAAAGTACAATAAAAAAATTTATAAATATAAAAAAGTATAGCTTAATGATGAAAGACTAGATGCTTTCCTCTTAAGATCAAGACAAGACAAATATGTCAATTCTTACCACTCTTATTCAACATCTAACTGGAAGTCCTAGTCTATGCACTAAAGCAAGAAAAATAAATAAAAGGCATTGTGTAATAATGAAAACAATTTTGGCCTTTGTCTTTAGTTTCTGTGAAGTAACCCTGGGAGTAATTGAGGTGCCTCTATCTGAAACCTCCAGAACACACCTGAGGATATGTGCTAACGAGTGAGGGCTAGCCAGACCACAAAAAAGACTCACTTGGTAAGCCAATGTCAACTAACCTCAGGAAGCATGAATTAGCCTATCATGCATATGCAATTAGGGCTCAATAATAACTGGCTGATAAAAACTCAGAACACAAAGGGTCAGAGAGCTTCCTGGTTGGCAAAGAGAGGGTGGCATGCCCTCTTTGGGATATGGAAGCTCTGCATTGGAAACCCTCCCTGACCTCACCCATGTGCCTTTTCTTTATGATGATCCTGATTTGTATCCTTTTGCAATAATAAATCTATAATCATAAGTATAGTACTTTTTGTGAGTTCTGTAAGTTGTTCCAGCAGATTATTCAACCCAAAGGAATAGCGAAAGTCAGCAGGTGAAAATAAGGGCACACAAGGAAAGTCCCTGAGCTTGCAGCTGGTGTCCTGAAAGGCTAGTGGGAAAACTCCAAATTTGTGGCCAGCAGATCAGAAGTCAAGGGTGTCATATGGAGTTTCCAAGTTTGTGCCTGGCATCTTCCTATTTGGCTGTCTGAAAGACAGTGTGCTTTCAACTTGTGAGCTCTGACTTAGCTCTGGGTGGCTAGGGAGAGAGAGTGATGCATGGACAGTTGGTGCCAAAAATGATTGAGAAGTGGGAAAGTGGGTATTTGATTAATCTTCATATTCTGGGATTGGATTTATGTTGATTCTTATCCATGATGGCATATATACTGGAAATGAAGAAATAAAACTATATCTGTCTTAGGCTAGTGTCTTAGTTATCTAGTGCTGCTATAACAGAAATAGCACAAGTATATGGCTTTAACAAACAGAAATTTATTTTCTCACAGGTTAGGAGGGTAGAAGTCCAAATTCAGAGCACCGGCTCTAGGGGAAGGCTTTCTCTCTCTGTCAGCTCTGGGAAGTCCTTGTCTCTTCAGCTTCTGCTTCCAGGTTCCTTGGAGATCTCCATGTGTCTTGGTATCTATCTTACTCCATCTCTCTCCTGCTTGCTTGTTTAATCTCTTTTTACATCTCAAAAGAGATTGACTCAAGATACACCCTACTTTCATTCTGTTGTACGTAGGATCGCTGAGTCAGAACCAACTCAACGGCACCTAACAACAACATCTTACACTAATCCTGCCTATTAACATAACAAAGACAACCCATTCCCAAATGGGATTATAGCCACAGGCATAGAGATTAAGATTTACAACACATATTTTGGGAGGACATAATTCAGTCCATAACAGCTGGGTTCTCTAGAGGAGTAAAACCAGTGAAACATATATATAGAGAGAGAGATTTAATTCAAGGAAATGGCTCATGCAGTTGTGGAGGCTGGCAACCCCCAAAATCCATGGGTCAGGCATCAGGCTGGAGGCTTCTTCTGCCTGATTCACGTGGTTGCAGGGGCTGACGAATCCAAAATTGGCAGGTTGCTGGCTCATGGGAATGCAGGAGCTGGTGATTCCCAAAATCTGCAGGTCAGGCAGCAGGCTGCTAGCTCACTTCCTAAGAACTGGAGGTCAGATGATGATGAGTCAGATGCAGGATCCAGGGCTAGAGTGAGCCTTGCTGGAACATCCATTTATATACTGGAGGCAGGCCACATCCCCCAAGGAAACTCCCTTTTCAAGTGATTGGCTGCTCAATCTTATCATGGAAGCAATTACATTACATTATGGAAGAGCAATCAGTGTAATGTCTGCCAAACCACTGAGAATCATAACCTAGCCAAGCTGACACACAACATTAACCATCACAGTACCTATTCACAGATGACATGATGATCTATGTAAAAAAAAAAATCCCGTGGAATATACAAAAAGAAAAACTCTGTTAAAACTAATGAGTTTAGCAAATTTGCAGGATACAAAGGCAACACATGAATAAAAAAATCAATTGTATTTCTGTGCATTGTGGTTGTTGTTAGATGCCATCGAGTTGGTTCCAACTCATAGCGACCCTACGTATAACAGAACAAAACGTTGCCGGTCCTGTGCCATCCTTACAATCTTTGCTGTTTGAGCCCATTCTTGCAGCCACTGTGTCAATCCATCTTGTTAAGGGTCTTCCTCTTTTTCACTGACCTTCTACTTTACCAAGTATGATGTCCTTCTCCAGGGGAGAAACTGCTTAATGGGTAAGGGGTTTTATTTGGAGTGATGGAAAAGTTTTGGAACTAGATAGACATGGTGGCTGCACAACATTGCAAATGTACTAAGTGCTACAAATTGTTCACTTTAAAATAGTTAATTTTATAATTTTATGTTACGTGTATTTTGCCTCAATACATTGTTTTCATAAAAATAAAAGTACATCTGTATTGTTTGAATTGTTTATCAAAAGTGTATTCATGTGTTGTGTAAAAAATTTTTGAAGATTATATTATGTAAAAATAATAAAAGTACAATGAGTAACACTACACATCTATTACAATGTCTAAAATTTAAAAAATGACAATATCAAGTGCTGATGAGGATGCAAAACAACTGGATCTCTCATACATTGCTGGTGAGAGTGCAAAATGGTAGTGCCACTAGGGAAAGTAGTTCAGAAGTTTCTTACAAACTTAAACATACACTTACCATATGACCAAGCAATTCTGTACCAAGTATTTACCCTAGAGTAATGAAAACTATTGACTTAGTTTTATGTTGCTGTTATAACAAAACAATTCCACACGTGGGTGGCTTTAAAGAACAGAAATGTATTTTCTCACAGTTCTGCAGGCTAAAAGCCCAAATCAAGGTCTCAGCCATGTCACTTCCTTCTGTGGGCCACTCTCCTAGTTTTGGTGTCTCCTGGAAATCCTTGGCATTCCTTTGCTTGTAGATGGGTCCTCACATGGTGTCTGTCTTCCCCCTATGTGTGTATCTCTGTGTCTATTCTGCTATTTTATAAGATACCATTCAGAAGTGGTTAGGTTTAGGACCCACCCTACTGTGGTATGACCTCAATAACATAACAAAAGAAAACCTCTATTTCCACATAAGGTCATATTTACAGGTACAGGGGTTAGCACTTCCACGTTTATTTCGGGGGGACACAATTCAATCCATAACAACTATGTACACACAAAAAAAGGTACACAAATGTTTATAAACCTCCATTTGTAATCAGCAACAAATGGAAACAACTCAAATGTCCTTCAGTGAGTGAATGAATAAACTGTGGTCTATACATACAATGGAATACTACTCTGGAATAAAAAGGAACAGACTATTGATACAGGGAACATGACTGAATCTCAAAGGCATCACATTTATATAGTAACAGAAAACAGACCAGTGGTTGCCAGGATTTAGGAATGGGGGAAGGGTATGACTACAAACAGATAATAGCACAACGGAGTTTCGGGGGGTTGTATATATATATATATAGTAACCAAAACCCAAAAACCCGTTGCCGTTGAGTCAATTCCGACTCATAGCGACCCTATAGGACAGAGTAGAACTGCCCCATAGGGTTTCCAAGGAGTGGCTGGTGGATTTGAACTGCCAAACTTTTGGTTAGCAGCCGTAGCTCGCCATAGCTCTTAACCACTGCGCCACCAGGGCTCCACATATTGTGTAACAGTACACAAAAAAGAAAATTTTATGGTATGCTAATTTTTTTAATAAAAGTTAAAAAGTAATTTTTTTGAATGACTTCTTGTAACAGGACAAGATGGAGTAGATGTAATTTTCCCTACTTCTTCTGCTAAAAGATGCCAGACATTATATATAAAACAAACATAAGAAGACTTTGAATAGTGGATAAAATGTCAGCCTGATGGGGGCCTTGGGACCTAAAGAAAGAGGAGTGAGTTCCCTGGGTTTTCTTTTCTTTTTTGTAACAGCTTTATTGAAATATAATTCACATACCATACAATTCACACATTTAAAGTGTACAATTCAATGCTTTTTAGTATATTCACAGAGTTGTGCAACCATCATCACAATCAATTTTAGAACATTTTCATCAACCCAAAAAGAAATCCCATTACCAGTAGCAGCCACTCTCCATTTCCCCTCAACTCACCCTCTAAGCAGCTACCAATCTACTTTCTGTCTCTATAGATTTGCCTATTGTGGACATTTCATATAAATGGAATTACACAATATATCTTCCTCCGTGACTGTCTTTTTCACTTAGCATAGTGTTTCAAGGCTCATCCATGTTGTAGCATTTCCTTTTATGGTCAAATAATATTCCATAATATGGATATACAGTAAAACCTGCAAAAGCCAGAACCTGTGTAAGGTGGAAATCTGTCAGAGAAGGAAAACTCAAATATTTTCCACTAAAATAAGCAATAGAAAAGTGGTAAGACTACACCCTGTCAAAGGCAGAAAACTTGAGAGACTTGGAGAAACAAGGCAGTCCCATCTATTTCTGACTCTCACAGATTTCACTGTACCACAGTTTGTTTATCCATTCATCAGTTGATGGACATTTTAGTTGTTTCCACCTTTTGGCTATTATGAATAATGCTGCTATAAACATAGGTGTGCAAATTTCTGAGTGGATATATGCTTTCTTTTCTCTTGGGCATATACCTAGGAGGAATTGCTGATCCATGTGGTACATCTATGTTTACTCTTCTTGATGAACTGCCACACTGTTTTCCAAAGCGACTGCACCATTTTACATCCCCACCATCAATGTATGAGGGTTTCAATTTCTCCACATCCTTGTCAACACTTGTTATTATCTGCCTTTTTATTATAGTCATCCTAGTGGGTATGAAAGGAGCCTGGTGGCGCAGTTGTTAAAGTGCTCAGCTGCTAACTGAAAGGTCAGTGGTTCAAATCTACCAGCCTCTCCATGGGAGAAAGACGTGGCAGTCTGCTCCCCTAAAATTATAGTCTTGGAAACCCCATCAGGCAGTTTTACTCTGTCCTGTAGGGTTGCTATGGGTTCATAGAATGCTGGCTTCAGTGCCTGCCCTGAGTTCCTGGCTTAGAGGAGCTGGAAGTTTATTTTTTCCTGTTTGTTTATTTGTTCCCTCCCCAAAGCCGGAAGACTGGCTTGGGTGCACTATGGGTCCCACTTCCGGCCTAGGGGGCTCGGCAACCACTGAACACTGCCAGGACAGGAGCACAGACGGGAGGGGATGGGTGAGGGAAAAAGAGGCACTTCCCAGAGAGGGAATGGTTATTCTGATCCCATGCCATAGGTTAGACACTTGCACTTAAATTTCATAGATCCAGCACTGTTTCCCCCTAGCTCTGGAGGCTTGTTCAGACTCTCCGCCTCTCGATTTCTCCCGACATGGAAAACGCATCCCGGGCGCAACTGCTTGCCTCAGCCAAATGATCCAGCCTGCAGGTGCCAGCCAGGTCAGGTCTGGCACTTCCTCACTGGTTCTGAACTGTCTCTCCCTCCCCCTGCCATTCAATCCAACTCCTCAATTTGTCTTTGATGTTCAGGGCCCCTAGATTGTCATATATAATTGATTCATTTGGTTTTTTGGGTCCTTGTTGGAAGAGGGACCACAAGAAGCATCTGACTATTCCGCCATCTTGGCCTTGCCTCAGAGAGATAATTTAAAGCATCTCAGAGGAACCCTTGAGAAACGTGGCATTCCTTGATTGGTATTTGGAAGCCTCCAAACACTTAAGGGACTTATCAGTGGCCTCTCAAAGAATGCCTAGTAGCAGACCTGATGGATGTGACAATGACTATACTCTGCCTCTTTGACCTACCTTACCCACTTAACTTTTTGCCCTGCTCAAATGATTCCAAGTCTCTTCTGACTGAACTTCCTTTTCCCTTTTGTCTCTGAAGCCCCCTCTTCGTCTGATTCTAGGCCCTCTAGACAGGTATCCTTCAAGGTTAAACCAGCAACTGATAACTGCTCCTAACAGGCGCCAGAAAGCTGACTAGATTTTTATACCCCCTGGTACACAGCAAAATTATGAACTATTATAAAGGAATTTCCCAAACCCAGGGACAACCTTAAAAAAATTTGAGGATATTTAGGATCCAAATTGGAAGCAATCAGGGCATTGGAAAAAGATTGTAAAAAAATTTAGAGAGAAGAATAAATTCAAAATGGTAAACACTAATTATGAAGGAGGCTGCTCCCCCAGTACTTACATGCCCCCTACTGTTCAAAACTGATGGGGTTCTGGGGAAAATCTTTGCAGGCTGCAGGCACTGCTCCAGATAGACCAAAATCGGGAAACAGATCTCAAAGTTAATGGGGAGACCTGCCAGTTTTTAACTGATACTGGAGTCACTACGTCAGCATTCAACCCCACTTAATTAAAGTAGCCTCTTCCCCAGAGTCAACACAAATTACAAATTATGGGGGTATCTAACCAGATTAAGGAAGTCCAAATGTCTGAATCCATTTAGGTCCAACTAGGAACCATGACGGAACACTATTCTTTAAAGTCAACAACAAGCTCCCTCCTTAGAGTGAGATTATTAGAAATTGCAGGATTGTCATTTAAGCCTAAAACCCGGACTCTGGGAGGGTCAGGAAAGCTGCTCGGTTCTACTAAAGGCCCTAAAATTTCCAATGTAAAAACTTTAAATCATATTACCCACGATTGAGTAGATAACATGATTCAGACTATGGACAAATATTGGTGGAGTGATTGTTCTCAAGCAGCACAAGTTGACTTATACCTAGTTGTTTATTTTAGAGAAAAGCAAACCCACTGCTGTCGAGTCGATTCTGACTCATAGTGATCCTATAAGACAGAGTAGAACTGCCTCCATAGAGTTTCCAAGGCTGTAATCTTTACAGAAGCAGATTGCCACATCTTTCTCTCACGGAAGGACTTGTGGGTTCAAACCACCAACCTTTTGGTTAGCAGCTGAGTGCTTAACTGTGCCACCAACGCTCCTTGGGCTGAACATACTAGAGGTAATTTGGAATTTCAGTGGCTACTTTGAAAACTTTTTTAATAGAAATTAGTTCACTTTAAAAGTGCATTAGAAAAAGTATAAACTGTTTATTTTGGTTATTAAAATGAGGCCTTGAAAAGACGAAAACCATTCTAAATTGCTTCTCAAAAAAATGTATTTAAAGCACACAGAAGATAGGGTTAAGAAAATGTAATATTTTCCCACCTCTGGGTGGTATTATCAAATTAGATTATAATATTCCTTCAAAGATCCTTATTCTGCTTGGTTTGGTGATAAATAAGTACTTATATAAGTTGAATAACCTTAATATTCCCAGGAATTAATGAAAGTGAATTCATTCTGACAAAAGATGTTATGTTTTATAGTATGTCAACTTAAAGACAGATTCTAAAATGTTTTTAACTAACTTAGACTAGATTGAGTATATGGTTGCTGTTAGGTGCTTGTCAATTGGCTCTGACTCGTAGCAACACTACGTACAATAGAACGAAACGCTGCCTGGTCCTGCACCATCTCCATAATCATTGTTATGTTTGACCCTATTGCTGCAGCCACCGTGTCAATTCATCTACTCGAGGGTCTTCCTCTTCGCTGACCCTATACTTTACCAAGCATGATGTCCTTCTCCAGGGACTGGTCCCTCCTGATAACATGTCCAAAGTACATGAGACAAAGGCTCGCCAACCTCATGTCTAAGGAGTATTTAGTTGTACTTCTTCCAAGATAGATTTATTCATTCTTCTGGCAGTCCAGGGTATATTCAATATTCTTTGCCAACACTATAATTCAAATGCATCAATTCTTCTTTGGTCTTCCTTATTCATTGTCCAGCTTTTGCATGCATATGAGGCGATTGAAAAGACCATGTCTTGGATCACGCACACCTTAGTCCTCAAAGTGACATCTTTGCTTTTGAACACTTTAAAGAGGTCTTTTGCAGCGAATTTGCCCAGTGCAATTCCTCGTTTGACTTCTTGACTGCTGCTTCCATAGGTATTGATTTTGGATCCAAGTACAATGAAATCTTTGACAACTTTCATTTATCATGAAGTTGCTTATTGGTCCAGTTGTGAGGATTTTTATTTATGTTGAGGTGTAATCCACACTGAAGGCTGTAGTCTTTGATCTTCATCAGTAAGCGCTTCAAGTACTTTTCACTTTCAGCAAGCAAGGTAGTGTCATCTATATATTGCAGGTTGTTAATGAGTCTTCTTCCAACCCTGATGCCTCATTCTTCATATAGTCCAGCTTCTTGGATTATTTGCTCAGGATACAGATTGAATCAGTATGGTGAAAGGCTACAACCCTGACACACACCTTTCCTGACTTTAAACCACACTGTATCCCCTTGTTCTGTTTGAACGACTGCCTCTTGGTGTATGTACAAGTTCCTCATGAGCACAATTAAGTGTTTTGGAATTCCCATTCTTCGCAATGTTATCCATAATTTGTTATGATCCACACAGTTTAATGCTTTGCATAGTCAATAAAACACAGGTAAACATCTTTCTGATATTCTCTGCTTTCAGTCAGGATCTTAGGCCAGGTTCTCTAGAGAAGCAAAACCAGCAAAGCGTATAAATATATATAGAGAGAGATTTATATCAAGGAAATAGTTCATGCCATTGTAGAGGCTGTAACGTTCCAAGTCTGTGGGTCAGGAAAGAGGCTTCTCCTGATTCACGTAGTCCCAGGGCTGGCGAACCCAAGATTGGCAGGCCAGAGAGCAGGGCTATTGCTCACAGGCTTTGAAGATAGATGAATTCCAAGGTCGGCAGGTAAGACCTCAGGCGAGCTGCTAGCTCAAGTCCCAAGAACCAGAGGTCAGACGAACAGGAGCCAGCTGCAAGATCCAGAATGAACAAAAGCCCCAGAGCCCTGCCTCAACGTACGCCCACACACGATGTAGGCTACACACCCAAGGAAACTTCCTTTCAACTGACTGGCTACTCACAGCAGATGCCATCATGGGGTTGATCACGTATCAAATCTCAACAGGGAAGTGATCACATTATACGACTGCCAAAACACTGAGAATCATGGCCCAGCCAAGTTGCCACACAATCTTAACCATCACAGGATCCATCTGACATCAGCAATGATATCCCCTGTTCCATGACCTCTTCTGAATCCTGCTTGAATTTCTGGCAGTTCCCTGTTGATGTATTGCTACAAACACTTGAATTATCATCAGCAAAATTTTATTTGCATGTGATATTACTGATATTGTTCAATAGTTTCTGCATTCTGTTAGATAACCTTCTTCTGAATGGGCACAAATATGTATCTCTTCCAGTCAGTTGGCCAGGTAGCTGTCTTCCAAATGTCTTGGCATAGATGACTGAACACCTCCAGCACTGCATCCATTTGTTGAAACATCTCAATTCGTATTCCATCAATTCCTGGAGCCTTGTTTATAGCCAGTGCCTTCAGCGCTGCTTGGACTTCTTCCTTCAGTATTATCAGTTCTTGATCATACGCTACCTCCTGAAATGGTTGAATGTCAACAAATTCTTGTTGATACAGTGACTCTGTGTATTCCTTCCATCTTTTTTTTTTTATTGTACTTCAGGTGAAGGCTTACAGAACAAATAGTTTCTCATGAAACAGTAGTACACCTTCCATCTTCTTTTGATGCTTCCTAGGTCGCTCAATATTTTGCCCATAGAGTCCTTCAATATTGCAACACGAGGCTTGAATTTTTTCTTCAATTCTTCCAGCTTGAGAAATACTAAGCGTATTCTTCCCTTTTGCTTTTCTAACTCCAGGTCTTTGCATATTTCATTGTAACACTTTGTCTTCTCGAGCTGCCCTTTGATATCTTCTGTTCAGCTCTTTTACTTCATCATTTCTTTCATTTGCTTTAGCTAAGAGTCTCTTCTGCCATCCATTTTGGTCTTTTCTTTCCTGTCTTTTT
This sequence comes from Trichechus manatus latirostris, assembly GCF_000243295.1. NCBI lineage: Eukaryota > Metazoa > Chordata > Mammalia > Sirenia > Trichechidae > Trichechus > Trichechus manatus. The sequence goes on along the minus strand of NW_004444169.1, from coordinate 2,194,605 downwards.
TTTCCCCCTGTCTTTTTAATGATCTTTTGCTTTCTTCATATATGATGTCCTTGATGTCATCCCACAACTCTTCTAGTCTTTGGTCGTTAGTGTTCAATGTGTCAAATCTATTCTCGAGAGGGTCTCTAAATTCAGATGGGATATACTCAAGGTCATACTTTGGCTCTCATGGACTTGTTGTAATTTTTTTCAGCTTTAAGTTGAACTTGCATATGGGCTATTGATGGCTTATTCCACAGTCGGCCCTTGGCCTTGTTCTGACTGACGACATTGAGCTTCTTCAACATCTCTTTCCATAGATGTAATCAATTTGATTCCTATGTATTCCATCTGGTGAGGTCCACGTGTATTGTTGAAAAAGTATTACCAATGAATACATTGTTGGTCTTGCAAAATTCTATCACGCGATTTCGGGCATCATTTTAATCACCAAGGTCATATTGTCCAACTACTGGTCCTTTTTCTTTATTTCCAACTTTCATATTCCAATCTCCAGTAATTATCAATGCATCATGATTGCATGTTTGCTCAATTTCAGACTAGAGAAACTGGTAAAAAAATCTTCAATTTCTTCATCTTTGCCATTAGTGTTTGGTGCATAAATTTGAATAATAGTAATATTAACTTACCTTCCTTGTAGGTATATGGATGTTATCCTATCACTGACAGCGTTGTACTTCAGGATAGACCTTGAAATGTTCTTTTTGATGGTGAATGTGATGCCATTCTTCTTCAATTTGTCATTCCTGGCATAGTAGACCGTATGATTGTCTGATTCAAAATGGCCAATATCAGTCCATTTCAGCTCACTAATGCCTAGGATGGAGCCCTGGTGGCACAGTGGTTAAGCGGTCAGCTGCTAACCAAAAGGTTGGGAGTTCAAATCCACCAGCTGCTCCCTGGAAACCCTATGGGGCAGTTGTACTCTGTCCTATAGGGTCGTTATAAGGTTGCTATGAGTCAGAATTGACTCAATAGCAACGGGTACAGGTAATGCCTAGGATATCGATCTTCAAGGGTTCCATTTCGTTTTTGACAACTTCCAATTTTCCTTGATTCATACTTCATACATTACACATTCTGATTTCTAATGAATGCAGCTGTGTCTTCACGTTTTGAGTTGTGCTATATCAGCAAATGAAGGTCCCAAAAACTTTATCCACGTCATTAAGGTCAACTCTACTTTGAGGATGTAACTCTTCCCCAGTCACATTTTCAGTGCCTGTTAACCTGAGGGGCTCATCTTCCAGCACTATAGATTGAGTAAATGGGTCGTGTTTTTTTAAGGGAAAAGAGAGTAATTTTGTCTTAAACAGACTGGTTGTTACAGAATGAGAAAAAAAGGAAGCATATGACAAAACCTAGATAGAAAAAAAAAATGGTTAGCCAAGATTTGATGGGTTAATTTACAAATTTGCTAAAGAGCTTTGGTAATTAATGGGTGGCTCTTAGTAAAATGTGATAAATGGTGATGATGAAGGAGGAAAGCTAAACTGATTACCAAGAGAATGGTGAAAGAGCTAAGGGACTCCTCCCAAAAGAGTGAAGATTCTTTAAAGACATTTGAAAATAGGGTAAGGTGGACATTGATGAGGTTAAAACAGGACAGATGCTGTCTTAATACAGTTATCAGAAATTGGGTGGATTCCCAACATAAAAGAACCATAAACGAGTTCTCTGTGCTGTGGAGAAAAATTTTAAAAAGCCAAAAAGATAAAAATCAAAATGAAACACACCCAAAATAACCTGGGGAAATATTTCCACCCCCAGCCAGAGACCTAGGATTATATCCATATCAATGAATAAAATGGTTGAGTGGAGCAGAGACTTTGAGCACAAAATCAGTTGATAAAATCTTAAAAAGGGCTAAGTTTAGATTGGAAAAAATATAAGAAAGAGTTGATAAGAAAAAGGAAAAGGTTTGAAAGAAAACTTAAAATATTTAAATGAATTTTATTTCAACAGTAATTATGTTTTGTGGTATATAGGCTTAATAAAGATAATTTCAAGATCTTTAGATAATTTACTGATATTAAATTAATATTCATTATAATTTGTTTATTTTTACTTTTTTATATGCCACAAAGAGGATTATATATATATATATACATACACATATATATATATATACATATAATATATATTTGGGTCTGCTAATGAATATGTCCTTTTTTTGCCATTTAAAAGGTTGCAATTATAAGGGATATGCGACAATGACAGAAAGTTTTTTAATAAAAAAAGGGGGGTAATTTCATTTGATGTGGTCAAAGTTTTTTATCTGTTGTGGCTAAAGATTGATGGGTTAATTTATGAGATTTTTAAGAGCTTTATTACCAAATAGTGTATAAAGCCAAAAAAATTAGGTTTGTCTCTGTTAAAATGACAAAATTCTATTTAATTACTGGATTGAAGGGTTAACTTCTGTGTAATCTGCCTGGAAGGCAAAGGTTCTGTATTTCATTAGAATAAGTTCCTGAGTTTTGTTGAAAACCAAGCCTCAGGGTTTTGAAAAAGCTAAACTTTTTAGTTTTAAAATCTTTTATTGTCACTTTGGTTAAATAGCTATCCAAGTATTGTTTCTCAGTGACCTATGATAAATTTCTCACAACTTTGTAAAGTGCTAAAAATGATGAGGTTTATTTAATGTGCTGTGAGTTACATGAAACATGTTGTCAAATCAAGAGAAGTGTCTAATTTTCTTTGTGTTAAAAGTTTGTATGAGCATCAGTATGTTTTGCCTGATATTAGACAACAAGAGTATAATAAGTCTTAATTTTAGTTATTTTATAAATTGTTAACTTGTTTGAAGCTTTATTTCTTTAATTTGAATATAGCATCAGCGAGGCCAATGGTTTTAACTGGGAATTCACTGTAGTAGAGAAAACTTGTACCCTATTTAAAAGTAAAACAAAGAGGTTTATTAAAGGTTCAACACAGTTCGAACTGGGAACTATGTGGCTCATGAAAATGAAACCACGAAGTCTGAGGCACGATAATCACACAAACATTTTTATAAGGTTTAGACAAAGAACAGGGACTCGGGAGGGGGGGGCTACAATATTATGGTTGGTTTTCAGGCAATTAGGGAAGTTAAAGATGGGCTTAAGCAGGGACTTGTCATTGATTGGCAACTTATCTTAGATTGGCAACTTATCTTAGACATGTAGGTAGGGGGTACATGGGGGATCACAGGACAATGACAGGACATGCTTTCCTGGGAATATGTTATTAAATTTCTTTCTCAAGCATGTCTTTTTCTGAGGGTCCATTGAAAAGGAGATTTTTTATAATGATGTGTGTCAAGACCCCATAGGAACAGGCTGTTGACATCCTGCATCTGCTTGATCACAGAGGAAAAGACCCTCTGGAAACAGGCTGTGACATCCTGCTTCTGTTTGACCACACAGAAAAATATTTCCTTCAGGGTATATTTTTAAGAATGACTAAAGGTTAAGCACATGAGAGAAAAATTGCCTTTTTAAAATGAGATTTTTTTCTCATGCCTGGGCCAAGATCCTCTACTTATGCCAAATGCCTCATGTAATTTTTAGATTCTTTCTCTCATTCTCTTCTTTTGACCAAGGATTTCTAGGGAAATTATTTAATCATACTTTTAAGGAATGCCTACTGCACGGACTTTGTGGGTCTCCAGATGGTCACTTATCTATTATAGGCCTTTAAGACGCCAGGCACTACTATTCTTGGTAGCCGGGCACCATTGGAGGTCTTCACCATGCCATAGCTTTGGCATGCTTCTCCAATGATGTTCTTGGGAGAGAGATTAACAGGGCCACATTAGGAGGAACTATTTCATCATTTGATGGAACTGGCCCAAGGAGTTCAAATTCATCTGAAAAATAGTTTTTGTCAATGTACATTATACTTCTCATGGGTAAAAGGTTAGTTTTCTGGGTCAAAACATTGGAGGTGACTTTCATATAGCATTTGGTAGTTCCGATAACAATTACAATAAGTATCATTAATCCACTTAACAATATAGATCTCATCCTTGATGCAATCCCTGAGGGTAGCCAGCTGAAAATATCTAGAAAAGGGGAGTTTGACATGGGGGATACTTGAAGCCAAGTGGCCTTTTGGCGGACCTGTCTGATATCTTATTCTACTTCTTCTGAAGTATTTATCTAAGTGCAGCAGGCAGTATTGGCAACTGTATAGACTCCTTGTTGGGTTAGAAGGAAATCAAGGGCATTTTTATTACCTTTAACTACATAACTTAGGGACTTCAGTTGGGCTTTTATGCTATCATCAAGCTTATCAGTTATTTGGAGCATAGTAGCAGATAAATTGAGAAGAGGTTTTTCAAGTCCAGGAATACCGATAAAGAAATGTCCATCTATTGCTGGGTCTGTCCGTTATAGGGTTCTCATTAGATCTTGCAACATTTCCTCTTTTGTGATGAGTGAGGATGTTCACATGATTGGTCCAATGTATGCTTTCATCATAGGAATGGATATTGCGAGGGGCTCCTTAAAACATGACATAGCATACCTGTCCTATTCCAACTATCTGAACAGGATATAGTCCAGGTATGGGACTTGTCATTTGGATTTGGATTGGCAATGGTTGGGTATCTTGATCCTCTACATAAAAATATGTATTCATATGGGGCACATATTATGCCAATTCCAGTGTGTTGATCTGGGAGAGGGATAGTTTGATTTATTTGAGTCAATTTTTTGTCAAGGAGTTGTTACAAATAGGCAATCGTCCTAGTCTTAGCCAATTCCATATTTGAATATAAAATGTCTTCTTTCCCTGTAGGCATGCTGTTAAATTTCCTGTAAAAGCCATTTTTCCGAAATCTAGGAGGGGCATTATATGTAACTGAGCACTCATTTTTACAGTCCGAAGGGTTCCAGGCTGTTTTAGAACAATCCTTAACTCTAATATTGGTTAGACTGAAACATGGGCTCTGGAGTTGAGCTAATAACCCGGGAGGATGCCATCGTCTCACATATATGGCTCACCTAAAGGTGATATTAAAGTTGATGATAGCAGGGGGGATAAAACTATAGTTCAGTATGGGAAAAGCTAATGGATCTGAATTCATGAGGCCAGATTTTGGAATGTGATGGTAAATCCAACAGTCATACAGGTTACTAGTACTAGTTACTGACTCGGCTATTCTAACAAAGGCGTTTTCATGCCATGCATTAATGGTGTTTATGGGAACAGTAAGAGAATACTTAAGAAAAGCTCTATAATGTAAAAATATTAACCAAAAATAATATAGTAAGTCAAGGCTCATAAAAATTATAGCTATTCTAAAATAAATTCTTCCCTCATTCAAAGGCATATATACTATTCCTAATAGAAAAACAGTGGTTGTTATGATTAGTAAATTAATGATGATTAATTCAATATTATCTAATAATTCTAGCATGAAAACAGTTAAAAATTACCAATTTATGAATCCTAACTTACAGAATAAGGCAACTTTAAAAGCTATCAGTATTAGGCAGGGGGCAACGACATCTAGTGGGGACATAAAGAATTAACATCATAGAGGGAAATTTCCTGACACAGGGATCCAAAAAAAAAAAAAAAAACCAAACCCATTGTTGTTGAGTCAATTCCAACTCATAGCAATATAGGGATAAGGCAACCTACATGCAATCCTGTAAGGACCACCCACACCAGTAGGAATAGAAATCAAGGACTTCAACAGCCTGCATATGCATAGGAAAGAAAGGAATGGATGTAAATCAAAAAGTATCAGGTGACAAATTACCAACTTATAAATCCCAGCTGATAAAACAATGCCATTTCAAAAGTTATAAGCATCAAACAAAGCAGCTATTTCAGGAGTTTCCACACAACATACCTTACCAGGGAAGAATACCAACTTGGTGAAGGATAATCAAGATAAATAGGAAAGCAAAGATTATAAAGCACAGTCCAAATATCTCAGCTGGCAGCATGAAGTCTTGTTCTGTGATCTTCGGTGGAGCTGTCTACTTCTGTCCCACTGGTCTACTTCTGTCCACCGAGGCAGCTGAATTTCAATCTGAGTCCTTTAGTTGGCTGGACAAGTCCAGGTAGGAGCCACAGTCTTCTTTAATTGGGGGAGATGAATCCAAATCTTAACTCCATGTAATTTAGCAGCATAAGGATTAGTAAGAACTATATATGGTCCTTTCCTATGAGGCTCCAGGGAATATTTTAGCTGATGTCTTTTCTAATATACATGGTCCCCTGGAACAATATCAGGCAGATTTTGGGATTTTGGTTGTCAGTTGTCAAAGGCTCCTTTAACCTGTGAAAACATTCCTTAAAGTATTGTATTCTAATATACATGGTCCCCTGGAACAATATCAGGCAGATTTCGGGATTTGGTTTTCAGTTGTCAAAGGCTCGTTTAACCTGTGAAAACATTCCTTAAAGTATTGTATTAAAGATTGACAATATTTATCAATATTCGAGTGGGTATAAGCAACATAAGGGAGGGTCATTTGGTTTTGAATAACTACTTCTCTCATAGTCATTTCAATATTCATTTCTTGGAGTCTGTGGCATTTCTGAATATATTTTAGTCAGAACTTTGACAGGAGCCGTAACATCTTTTAATTCATAGGATATTCTGTAAATAGCATAGTGTTATTAGTTCCTGAAATAGCTGATCCTTACATAAAAAAAGGAAAGAAGGAAAAAAATAGTTTCCTATATCTAGAAAATCGAACAATGCATATTCAAAATAGTCTCATATAAATCTTATAGTAATTCTTTTAGCTTACTCAGTTCCATGTAGCTAATTTTTGTTGTATGTCATCCTGGATCAGCTGTAACTTAAAAAACTGTCAGTTTCTACTTAAGAGTTCTAAATTCTGTTTATCTGGAAATGTCCTAAATTCACCATTGTATTTGAGAGATAATTTTGCTGAATAATTCTTGGTTGACAATTTTTTCATTTCAAGGTTTTATATGCATCATTGCATTGCCTTCTTGCCTGCATGTTTTCTGCCATGTAATCAGAGCTTAGTCTTATTTGTTCCCCTTTGTAGGTGACTTTTCATTTTTCCTGAGCTGCTCTCAGAATTCTTTCTTTGTCTTTGGTTTTGGCGAGTTTGATTATGATATGTCTTGGTGACTTTCTTTTGGGGTCTATCCTGTATGGGGTTTGTTGAGCTTCTTGGATGAATATATTCTCATCTTTCATGATATTAGGGAAGGTTTCTGCCAGCATATTTTTGACAATTCTCTCTGTGGTTTCTTATTTTGTTTGTTTTTGTTTTTTCTTGCCTCCTCCATTCTGGAATTCCAATCACTTGTAAATTTTTCCTCTTGATAGTGTTCCACATAATTCTTAGGCTTTCTTCGTTTTTCTTCAGTCTTTTTTCTGACTTTTCCTCAAACAAATTTATGTCAAGGGATTTGTCCTCTATTCCGCTGATTCTGTATTCCATTAATTCAATTCTGCTCTTATGTCCTTCTACTGACTTGTCTATTTCTGAAATTTTACTGTTAATCTTTTGGATTTCTAGTTGATCTTTCTGTATGGTTTGTAATTGTCTATTTATTTTGTCATTTTGTTCTTGCATTGTTTTCTTGAATTCTTCTATTGCTTTGTCTGTGTTTTCCTGGTTTTATCTGTGTTTTCCTTGATCTCTTGAAGAAACCTATATATTAGTCTTCTGAATTCCTTATTAGGTAGTTCCATTACCATTTCTTCCTCCAAAAGGTTTTCTGGTTCTCTGTTTCGGTCACTTGTTGGAGCCATCTTGTCCTGCTTCTTTATGTAATTTGATATTGTCTGTTGTCTTGGAGGCATTAAGGGGTTATTCTATTTATTTATGGTATGTTTGCTGCATCCTGATTTTTTGCTTTGTTTTGTTGTGATGTATTCATGTAGGTGGGGCACGCATGCTACTCTGCTAGTCTGGCTGCACTGGAGCTCTCACCACCTGTCTCCAGGTGGGTGGGGCAGCGGCTGGGTGTGTGAGCATGGGTCTCTGTTCGCTAGTCTTGCAGGGCAGCTGAGGATATGGCTGGCATTGCTGGTGAGGTGATGTGTCTGTCTGGCCAGTCACCTAGGTGTGGGTGCAGGGAGCATTCTCACTGGTTACTGTGTTGGTGTTATGTGTGTGCACTGCCAGTGCTGTGTGGTTGGGCGGGTGGTTGGATTGTCAGTCATCAGGTGGATTGTACGGAAACTCTCACCAATGCTCCCAGGCGGGCAGGGCTGCACTGGGTGGTCAGAGCAGGCACAAGCCTCCGATTACAAAGGAGGGCAGTGTGGGTATAGAGGGAGGGGGATGCCTCCAATCCATGGGTGCCCACTAGGAGGGCGTGCCCATCTGTTAGAGTGTCATGCAGGGGAGGGTGTGCCACTGGTCCTCAGGCCCCCAGTACAGGTGGCTGGATGGAGTGGGAGGCACTGCTGGTGTGCGGGCCCTCAGCGCAGGTGGCTGGGCATAGAAGCGGGCTCCTCCAGTTTGCAGGTTCCCAGTGCCAGTGGATGAGCCCCTGGTGAGGGCAGCTGGGCGTAGGAGTGAGTGCTGCCATTCCTTGGGTCCCTGGTGCAGTTGGCTGGGTGAAAGGGGGTGTGCCACCAGTCCCCAGGCCTCTGGTGCTGGTGGCCAGTCAGAGAAGCAGACACTGCCCACTCATGGGTCCCGGCTCAGGTGGCTGGGCTTAGGAGCAGGTGCTGCCAGTCCACAGGCACCCAGTGTGGGTAAGTGGGTGGAAGAGGGTACACCACCAGACCACGGCCTCCCAGCACAGTTGGGTGGGCAGAAGAGGGGGTGTCACCTGTCCATGGGCTTCTGGCATAGACGGCTGGGTGAAACAGGCCCCACCAGATTGCAGGAACCCAGCGTAGTTGGGTGGGCAGAAAAGCAGTGCCGCCAGTCCATGGGCTCCTGGCGCAGGTGGTTAGGCAGAGAAGTAGGCATCACTGTTCTGCAGGCCCCCAGTGCCAGTGGCCGGGGAGTTGCTGCTGGTCCGCAGGTCCTCAGCACTAGTGACTGAGCAAAGGGACAGGTGCCGCTGGTCCATGGGCTCCCAGCTCAGAGGGTGGGGTGGTGGGGGTGCCACCAGACTGCAATTGCATGTAGGGGGATGGATGGGGAAAGGCTCCTCAGTCCTGTGGGCCTCTGGACAGTGAGTGAGGTGAGCACACTTAACTTTTGCAGGGCGGAGGGCACTCCTGCCTGGCTCTGGACATGGGTGCAGAGTCACTCTTGCTTGGCTGCAGCAGGTGATAGGGGCTTTGGATGGGAGCGCTGCTTGCTTTGTCTCAATATGGCCAAGCTGTGCAGGTTCGGCTGGCAGGGCACTGGCGATCCGTAATTCTACATGTCCGCTGTTTTTATAGAGTCTCTCCTTCCACTTGGCACTTGGCCTGATTCTTCAGTTGCCTTTGATGCTCAGGGTTCCAAAGTTGTCATCTATATTCAATTCATTTGTCTTCTTGGGTCTTTGTTGTAAGAGGGACGTTATGAGGTGTCTGACTACACCTCCATCTTGGACTGCCTTTGACATTGTAGCTTCTTGTTTTGTTTTGTTAATTTGGATACAGTAACCTGCAGGGAGCAATTCTTCTTTCTTGTTGTTTCTTAGAAGCTTCTTAATTCAGGAGCCTTCCTGTTCTAATTTTACTGCACAGAAAGATTAACTTTGACATACCAAAAATCCTCATATGGGCCATTTGTCCTTAAGGCTATCCTTAGTGATTTTATGCCAGCGATCTAAAAACTAACAGGTAGCTGGAGTGTAATGTTTACACATACAAGCAGCAGGGGTATCTGCTGGTGGTCCCACTAGATCCTTAGAGCTAGCACCCCCCATATTCACCAAGATAGCAACCACATGTGTGAAAAACAGTTCAACTTTGCTCTAGAGTCTTACCAAGGCGGAAAACGCACCTGAAAAGACATTAATGGGTGTTTAGAGAAAACACAGGGAGTTCACACAGCCAGACCAAGCCACAATTCAAAGTGAAAGTACTTGACGAACCCATCAAACAGGCTCGGTTGGATCAAGCTGCAATTTAAAGTGAAAAGTACCTAATAAACTTGTTAAACAGACTTGATAGTAAACTGAAAGAAAAGAGAGGAAAAAGCTACTAATAAACGTTGGAGGACTTCAATGCAAAGAGAGCAGAGCTCTGGTCTGGTCTGAGAGGTCTTACCTAGAGATGACCACCAAGGGCCTGGGGAGACAGTTCAAGCCCAAAGGGCTCATGTAGGTGCTGATACTCCAGATCCATGGTCCCCTGGGATCTCAGCAGGCAAGTTACCTTTGGATCCCATGCCACTGACACCAGATATGTAGTAGAGAAAACCCATACTCTATTTAAAAGTAAAACAAAGAAGTTTATTACAGGTTCAATACAGTTTGAACCCGGAACAACAAGGCTCATGAAAATGAAACCACGAAGTCCGAGGCATGATACACAAACATTTTTATAAGGTTTAGACAAAGAACAGGGACTACAATATTCTGGTTGGTTTTTAGGCAATTAAGGAAGTTAGAGGAGGGCTTTCTTAAAGCGGGGGCTTGTCATTGATTGGCAACTTAGATTGCAGGGGTACATGCAGGTAGGGAGTTGTACGGGAGACCACAGGACAATGACAGGACATGCTTTTTCTGGGAACTTGTTATTAAACTACTTTCTCAAGCATGTCTTTTTCTGGGTGTCCTTTGTAAAGAAGATTTTTGATAATGACGTGTCAAGACCCTCTGGGAACAGGCTGTCAACATCCTGCATCTGACCACAGAGGAAAAGACCCTCTGGGAACAGGCTGTGACATCCTGCTTCTGCTTGACCAGAGAAAAATATTTCCTTCAGGCTATATTTTTAAGAAAGAGTAAAGGTTAAGCACAGGAGAGAAAAAATGTTGTTTTAAACGAGGTTTGTTCTTAGGTTTGGGCCAGGGTCTTCTATTTATATCAAATGCCTCATATAATTTTGGGGTTCTCTCTCATCATATAGTTTACCTATGGAGTTTTATTAATATTCAGATGTTTAGAGACTTGATGATCTTGGTATATTCTTGGTATGCTATTATGTTTCAGGATTATTATATCTTTAGTTTTTTGAAAATAGGGTTAATCATTATGTTTAGAGATACTTTATCTAATGTTTTGTGTGTGTATGCTTTAGGTGAAAGTTTACAGAGAAAATTAGTGTGCCATTTGATAGTTTGTACATAATCTAATGTTTTTTTAATTGACTTTATTTTGCTTTGCATTATTTTGTAACGAATTCTCATAAGGTGTTTTATTACTGGTAATAAGTTAACCATGGTAATTTTAAAGTTTTGTCATCTGCAGATAGTTTTTAGTTTGCTGACTCCCTGAAAGCACTTGGCCAGAATATTTCAACAAAAAATACCAGAAACTTATGGAAAGGATCCTACCAAGTACTGTTGACCACCCACTGTGCAGCTAAACTTGAGAGAGTCTAAGCTTGGGTTCACATCTCACAACTCAAGTGAGCCCCTCTATCCCCTGGACCACAATGCTGATAGGTGAACTCAAGATAAAACTTCTTCAAGGTCACCCAGAAGCAGATTGTCTTCAGCTGTAGATAGCTTTCCCAAGACCAACAGAACAAGTAATCCAATAGATTTTTTAAACATTCTTTTGATAATGAATAAGTTGATTTGTTTGCTTATCCCTGCTTGTATTTAAAACTCAAACATGGAAAGACAATGCTTTTGTTAGATTAGCCTAGGCAGTATCTTCAGCAGGAAATTTGACGGATTGTTGGATTTGCCACCCTTCTCCCCACTCAGTACATTAGAATTCAAATCCTTTAGCTTTACCCATCAATTACACTGCAATCCTGAATGCCACTGTTAACTCAACCATCCTAGCAACTTAATGGAATTCGAGTTAGACTCTGGCATCCTTCAAATGCCCAACATGATTTAACTGCTCCTTGCTTTAATCTCATTGAAATGAAAAGTATAACTGCTAACTGTTCAGTATACTTAGAATCAAATGGAATAATTGGTGCAACATGGACCAATTATAAGATTGAGACCCAACGGAATGTAAGCATTCTAATGGAACCTTCAACCATTCTGGCATTGCCAGATTTGGATTCTGTCCCTACAGAACAAGGAGCTTTGATTTCCTAGATGAAAACTGTCCTGCAGGGGAAAATTCTAAGCTTTATGAAAGAGAAGATTTAGTCTCTCAGGAGTTCCCAATCCCCATGATTGGGGAAGACTCTCTGTTTGCAATCATTTTCTTTCTGAAAATTGGTTAATTTGGGCAAATACTATCATTCTTTATAATGAATCTGTTAATAATATCACTTGGAGTGGTTGTCCTCTGTGCACCCAAAGGCTATGTTTTTCTTTGTGGAGGATCGAGCTGGTACAAAGATCAAGAAACTCTTCAGAACTCAGATGAGGCCTGGGCCCTCCAATGCCTCTATGGCTGGAGAATGTCAGGATGCTGCACTCTTGGAACCCTTGAGGTCTCACTAGAACTCCACTCATACAATGAAGTATACATTCGGCTGTTGTTGTTAGGTGCTGTTGAGTCAGTTCTAACTTACACCAACCCTGTGTACTACAGAACAAAACACTGCCTGGTCCTGTGCCATCCTCACAATCATTGCTATGTTTGAGCCCATTGTTGCAGCCACTGTCAATCCCTCTCCTTGAGGGTCTTCCTTTTTTTCACTGACCCTCTACTTTACCAAGCATGATGTCCTTATCCAGGGAGTGGTCCCTCCTGATAAGATGTCCAAAGTATGTGACATGAAGTCTTGCCATTCTGGCTTCTAAGAAGCATTCTGGGTGTACTTCCGAATCAGATTTGTTCATTCTTCTTGCAGTCCACGGTATATTTAGTATTCTTTGCCCAAACAATAATTCAAATGCATCAATTCTTCAGTCTTCCTTATTCACTATCCAGCTTTCAGATGCATATGAGGTGATTGAAAATACCATGGCAAGGGCACGGCCAAGATGGAAGAACAGTCAGATGCTTTCTGTCATCCCTCTTACAACAAAGAACCCCAAATCAAGTGAATCTGATATATATGACAATCTAGGAACCCTAACCATCAAAGACAAAGCTGAAGAATCAGAAAGGTGGAAGGAGAGACAATTCAAAAGCAGCAGAAATGGGGAACCACAGATCGCAGATTTGCTGGTGCCCTGCTAACTAAATCTGCACAGCGCACACTGGCTGAGGAAAGCAGCAACATCCCAAGGTGCAGCCAAGGAGCAGCAGACCTGCGAAAGTTAAGTGCAAGCTCTCAACCTACCACATGCACTAGCAAAATAACCCCTCCCCCCTAGAGTTTCACAGTGGAGAAGTAATTTCTTCCCCTCACCCACCACCCCCCCACTCCGACATCAGTCCCACAGCATTCAACAACGCCAACGTCCCCTAAGCCGGGAACTCAGGCATGGTCAGGAAGCCCTGCCCCTTTGCTCAGCCACTGGCACATGGGATCCATGGACTTGCAGTGCCCCTCATCGCCGCCCAGACCCTCGAGGGTCAATTCAACGCTGCACATCCTCACTACCATAACACACCAGGGCACACACCTGAAGCCCATTTTTACCTGCAGCAGTCAAGGGGGAACTGTAGATTTGTGACATTCGACACCTCCCCGCCTCCTAAGAAGGGGCCTTACCCACCCACACCGAGGGCCTGACAGCTGGCAGTACCACCCACTCCATTTGAGAATTAGTGGTGCCTCCCAATACCTACAGCCAACTGTACTGGGAACCCAAAGATCAGATTCACTACTCACCCCCCAAACTAAGATCTCAAGGGGACGACACGCCTTCCATCCAGGCAGCCAGGGATAGCTGTCAGCCCCCTGCCTTCCACATATCACCCCCCTGTGCAACCAGAGACCTGTGCCTCCTCCAAACAGCCCCCCCATGCAGCCCTGCCCACCTAGGACTGTAGGGGAGAGTCTGCACCACACACTCGGTGACTGATGACCCAAACACCTGTGCCCTGAATGACCACACCCCCACAAGAACAATGAACAGACTCCTGGGCTCACACACCTAGTAGCTGCTCTGACCACCTGGAGACAGGATGTGAGAGCTTCAGTGACACCAAAAACCAAAGTAGCTCGCATGCCCAGTCTACTTGGGCATATCAAAACAAAACAAAAATACAGCATGCAGTAAACAAAAATACAGTAAATAAGTATGATAACTTATTGATGCCTCAGAGACAACAGTCAATATCCAATCACATAAAGAAGCAGGACAACATGGCTCCAACAAGCAATCAAAATAAAGAAACAGAAAACCTTTTGGAAGAAGATAAGGCAATGAAACTACCTGAGAAAGAATTCAAAGAGCTATCCAAGATATCAGGAAGGAGATCACGCAAAACTCAGACCAAGCCAAGGAACACAGAGACAAAGCAATAGAGAACTTCAGGAAAACAAAATAAGAACAAAAGGAAAAAATAAATAGGCTGCTAGCAACCATACAGAGACAGCAACTAGAAACCCAAAAGATTAACAATAAAATTTCAGAAATTGACAACTCAATACAAGGTCACAGGAGCAGAACTGAGACAATGGAAGTCAGAATTAGTAAGATTGAAGATAAATCGCTTGACACCAATTTGTTAAAGGAAAAATCAGAAAAAAAATTTAAAAAATGAAGAAAGACTAAGAATTACTTGGGATACTATCAAGAGGAAAAATCTACTAGTAATCAGAGTACCTCAACAGGGGGGAATAACAGAAAACACAGAGGGAATTGGTGAAGATTTGCTGCCAGAAAACTTCCCTAATATCATGAAAGACAAGAAGATATCTACCCAAAAACCTCAAAGAACCCAATACAGGGTAGACTCCAAAAGAAAGTCACCAAGAAATATCATAATCAAACTTGCCAAAATCAAAGACAAAGAATCTGAGAGCAGCTAGGGATAAATGAAAAGTCACCTACACCGGAGAATGAATAAGACTAAGCTCTGAATACTCAGCAAAAACCATGCAGGCAAGAAGGCAATGAGATGACATATATAAAGCCTTGAAGGAAAAAAACTGCCGGCCAAGAATAATATGTCCAGCAGAATTGTCTCTCAAATATGATGGCAAAATTAGGTCATTTCCAGGTAAACAGAAATTAAGGGAATTTGTAAAAGCCAGACCAAAATTATAAGAAATATTAAAGGGAATCCTCCAGTTAGAGAACAAACAACATCAGAGAACAATTTAAGACTAGGACACAGGACAGATCAACCACTTATCAACCCAGATAGGGAATGCACAAAAATGAATGAAAGCTAAAAGACTGAAAATGGGGAACCAGAGATGTCAATATGTAAACAATGACGTCAAAACAAAAAAGAGGAAATGAACGATGCAGTCATAGAACTTCCATATGGGAAAGAAGTTAAGATGATATCAAGAAATAAAAGACTGGTTTAAACTTAGAAAAATAAAGGTAAATTTCAAGGTAACCACAAAGTATGCTAACAAACCTAACCATCAAAATAAAAAAGAAGAAAAACATAGACTCAGCAAACACAAAATCAATAATAACAAAAAAGATGAAAAGAAAATACATAAACAAAAAGAACTCAGCACAGAAAATTAAGCTGAACAAAGAAACCATCAACAACACAAAAAAACAAAACAAATATCAAAATGATAGCAGTAAACTCATACCTATCAATAATTATACTGAATGTAAAAGGCCTAAATGCACCAGTAAAGAGAGAGACAGTGGCAGAATGGATAAAACAACATGATCCGTCTATATATTGTCTACAAGAGACACACCTTAGACACAAAGACATAAACAAACTAAAACTAAAAGGATGGGAAAAAATATATAAAGCAAACAACAAAAAAGAGCAGGAGTGGCAATATTAATCTCTGATAAACAGACTTTGAAGCAAAATCCACCATAAAGGATAAAGAAGGACACTATATGATTAAGGGGTCAATAGACCAGGAAGGCATAACCATAATCAATATATACGAACCCAATGTCAGGGCCCCAAAATACATAAAACAAAATCTAACAGTATTGAAAAGAGAAATAGACAGCTCCACAATAATAGTAGGAGACTTCAACACACCACTTTCGGTGAAGAACAGAACATCTAGAAAGAAAGTCAATAAAGATACAGAAGATCTAAATGCCACAATCAACCAACTCAACCTCATAGACAGATACAGAACACTCAACCCAACAACAGCTAAGTATACATTCTTTTCAAACGCACATGGGACATTCTCCAGAATAGACTACATTTTAGGCCACAAGGCAAGCCTTAACAGAATCCAAAACACTGAAATATTACAAGGCATCTTCTCTGATCATAATGCCATAAAAGTAGAGATCATAACAGAAACAGCAAGGAAAAAAAATCAAATACATGGAAACTGAATAACATCTTGCTTAGAAACTACTGGGTTATAGAAGGAATAAAGGATGGACTACAGAAATTCTTAGAATCAAATGAGAATGAAAACACATCTTAACAAAACTTTTGGGACACAGCAAAATAAGTGCTTAGAGGTCAATTTATAGCAAAAAACAATAACGGGCCAAAATCCAAATATTAACCCTACAACTTGAACAAATGGAAAGAGAAGAGCAAAAGAAGCCCTCGGGCACCAGAAGATAGGAAATAATACAGATTAAAGCAGAAATAAATAAAATAGAGAATGGAAAAACAATTTGAAATAATCAACAAGACCAAAAGTTGGTTCTTGGAAAATATCAACATAATCCAAAAAAACCATTGGCCAAACTAACAAAACAAAAACAAGAAAGGAAGCAAACAACCCGAACAAGAAATGAAATGGATGATATCACAACAGACCCAACTGAAATAAAAAGGATCATAACAAAATACCCTGAAAAACTGTACTCCAACAAATTTGAAAACATAGAAGAAATGGGCAAATTTCTAGAAACACACTACCTACCTAAACTAACACAAACCAAGATAGAAAAACTAAACAAATCCATAACAAAAGAAGAGATTGAAGAGATAGTATAAAAAAAAAAAAAAAACCTCCCAACAACAACAAAAAAAGCCCTGGCCTGGACAGCTTCACTGGAGAATTCTACCAAACTTTCAGAGAAGAGTTAACACCAGTACTACTCAACCTATTTCAGAGCATAGAAAAGGAAGGAATACTACCAAACTCATTCTATGAAGCCAGCATAACCCTGATACCAAATCCAGGCAAAGACACCACAAAGAAAGAAAACTACAGACCAATATCCCTCATGAACATTGATGCAAAAATCCTCAACAAAATTCGAGCCAAAAGAATTCAACAGCATATCAAAAAAAATAATACATCATGACCAAGTGGGATTCATACCAGGTATGCAGGGATGGTTCAACATCAGAAAATCAATCAACGTAATCCACCACATAAATAAAACAAAAGAAAAAAACACATAATCTTATCAATCGACACAGAAAAGGCATTTTACAAAAGTCAACACCCATACCTAATTAAAAAAAAAAAAACTCTCAGCAAAATAGGAACAGAAGGAAAATTCCTTGACATAATAAAGGGCATTTATACAAAGCCAACAGCCAATATCATCCTAAACGGAGAGAGACTGAAAGTATTCCCCTTGAGAATGTGAACCAGACAAGGATGCCCTTTATCACCACTCTTATTCAACATTGTGCTGGAGGTCCTAGATAGAGCAATAAGGAAAGAAAAAGAAATAAAGGGCATCCAAATTAGTAAGGAAGAGATAAAGTTATCCCTATTTACAGATGATAACGATCTTATACACAGAAAACCCCAAAGAATCCACAAGAAACCTACTGGAACTAATAGAAGATTTCAGCAAAGTAGCAGGATGCAAGATAAACATACAAAAATCAGTAAGATTCCTCTAAACGAACAAAGAACTTCGAAAAAGAAATCACCAAATCAATACCATTTACAATAGCCCCAAGAAGATGAAGATCTTAGGAATAAATCTAACCAGGGATGTAAAAGATTTATACAAAGAAAACTACAAAACATTACTGCAAGAAACCAAAAGAGACTTAAATAAGTGGAAAAACATACCATGCTGATGGATAAGAAGATTGAACATTGTGAAAATGTCAATTCTACTGAAAGTGATCTACAGATACAATGCAAACCCGACCAAAAATCCAACAGCTTTTTTAAACGAGATAGAGAAACAAATCATCAACTTTATATGGAAAAGGAAGAGGCCCTGAATAAGTAAAGCATTACTGAAGAAGAAGAACAAAGTGGGAGACCTCATACTACCTGATTTTAGAACCTATTATACAGCCACGGCAGTCAAAACAGTCTGGTAGCACAACAGTGCAGGAACAAGGACTAGAAGGCAGGAGGGGACAGGAAAGCTGGTAATAGGGAACCCAAGGTTGAGAAGGTACAGTGTTGACATGTTGTGGGGTTGTTAACCATTGTCATAGGGCAATATGTATACCAATTGTTTAATGAGAAACTATTTGTTCTGTAAACCTTCATATAAAGTACAATTAAAAAAAACAATCTGGTACTGGTACAACAACAGACACACAGACCACTGGAACTGAAGTGAGAACCAGACATAAATCCATCTATCAATGAGACAGGAAAGAAAGAAAAGACCAAAATGGGTATCAGAAGAGACTCTAAACTTGCTCTTGAACGTCAAGTACCTAAAGCAAACAGAAGAAATGATGACATAAAAGAGCTGAACAGATTTCAAAGAGCAGCTCAAGAAGACAAAGTAGAGTATTATAATGATACGTGCAAAGACCTGGAGATAGAAAATCAAAAGGGAAGAAGACGTTCAGCATTTCTCAAGCTGAAAGAACTGAAGAAAAAATTCAAGCCTTGAGTTGCAATACTGAAGGATTCTAAGGAGAAAATATTAAATGACGAAGGAAGCATCAAAAGAAGATGGAAGGAATACACAGAGTCACTATACCAAAAATAATTGGTCGACATTCAACCATTTCAGGAGGTAGCAAATGAGCAGGAACCGATGATACTGGAGAAAGAGGTCCAAGCTGCACATTGGCAAAAAACAAGGCTCCAGGAATTGACAGAATACCAGTTCAGATGTTAAAACAAAGGGATGCAGTGCTGAAAGTGCTCACTTGTCTATGCCAAGAAATTTTGAAGACAGCTACCTGGCCAACCGACTAGAAGAGATCCATATTTATGCCTATTCCAAAGAAAGGTGATCCAACCGAATGTGGAAATTATTGAACAATATCAATATCATACGCAAGGAAAATTTTGCGAAGATCATTCAAAAGCGGCTGCAGCAGGACATTGACAAGCAACTGCCAGAAATTCAAGCCAGATTCAGAAGAGGATGTGAAACAGGGGTATCGTTGCTGATGTCAGATGGATCTTGGCTGAAAGCAGAGAATCCCAGAAAGATGTTTACCTGTGTTTTATTGACATGCAAAAGCACTCAACTATGTGGATCATAACAAATTATGGATAACACTGTGAAGGATGGGAATTCCAGAACACTTAATTGTTCTTGTAAGAACCTGTACATATATCAAGAGGCAGTTGTTAGAACAGAACAAGGGGATACTGCATGGTTTAAAGTCAGGAAAGGTGTGTGTCAGTGTTGTATCCTTTCACCATAGTTATTCAATATGTATGCTAAGCAAATAATCTAAGAAGCAGGACTATATGAAGAATGTGGCATCAGGATTAGAGGAAGACTCATTAACAACCTGCATTATGCAGATGACACAACCTTGCTTGCTGAAAGTGAAGAGGACATGAAGCATTTACTGATGAAGATCAAAGACTTCAGTATGGATTACACATCAAAATAAATAAAATAAAAATCCTTACAACTGGACCAATAAGCAACATCATGATAAATGGAAAAAACATTGAAATTATAAAGGATTTCATTTTACTTGGATCCACAATCAACACCCATGGGAGCAGCAGTCAAGAAATCAAACAACACATTGCATTGGGCAAATCTGCTGCAAAAGACCTGTTTAGAGTGTTCAAAAGCAAAGATGTCACTTTGAGGACTAAGGAGTGCCTGACCCAAGCCATGGTGTTTTCAATCACCTCATACGTATGCAAAAGCTGGACAATGAAGAAGACCGAAGAATTGACACCTTTGAATTGTGGTGTTGGAGAAGAATATTGAATATATCATGGACCGCCATAAGAACGAACAATTCCATCTAGGAGGAAGTACAGCCAGAATGCTCCTTAGAAGCAAGGATGGCAAGTCTTCGTCTCATGTACTTTGGACATGTTATCAGGAGGCATCAGTCCCTGGAGGAGATCATGCTTGGTAAAGTAGAGGGTCAGCAGAAAAGAGGAAGATCCTCAATGAGATGGATTGACATTGGCTACAACAATGGGCTCAAGGATAACAACAATTGTAAGGATGGCGCAGGACCGGGCAGTGTTTCATTCTGTTGTACTTAGGGTCACTATGAGTCGGAACCGGCTCAACAGCACCTAACAACAACAATGAGCAGTTAATATTTGACAAAGGCCAAAGTCTGTTAAATGGGGAAAAGACAGTCTCTTTAACAAATGGTGCTGGCATAACTGGATATCCATCTGTAAAAAAAAACAAAAACAAAGAAACAGGACTCATGCCTCACACCATACACAAAAAATAATTCAAAATGGATCAGAGACCTAAATATGAAATCTAAAACGATAAAGATCGTGGAAGAAAAAACAGGGACAATGGTAGGGGCCCTAATACATGGCATAAATAGTATACAAACCATAACTAACAATGTACAAACACCAGAAGAAAAACTAGATAACTGGGAGCCCCTAAAAAACAAACAGTTATGCTCAACAGAAGATTTCACCAAAAGACTAAAAAGAAAACCTAAAGACTGGGAAAATTTTGGCTACGACAAATCCGATAAGGGTCTAATCTCTAAAATCTACAAGATACTGCAACACCCAAACAACATAAAGACAATAATCCAATTAAAAAATGGTCAAAGGATATGAACAGACATTTCACCGAAGAAGACATTCAAGCAGCTAACAGACATATGAGGAAATGCTTGCGATCATTAGCCATTAGAGAAATGCAAATCAAAACTACATTGAGATATCATCTCACCCCAACAATATTGTCACTAATCCAAAAAACACAAAATAACAAATGATGGAGAGGTTGTGGGGAGATTGGAACTCTTATGCACTGCTGATGGGGATACAAAATGGTACAACCACTTTGGAAAACAACACGGCACTTCCTTAAAATGCTAGAAATAGAAATACCATACAATCCAGCAATCCCATTTCTAAGAATATACCCTAGAGAAATAAAAGCCATCACACGAATAGATAGATGCACACCCATGTTCATTGCAGCACTATTCACAATAGCAAAAAGATGGAAACAATCTAAATGCCCATCAACAGATGAATGCATAAAAATTTATGGTACATACACAGAATGGAATACTATGCAACAATAAATAACAATGATAAATCCATGAAACATCTCACAATATGGATGAATCTGGAGGGCATTATGATGAGTGAAATAAGTCAGTCACAAAAGAACAAATATTGTATGAGACCACTATTATAAGAACTCAAGAAAAGGTTTACACAGAGAAAAAAGCATTCTTTGATGGTTATGGGGGGGAGTGATGGGGACGGGAAATCACTAACTAGACAGTAGGCAAGTGTTAACTTTGGTGAAGGGAAGGACAACCCACAATATAGGGGAAGTCAGCACAACTGGACCAAAGCAAAAGCATAGAAGTTTCCTAGACATATCCAAACACTTTGAGGGACCAAGTAGCTGGGGCTGGGACCTCGGGACCATAGTCTTGGGGGACATCTAGGTCAGTTGGCATAACAAAGTTTATAAAGAAAATATTTTACATCTCACTTTGGTGAGTAGCGTCTGGGGTCTTAAAAGCCTGCAAGCGGCCATCTAAGATACATCTATTGATTCCATTCCACCCGGAGGAAAGGATAATGAAGAAAACCAAAGACACAAGGAAAATACTAGCCCAAAAGGACTAAGACAACATGAACCAAAGACTCCACCAGCCTGAGACCGGAAGAACTGAAGAACTAGATAGTGCCTGGCTACCACCAATGACTACCCTGACATGGATCACGATAGAGAGTCTTGGACCAAGCAGGAGAAAAATGTAGAACAGAATTCAAATTCACATTAAAAAACCAGACCTTCTCAGGTAACATCTAGCTCAATTGGCATAACACAGTTTATAAAGACAACGTTCTACATTCTACCTTGGTGAGTAGCGTCTGGAGTCTTAAAAGCCTGTGAGCAGCGATCTAAGATACTCCACTGGTCTCATCCATTTGGGAGCAAGGGAGAATGAAGAGAACAGGATACAAGGAAAAGATTAGTCTGAAGGACTAATGGACCACAGCTACCAAGGC
>NW_004444169.1:2142181-2171732 GCF_000243295.1 Trichechus manatus latirostris | reverse complement strand
GAGGGTTGACATGTTGTGGGGTTGTTAACCAATGTCATAAAACAATATGTGTACTACTGTTTCATGAGAAACTATTTGTTCTGTAAGCCTTCACCTGAATTACAATTAAAAAAAAAAGACCAGACTTACTGGTCTGACAGAGACTGGAAGAACCCCCAAAACTACGGCCCCCGGATGCTCTGTTAACCCAAAACTGAAACCATTCCTGAAGCCCACTTTTCAAAGATTAGACAGGCCTATAACACAAAAAATAACACACATGAGGAATGTGCTTCTTAGTTCAATCAAATATATGAGACTCCTGTCCAAAAGCAGATGAGAAGGCAGGAAGGGACAGGAACTGGATGAATGGACACGGGAACATGGGATGGAAAGGGAGAGAGTGCTGTCACATTGTGGGGATTGCAACCAATGTCACAAAACAATGTGTATAAATTTTTGAATGAGAAATTGAACTGCAAACTTTCAACTAAAGCACAATAAAAAATTCATTTATAATAGCCATAAATATACAAAACATCAAGTAATAAAATTTACCATCCATCTGTATAATCCACAGAAAATAACAGAAGTTAACTTAAGGACAGAAAAAAGTTTAATAAAGAAATATATCATGTTCTTGAAAAACAAAAGGAAAATACCATGGCTTGAGTCAGGTGCACCCTAGTGCTCTGAGTGACATCTTTGCTTTTTAACATTTTAAAGATGTATTTTAGGGAGGCAGGGCCAAGATGGTGGCTTAGTCACATGCACCATAACTTCCCCCTGCACCAAAGACCTTAAAAAAAAAAAGCAAAACAGAAGTAGATAACAATCCAGGAACCCTGAACATCAAAAAACAAAGTGTAAGGACTGAACCAAATTCCGACTGGACGGAATAAGGAAAGCAGCAAAAAAGGAGTAACAAGTCACAATGGAGCTCAGCCAGCCATCCCAGCCCAATGCAGCTAACTTAGGACTAAGCCAGCAGAGACCCTGGGTGAAGAAAACAGCGAGGCAACTTCATGACTTTCCTAAAAAGGATAGAGAACCTCTACAGACACACAAAAAGAAGCAGAGACAGGGAGGGTGCCAGACCCAGAACCGGAGATACTCAGGAGAGGTGGCCCTTGACCTCAGGCATGAGTGCATGCATCAAGCGGTGGACCTGCGGAGTGTGGGCAGAAACTCTCTCACCCAACCAGTCCCCGGGAAGCACCCCCTTTACACTGAAGAGAAGACAGGTCCCGCTTGCTGGCTGCAGCGGATACAAGGTGCCCTGGCACCCATGTATTCTAGCCAGAAGGGATACACTCCCCCACACCCAATCCTCCTGATCAGTGTCGGCAGAGGGTCCCATACCCTGATTTCTTTGCCTGACTGGGGACTGTAACTTGAGCCTATCCTCTTCCTCACACCTCACCCAACCCTGTCCACTACTCCCCCTTGCCTGTCTGACGAACAAGACTAGGTGCGCCCCTGTACGTGTGCCTGCCCGTCACATACTCTCCCCTCCCCTAGGGCCTGATGGAGGGCAGCAGTGGCTGGATAGTGAGAGAGTTCGCCCACCACTCCTTCCTCCCTCCCCCCATCTGGCGCGAGACAGCATTTCTGTGCATGTATCTACCAGGAGCGACTCTCCCTTAACCCACCCAATGAGGGGCAGAGGAACTGTGACCATGTGCATATCCCACTGCAGCCCCTTCCCCCCCACCAACTGACATGAGGAAGCACCACTGTGCTTGCATTTACGACTCTGTCCCTTAACTCACCCAGCGAGGGGCAGAGGAAACACAACTGTGTGTGCATCTTCCAGCAGCTCCTTCCTTCCTCCCATTGCCTGACATGAGGAAGCACCTCTGTGTGAGTACCTGCCAGAGAGGACTCCATCCCTTAACCTGCCCAGCGAGGGGCAGAGAAGCTGTGACTGTGTGCACATCTCCCTGCAGTCCCTTCCTCCCTCCCCCTACCTGATGTGAGGTGTTACCACTGTGCATGCATTCACCAGGAGCCACTCCACCCCTTAACTCACCCAGCGAAGGGCAGAGGAGAGATGATTACACACACATCCCCCTGCAGCCCCTTCCTTCCGCCGCTCACCTGATGTGAGGCAACACCACAGTGTGTGCATCTGCCAGGACTGAATCCATCCCGTATCCTGCCCAGCAAGGGGCAGAGGAGTTACAACTACATGCACATTCCCCCTGAGGCCCTTTCTTCCTTCCGGCCTGTCCAGGGCAGGCCGGAAGGAGTATGTGCTACCCACGCACTGCATCTTCCTTCCTCTCCCCACTACCGACAGATGCAGTGAGACTGAGCAAACATCTGCCTGCCGTCCTTTCCTCCCTCCCCCTGCCCAGGAGGAGGTGGCAGTAGAGTGAACTGTGTGACTGTCCTCCTACTGTCCCCCTCTACTACTCACACCTCCTCCCCACAATCAGCGAGAGGAGCACACCCCCACTCTACACACCCACCACATCAGCTGCACCACCTGCACAGACAGCATCATTGCCCACTCCTGAGCCACCAAAATGAAGAAAGATGGAGGCCAAAGCCAAACCAATCCATACTCGGCTGCCCCGCAAGATCAGTAAATAGAGACCCAAGCTCCCACACCTACCTGCCACTCCGCCCACCCAAAGACAGGTAGGGAGGGCTCCAGCACGGGCAGTCCAGCAACCAGAGCACCACTCCAGCCACACCAGCCAAGGATCACCAAAACAA
The DNA here is from genome assembly GCF_000243295.1 of Trichechus manatus latirostris. NCBI lineage: Eukaryota > Metazoa > Chordata > Mammalia > Sirenia > Trichechidae > Trichechus > Trichechus manatus. The sequence continues at coordinate 2,169,029 of NW_004444169.1, read as the reverse complement.
AACAAACACACACACACAAAAAAAAAAACAGGATCCAGCAAACAATTATAAAAATAAAAATAAACACAATAACCCCTTAATGTCCCTGAGACAACAGACAATAGCAAACCACCTAAAGAAGCAGGGCAACATGGCCCCAGCAAGTGTCCATAATAAAGAACCAGAAATCCTCCCTGAGAAAGAAAAGGTAATGGAGCTTCCTGATACGGAGTTCAAAAAAGGCTTATGTATAGGGTCCTCAAACGAATCAAGAAAAACACAGACAAAACTATGGCAAACACAGACAAAACTAGGAATGCACAGATAAAACACTAGAAGAATTCAGGAAAACAATACAAGAACAAAATGATGAAATAAATAGACAATTGGAAATGATACAGAAGCAGCAAGTAGAAATCCAGAAGCTTAACAATAAAATTGCAAAAAACTGACAACTCAACGGAAAGTCATAGGAGTAGAATTGGAACAACGGAAGACAGAATCAGTGAAATAGAAGATCAGTTCCTTGACAGTAACCTTTTGGAGGAACAAAAAAAAAAAAAGAATGAAGAAAAATTAAGAAAGTCTAAGAGTTCAGTGGGACACCATTAAGAGGAATAACTTACGCCTGATCAGAATCCTAGAAGGGGAGGAGTCAACAAAAAGCAGAGAGAGAATTGTTGAAGATATGTTGACAAAAAACTTCCATAATATCATGAAAGATGAGAAGATAACCATAAAAGAGGCACAATGAACCCCATACAGGATAGATTCCAATAGAAGAACACCGAGACATATCATAATCAAACTTTCCAAAACCAAAGACAAAGAAAGAATCCTGAAAGCAGTTCAGAAAAAAATGAAAGATCCCTTACAAAAGGGCGTTGATAAGACTAAGTTCTGATTACTCAGCAGAAACCATGCAGGCAAGAAGGCAATGGGATAATATATATAAAACCTTGAAAAAAAAACTGCCAACCAAGAATTATATAGCAAGCTAAATTATCCCTCAAATATGATGGTGAAATTAGGACATTTCCAGATAAACAGAAATTAAAGGAATTTGTAAAAACCAGACCAACTTTACAAGAAATATTACAGGGAGTCCTTCCAACAAAACACTAATAACACAACAGACAACAACTTGAGATTAAAACACATGACAACATCAGATATCAACCCAGATAAAGAACTCCCAAAAATAAATGAAGCTAAGAGATGGAAAACAGGGAACCAGAGACGTTAATCTGTAACTGACGACCACTTCAAAACATACGGGGGAATAAAGAGTATAGGTTTAGAACTTCCATATGGAGAGGAAGTCAAGGCAATATCAAGAAATAAATTACTGCTTTAAACTTAGGAAGATAAAGGTAAATTTCAGAGTAACCATAAAGAAAGTCAACAAACCTACTCATCAAAACATAAGAGAAGAAAATCATAAAGATTCAGCAAACACAAAACCAAAAACGATGAAGGAAATGAAAAGACAAGCCATAATAAAAAAAATATTTTTAAAAAAACTCAGCATGGAAAATTAAGTGGAACAAAAAAAAGTCAACAACACACACACACACACACACACACACACACACCAAGAAAATGACAGCAATAAACTCATACCTATCAATAATCACACTAATGTAAATGGCCTAAATGCACCAGTAAAGAGAAGGAGAGTTGCAGAATGGATAAAAAAAACACGACCATCATTATGCTGTCTGCAAGAGACACAACTTAGACACAAATATATAAATAAATTAAAACTTAAAGGATGGAAAAAGATGTATCAAGCAAATAATGACCAAAAAAGAGTAGAAGTGGCAATATTAATCTCTGATAAAATAGATTTTAAAGCACAATCCATTACAAAAGACAAGGAAGGACATTATGTAATGATTAAAGGGTCAATCCACCAAGAGGACATAACCATAATAAATATATACGCACCCAATGACAGGGCTACAGGGCTACAAAAACTCTTAACAGCATTGAAAAGAGAAATAGACAGTTCCACAATAATAGTAGGAGATTTCAATACACCACTCTCAGTGAAGGACAGAACAATGAGAAAGAAACTCAACAAAGACACAGAAGATCTAAACACCACAATTAACCAACTTGACCTCATAGACATATACACAGCACATCACCCAACAGTGGTAAAGTACACATTCTTCTCCAAAGATCATGGATCATTCTCCAGAATAGACCACATTTTAGGCCACAAAGCAAGTTTCAAAAAATTCAAAAACACCAAAATAATACAAAGCATCTTCTCTGATCACAATGCTATAAAAATAGAAATCAATAACAGGAAGAGCAAGAAAAAAATCTAATAAATGGAAACTAAATAATACCCTGCTTAAAAACTACTGGATAACAGAAGAAATCAAAGATGAAATTTAAAAATTCCTTGAATCAAATGAGAATGAAAACACAACATACAAAAACCTTTAGGATACAGCAAAAGCAGTGCTTAGAGGTCAATTTATAGCAATAAACGCACACATCAAAAAAGAAGGACAAAAATCATAACATTACCTGACAACTTGAACAATTAGAAACAGAGCAGAAAAACAAGTACACAGTCACCAACAAAATAATAAAAATTAGAGCATAAATAAATAAAACAGAACAGAAAAACACTACAAAGAATCAATACGACTAAAAGCTGGTTTTTTGAAAGGATTAATAAAATTGACAAACCACTCCACTGGCCAAATTGACAAAAGAAAAACATGAAAAGACACAAATAACCCAAATAAGAAATGAGATGGGTGACATTACAACAGAACCAACTGAAGTAAAAAGGATCATAATAGAATACTATGAGAAACTGTATTCCAACAAATTTGAAAACCTAGAGGAAATGGACAAATTTCTAAAAACACACCACCTACGTAAACTAACACAAACTGAGGTAGGAAATTTGAACAGACCCATCACAAAAGAAGAAATTGAGGGGTTCATAAAAAAAAAAAAACTCCCAACAACAAAAAAATCCCTGGTTCAGAAAGCTTCACTGGCGAATTCTACCAAACATCCAGAGAAGAGTTGACACCAATTCTACTCAAACTATTCCAGAACATAGAAAAGGAAGGAAAACTTCCAAACTCATTCTATGAAGCCAGCATAACCCTAATACCAAAGTCAGGCAAGGATACCACTAAAAAAGAAAACTACAGACCAATATCCTTCATGAATATAGATACAAAAATTCTCAAATAAATCCTATCCAATAGAATACAACAGCATACCAAAAAATAATACATCATGACAAAGTGAGATTCATACCAGGCATGCAAAGTTGGTTCAACATTAGAAAATCGATCAATGTAATCTACCACATAAATAAAACAAAGGAAAAGAATTATATGATCATATCAATCAATGCAGAAAAGGCATTAGATAAAGTCCAACATCCATTCCTGATAAAAAAAAACTCTCAGCAAAATAGAAGGGAAATTCCTCAGCATAACAAAGGGAATTTATACAAAACCAACAGCCAACATTATCCTCAACAGAGAGAATCTGAAAGCATTCCCCCTGAGAACAGGAACCAGATAAAAGATGCCCTTTATTACCACTCTTATTTGACATTGTATAGGAAGTCCTAGAGAGTGCAATAAGGCAAGAAAAGGAAACCAAGGGCATCCACATTGGTAAGGAAGAAGTAAAACTATCCCTATTCACAGATGATATGATTCTACACATAGAAAATCCTAAGGACTCCACAAGAAAGCTATTGGAACTGATAGAAGCACTCAGCAAAGTGGCAGGATACAAGATTAACATACAAAAATCAGTGGGATTTCTCTACATCAATAAAGAGAACTGTGGAAAGGAAATCAAGAAAACAATACCATTTACGATAGCCCCCCAAAAGATACTTAGGAATAAATCTAACCAGGGACATAAAAGACTTATACAAAAAAAAACAAACAAACTACAAAACACTACTGAAAAAAACAAAAGAGACCTATGTAAATGGAAAAACATACCATGCTCTTGGACAGGAAGATTTAACATTGTGAAAATGACAATATCACCCACAGCGATATATACATATAATGTGATCCTGATCCAAATCCAACAGCATTCTTCACTGAGATGGAAAAACTAATCACTAACTTTATATGGAAGGAAAAGAGGCCTCAAATAAGTTAAGCCTTACTAAAAAAGAACAAAGTAGGAGGCCTCACACTACCTGATCTCAGAACCTACTATACAGCCACAGTAGTTAAAACAGCCTGGTACTGGTACAACAACAGATACATAGACCAATGGAACAGAATTGAGAACCTAGACATAAATCCACCCACCTATGGACAGCCAATCTTTGACAAAGGACCAAAGGTTAGTGAATGGGGAAGAGACAGTCTCTTCAACAAACGGTGCTAGCAAAATTGGAAACCTATCTGTAAAAAATGAAATAGGAGCCATACCTCACACCATACATACAAACTAACTAAAAATGGATCAAAGACCTAAATATAAAACCTAGAACTATAAAGATCATGGAGGAAAAATTAGGGACAACACTAGGGACCCTAATACATGGCATAAATACATTACCAAGCATAACTAAAAATGTATACACAGAAGAAAATGAACTAGATAAATAGGACCTCCTAAAAATTAAACACTTATGTTCAACAAAAGATTTCTCCAAAAGAGTAAAAAGAGAACCTACAGACTGGGAAAAAAAATTTGGCTATGACATATCTGACAAGGGTTTAATCTCTAAAATTTATAGAAAACTTCAACACCTCAACAAAAAAAGACAAGTAATTCAATTTAAAAATGGGCAAAGGAAATGAATAGACACTTCATCAAAGAAGATATTCAGGCTGCTAACATGATCATTAGCAATTAGAGATGCAAATCAAAACTACAATGAGATACCATCTCACCCTGACATTATTGGCACTAATCTAAAAATCAGAAAATAACAAATGTTGGCAAGGATGTAAAATGGAAAATGGTATGGCGCTTCCTCAAACAGCTAGAAATAGAAATACCATATGATCCAGCAATTCCACTCCTAGGTATATACCCTAAAGAAATAAGAGCCATGACACGAATAGATATATGCACACCCATGTTCGTTGCAGCATTATTCACAACAGCAAAAAGGTGGAAGCAATCTAAGTGCCCATCAACAGATGAATGGATTAACAAACTGTGGTATATACACACAATGGAATACTATGCAATGATAACGAATATGACCAATCTGTGAAACATCTCACAATATGGATGAACCTGGAGGGAATTAGGCTGTGTGAAATGAGTCAATCACAAAAGACAAATACTGTCTGAGACTGCTTTTATAAAGTAACAACGAAAGGTTTATATGCAGGAAAAAAAGACTTTAATGGTTACCAGGGATGGGGCGGGGGAGGGAAGGAAAATTATCAGAGACATAGTAGACACGAGTTAGTATTGGTGAAGGGAAAGGCAATACACAATATGGGAAAAGTCAGCACAACATGACCAAGGCAAGAGAGGACACTGAGAGGAACACAGGAATAAAGGACAACTATGATAACTACTATAGCATAAACAATCCTGCAATAGAATCAAGAAACAATAATCTATGAATTGATACATAGATATGTCAAGAGGTGAGGGAGGGGGTAAGGGAACACACCCACCAGCAGATACAGGTTCAGAGGTGGAAATTTCTAAATACATGACTGTAAGTGCTGCTCATATATTAATATAGACAATAGAGCACATGAGTGGTAGAGTTGGGGAAACATCTTAGACATAACTAAACACGTCATGGGATGAAGTTCCCAGGCTCGAAGACAAAGGACCAAAGACTTGGGGAACATCTATGTCAATTGGCACAACATAGTTCTTAAAGAATGTTCTACATCCTACTTTGGTGAGTAGCATCTGGGGTCTTAAAAGCTTGTGAGAGGCCATATAAGTTACAACTAATGGTTCCTTCTAGTCCAGAGCAAAGGAGAGAGAAAACAACTAAAGACCCAAGGGAGCAATTAGTCCAAAGGACTAATGGACCTCATGAACTACAGCCCACATGACCCCAAGACCAGAAGAACTAGATAGTGCCCAGCTACCACTACTGACTGCTCTGACTGGGATTACAATAGAGGATCCCAGATAGCGCAGGAAAAAAAGGTAGAACAAATGATCAAATTCACAAAAAAGACCAGACTTACTGGTCTGACAAAGACTGGAGGAACCTCTGAGACTATGGTCCCTGGACAGTCTTCTAACTCAGACTTGAAGCCATTCCCAAAGTTCACCTTTCAGCCAAAGATTAGGCAGGCCTATAAGATAAACAACACCACACATGAGGAACGTGCTTCTTAGATCAATCAAGTATACGAGACCAAATGGGCAACACCTGCCCAGGAACAAAGACAAGGTGGGAGGGGACAGGAAAACTCGACGAATGGACTTGGTGAACCTGGCCTGAGTGGAAAGGAAAGGGGCAGAGGGCTGACACAGTGGGGGATTTCAGCCAACGCCATTAAACAATTTGTGCATAAATTTTTGAATGAAAAACTGTTCTGTAAACTTTCACTTAAATCACAATAAAAAATAAAAATAAATTTAAAAAAAAAATAAAGAGGGCTTTTGCAGTTGACTTGCCCAATGCAATACATCATTTTATTTCTTGACTGCTGCTTCCATGGGCATTGATTATGGACCAAGCACCCTAAAAATTTGTGAAAGAATTTGAAACGAACAAGATGTGTTGTCAGCAGGTGTTAACTCCACAGCCTTCACTTCCTTTGTTAGGTCCTTACTTCCCTGGCTGGGAGTCAGCACAAATGAAGTCATGATTCATGACCTGTCTCAACCTATGGCAGTAAGAGCTGACTCCACAGCTGAGGCTATACAAGCTCAACAGAAGTCTCTCAACTCTTTAGTTAGGGTGGTGCTAGGTAAAAGAATTGCTTTAGATTTCCTTCTGGCCCAACAAGGTGGTGTTTGTGCGATAGCTAGCACTTCTTATTGCATATGGATAAATTCCACTGGACAAGTTGAACAAGCTGTAACCAAAATCCCACAACAAGCACACTGGTTACACCAAGTAGAATCTCATCCCAACTGGGGATTTGGATCTGTTTAGCTGGTTCTCTACTAATGTAGGGTCTTGGATGTGTTCTTTAATTCAAACAGGAACTACAATTTTGATTATTGTTTTCTACGGAATGATCAAAAGTATTACAAACTGTTTTCAGGGTGTTTGTAACCAATCTACCAACATTAATTGCCTCCACAGAATAATACTTCTAGAAGAAACTGTTTTTGTCTGTGACAGTAAAAATAATCAAGCCATGGAGCCTTAACGTGCTCAACCCAGCTCATTTCACACACTGTTACTCCATTAATCAATTAATCACCACTTCTGCCTCTGGTTAACACTGCCTGGAGCCTTGGCTATGGCATGGTGAAGACTGTAAATAAGAGGCCATCGTCAGACATTGGTCAGTAAAAGCCCATGCAGAAAAAGGCCCAGAAGAATGCAAAATGAGATGCCAGTAACTTGATCAAAACCTTCATTGAAGGTCTTTATCAGAAGGGGGAATTGTTAAATGAAATCAAAATGGAGTAGTAGGGTTGACAAAATGGCATCGGTGGTCAAGGCCCCTAAGACTTGTCTTTACCAAAAACTAAGCTAGCTTACCTGTAAATCAGACCACCCTCATTGGCCAATAAGATTCTGATAGTGTTTCCACCCTCATTGACCAATGAAATCCTGACAGCATTTCAATAATAAATAGTATAAGCTATTCAGAAATAAGCTTCTTTGCTTCCCCGTTTTGTCACTAAAAAACCAGTCACTGTGGATACTCAGCAGAGTACCTTTCCACTTGTGGATTAGTGCTACCCGATTCATGAACCTTCTGCCCTAATAAACTCCATCTAATAGATTAAAATTTATTATTGACTCAGCTTCTTTTGACACCTGGAATAAACAATGGGCATAGATTTTTTAAAACTTCCAAGAAAAGCCTTTCTCTAAAAAAAAAAGGAAAGTGGCAGCCTACCAGACAGAAAACTTTTAGACAGTAACCACCCTACTCTAACCAAACACCAAGGAAAAAAACTGTGGCCCCAGCTCTACATCCAAAGCGAAAAGGCTAAGTGAAGATCCTAGATTTCCATCTTAGCATGGCTGTAATGAGGCACCCTCCCCAGCCCTGATGCGGTGATGTCAGAGAAAGCCAAGTGGGAAACCAGAACTTTCATTCCTTGTGGACAGTAATGAGCCCGCGATGGAGACCATATGTGAAGTCTTGACTTCCACTCCCACTACGCAGTAATGAGGCATCCCTACCCCTCCCTGCTGAAGCTGCGTAAGACGAAGCATAGTGGAGAAGCAGGATTTTCAGTACCACCCAGTAGTATGAGGCTACCCCCCATGGAGTCAGTGAAGGCCATGTGGGCAGCAGTAATGAGGCACTCAAACTCCTCCCAGGTAGGGAGGTATCAGTGGAAGCCTAGTAGGGAGATGTAATTCCTACTCCACCTAGTAGTAATGAAAAGCCCCCTACCTTGGGTGTCAATAGGGACAAGTGGGGAACATGGACTTCTACCCCCACCAGAGTGGTGTCACAGGAAACCAGCTAAAAGTTTCAGTAAGATAGATTCTCATAATATACTGCTCAATTTTCCAGGTTTCATCATAGTAAGTCTGGAATAAGATGGCAGCATAAACGGCTGCACGCTCTTGCTCCCCACAAAAACATCAACAACAACAACAAAAAAAAAAAAAAGCAAGTGGAAACATGCGGAACCAACTTTGTCATAACTCTGGAAACCAAAGTGTTGCAATAACTACATGATGCTAAATCAAGAAAAAGACAACATATAAATGGTAGGGAAGCTTTGGTTTTCTACTTGTCTGTGTCCCACCCCTTCCCCAGCTCAGAGTGGAAATCTTAAAGAGGCATTGGCCCATACTCCCAGAGAGGTAGCCTGGTCTCTGGATCTAGAGGCTGTGGAGAAGACTTTATTTACAAATCATAGTGTATGTCTGTCCTAACCTGTCTGGGGATTGCTTGCAGGTCTAAAGCAAGGTCCTCATCTCAGATTGGCTTTATCCAGAAGCTCATGTATGGCTTAGGGGCAACAGGAAATTACTTAAAGCTGAAATTGCCTATAGTGCCATTAAGGCATACAACAGGCACCTAAGGACTGGAAGGAAAGGCCAGGAAAAGAGTTCATTTTGGAAATTAAGGCTTCAAAAAACACCATGTATATGCGGGAATTGAGAAAGGCACACTCATGCTCAGGGTATGACACAGACTCAAATAGTACCTGAGAAGAATATATGCTTTCACTTTGGGCTGATACCTAGGTTCAATGTAAGCCTGGATAAGTGTTAAAGGAGCTACACCCCTGCCACCACCACCACCAACATCATCCCCACCCTGGGCACAGAGCCAATTTTCAAAGACTGGGAGAGGATTTTTGTTTGTTTTGGTGATTTGTTTTTTGTTTTTTCATTCTTCCCCCCTAGTGTTCAAGGAAATCTCTGTCAAAACACTAGCTGAACACAAGCTAATAAACAGAGACCATAGTGTCCACACATGTCCAGGAAGAGAGTTTTTGCAAGAAATAAGGGAAATCACTTTAAAAAGGACTACTACACTCTTCAACAATTTAAAAAATAACAACACAAAAACTAGCAAAATCTGATGAAAGGGAAGAATCTGACTTCCAGAGTTACTGCATTATAACATTCAAATGTCCCAGTTTTAACAATGACAACAAAAAAAATCACAAAGCATACAAAGAAATAGGAAATGATGGTCCAATCAAAAGTAGAAATAAAGTGACAGAAACCATCCGCATGGAAGCATAGATAATGGACCTACTATACAAAGACTTTAAAACAACAGTATTAAATATGCTCAAAGAGCTAAAGGAAAACACAGATGAAGAAAAGGAAATCAGGAAAACAATACAGGAACAAAACAAGGATATCAATAAAAAAACAGAAATTTTAAGAAGGAACAAAACAGAAACACCATAGCTAAAAAGTACAATAACTGAAATGAAAATTTTACTGGAAGAGTTCAACAGCAAACTTGAGCTGGCAGAAGAATCAGCAAACTTTAAGATAGGACAGTTGAAATTATTGAGTCTGAGGGGCAAAAAGAAAAAAATAATGAGGAAAAGGGAATACAACCTAGGGGACTTGTAGGACATTCACCAAGTGGACCATCATACTCATTGTGGGAGTCCCAAAAGGGGAAGAGAGAATGGGCAGAAAGAAAATTTGAGGAGACAATGGCCAAGAACTTCTCAAATCTGATGAATCAAGACATCAAAAAAAAAAAAAAACCAATGAACTCCAAGTAATTTAATCCCAAAGAGATCAAAACTGAGACACATTATAATTAAACACTTGAAAACTAAAGATAAAAAGCTAGAGAGAAGCAAACTGTCACATGGGATCTGAAATAAAATTAAGCACCAGTTTCTCCTCAGAGACCAGAGAGCTCAGAAGACAGTTGGATAACATAGTTAAAGTGCTGAAGAAAAAGAACTATCAACCAAAAATTCTATGTCCATCAAAACTGTCCTTCAAAAGTGAGGACAAAATTCAGATGTTCCCCGATAAACAAAAGCTCAGGGAATTGTTACCATGAGACCTGTCCTACAAGAAATGCTAAAAAGAATCCTTCACGTTGAAATGAAAGTTCACTAGAAAGTAATTCAAAGCTGTATGAAGGAAAAAAAATATATCCAGTGAAGATTTTTGTGTTATAAGTCGACTTGTTATGGCTTACATATGATTTTTTTTAATGTATAAAAAATAATTATAAATCTCAGTTATTGGGCACATGGTGTATAAAGATATAATTGGTGACAACAACAAACAAAAGTAGGGGAGGAGTGGTAGAGAAAGACAGTACTAACATGTTATTTAAGTTACATTGGTATTAATTTAGACTGTTGTTATTGTTGTGTGCTGTCGAGTCAATTCGGCCTCATAGTGACCCTATACGACAGAGTAGGCTGCCCTATAGAGTTTCCTAGGCTGTAATTGTTATGGGAGCAGATCACCAGGTCTTTTCTTCTGCAGAGTGGCTGGTGGGTTCACCTACTGACCTTTCAGTTAGCAGTTGAGTGCTTAATCATTGTGCAACCAGGGCTCAGTTGTTATAAGCCTAGGATATTAAATGTAATCGTGGTTGTCTTAGGCTGATTTCTCTAGAGAAGTAAACTCAATGAAGTGTATATATATAGAGAGAGATTTACCTCAAGGAAATGGCTCACACGGTTGTAGAGACTGGCAAGTCCCAAGTCCATGGGTCAAGTGTCAGGCTGGACACTTCTCCTGACTCAAGTAGCTGCAGGGGCTGATGAACCCAAAATTAGCAGGTCAGATGGCAGATCACTGTCTCACAGGCTGTGGAGGCCAATGAAACCAAGATCGGCAGGTAGGATGGTAGGCTGCTGGCTCAAAGGCTGCAGAGGCTGACGAATCCCAGGATCAGCAGGCAATATGGTAGGCAGCTGGCTCACATTCCAAGAATCGGACATCAGATGATGACAAGCCAGATGCAGGATCCAGAGCAAGCACAAGCTTTGCCAGAACATCCATATATGTTGGATGCAGGCCACAACCCAAGGAAACTCCCCTTACAATTCTTGTCTGATCACATCAGATCACATCATGGAGGATGACTATATAATTATGTAACTGCCAAACTACATCATTACATAACTGCCAAATCACTGAGAATCACAGTCCAGCAAAGTTGACACACAACCTCAACCATCACAGTCCACCCCTTGTCAACTTGGCACCTGTACACATCTCCTTAAACCAAACACAATCTCTAAGGACAATTACAAAGCCACATTTGCACCTAACATGATACGACTAACACACATACAACCAAAAACACACTAGCCCTGTTTATATCTTATATTTCATAAGTGAAGAAAACAAAAATATTTGATGCACACATACAAGGAAGAACTACTAACAAATACAGCCCTCGTTTCTGCAACTGGTCACATCTTTGTAACTGGTATTTAGAACTACCTTCTTCCACCACCAATTCCGTATCCCCTTTACCCTCAGCAAGCACCTCAGCTAGTCATGGTTCTTTGCCTGATGGGGTGACCAAACCTTCATTCCTGAAGGGTCTGGGCCATTAGTCATCATGTCAGAATTGAGTTGCTGTAGTTTTCCATTGACTTTAATCACAGGGCATGGTAGTACTAAGAGACGACCTAAGGGATCTCCTGTATTAAGGACATACTCTTTTTTACCTCCATTATGCAACATCAATCTGCTATCCCCTTGGTAGTCAGGGTCAATCACACCAGACACTATGGTAACTCCCTTCTTTGCCTCTTGATCCAGAGGTTATGAAGAGCCTAAAGTGGCCAGGTGGCATTCTTAACTTCCAATTCAATGGAATCTGTGTTGTGTCTCCAGGTGGAAGCATTACTCCCTTTGGAACTAAGACCTCTAGACCTGGAGGGCATAGGGTCATGGGGACAGGAAGCAAAAATTTTCTGAGTGTGTCACTAGGGATAACAGTGAGTGGTGCAACTCCCATCTCCACCCCTTGATTCCTGGAACCATGAATCCTGGCTATCAAAGAAACACCACCATATACTGGATGCTGGTTTAGGGCATATACAGCCTCCTGGAGAACACTGCCCCAACACTGCAATGAGTTCCCAACTAGCTGACACCATATTTGTGTTTTTAGGCCATACCATCATTCTATCAAGCAGCTGCTTCAGGATGAGGGGGTACATGGTAACACTAAAGAATTTCATGAGCATGGGAGCACTGACGTACTTCATTTGCTGTAAAGTGAGTCCTTGATTCGAGGCAATGCGGCGTGGGATACCAGGACGGTGGACAAGGTATTCTGTGAGTACATGGATGATAGTCTTGGCAGAGGCACTGCATTCAGGGAAGGCAAATCCGTATCCAGAGTAAGCATCTATCCCAGTAAGAATGAAACACTGCCCTTTCCATGATGGAAGAGGTCTAATGTAATCAACCTGCCACCAGGTTGTTCGCTGATCGCCTCAAGGAATGGTGTCATATCAGGGACTCAGTGTTGGTTTCTACTACAGGCATATTGGGCATTCAGCTGAAGTTGTAGCCAAGTCGGCCTTGGTGAATGGAAGTCCATGTTGCTGAGGCCATGTATAACCTCTATCCTTGCCACCATGGCCACTTTGCTCATGAGCCCATTGGCAATGATGGGAGTAGCTGGGGAAAGAGGATGACTGGTTTCCACAGAACACATCATCCTATCCACTTGATAAAATCCTCCTCTGCCAAGGTCACCCTTTGGAGAGCATTCACATGAGCCAAATACCTTCCCTTCTTTAGCCCATTCAGAGGTCTATCCACGTATCTCTTTCCCATGCTTCCTTATCACCAATTCTCCAATCGTGTTCCTTCCAAGTCTCTGACCATCCAGCCAAACCACTGGCCACAGCCCATATATTAATATACAATCTCAAATCTGGCCCTTTCTCCTTCCGAGCAAAATGACCAACAAGATGCACTGCTCCAAGTTCTGCCCATTGGGAGGATCTTCCTTCACCACTGTTCTTCAGGGAGGTCCCAGAAAGGGGCTGCAGTCCTGCTGCTGTCCACTTTTGAGGGGTGCCTGTATAGCACGCAGATCCATCTGTAAACCAGCCACGAGTTTTTTTCCCTCATTCAATTGATCGTAAGAACTCCCCATGAAGCCATAGGTGCAGAGAGTGCAGGTAATATGACAAAAATGGAGACCATGGGGATTTGGGCCACTTCCTCATGCAACTTGTGCCTCCAGGTCCTGCTCATGCCTGATCCCGTATATACCACTTCCATTTAATGACAGAGTGCTGCTGTGCATATCCAACTTCATGACTCTGTGGGTCAGACTACACCCAGTTCATGATGGGAAGCTCAGGCTGCATGGTGACTTGAGGGCCCATGGTTAAGCATTCAGTCTCTACTAAGGCACAGTATTAAGTCAAAAGCTGTTTCTCAAAAGGAGAGTAGTTATCTGTAGAGGATGGCAGGGCTTTACTCCAAAATCCTAAGGGTCTGCACTGTGATTCCCCAATAGGGGCTGCCAAAGAATCCAAACAGCATCTCTATCAGCCACTGACACTTCAAACTATTGGATCAACAGTATCATATGGCCCAAATGGCAGCTGCTTGCATGGCAACCTGACCTGTTGGGCCTGAACCTAAATAGGCCGAAGTAGCACACTCAAATGATGAATATGTTGCCTCTAAAATCCAAAGAGGCCTATCAGGTGCTGTGTCTTCTTTTTATTTGTAGGGGGAGACAGATGCAACAACCTACCCTTCACTTTAGAAGGAATAACTTGACGTGCCCCACATCACTGCACTCCTAGAAATTTCAGAGGTGGAAGTAACCTGTATTTTTGTGGGATTAATTTCTCAACCTGTAGCATGCAAATGTCTTACAAATAAGTCCAGTCATTGACACTTCTTCCTTACTAGGTTCAATCAGCATATCATCAATGCAATGGGCAAGAGTGATGTCTTGTGGAAGGGAAAGGCAATCACGGTCCCTGCAGAGTAAATTATGACATAGGGCTGGAGAGTTGATATACCTCTGCAGTAGGACGGTGAAGGTGTATTGCTGGCCTCACCAGCTGAAGACAAACTGCTTCTGGTGTTCCTTTAAAACTGGAATTGAGAAAACAGCATTGGCCAGATCACTAGCTGAATACAAGGTACCAGATTTATTAATTTGCTCAAGCAATGAAACCACATCTAGAACAGTAGCTGCAATTGGAGTCACCACCTAGTTAAATTTACGATTATCCACTATCATCTTCCAAGATCCGTCGGTTTTTTGCCCAGGCCAAATAGGCAAATTAAATGGGGATGTGATGGGAATCACCACCCCTGCATTCTTCAAGTCCTTGATGCTGGCAGTAATCGCTGCAATCCCTCCAGGAATGCAATATTGCTTTTGTTTTACTATTTTCCTACGTAGGGGCAGTTCTAATGGCTTCCACATGGCTTTTCTTATCATAACAGCCCTTACTCCACATGTCAGGGATCCAATGTGGGAGTTCGACCAGTTGCTGAGTATATCTATTCCAATTATGCATTCTGGAACTGGGGAAATCGCTACAGGATAGGTTCAGGTATACACTGGACCCACTGTGAGATGAATCTGAGCTAAAACTCCATTAATAACCTGACTTCCACAGGCACCCACTCTGGTGGGCCACAGTGATGTTTTGGGTCTCCTGGAATTAGCGTCAGTTCAAAACCAGTATCCAGTAATACCTGAAAAGTCTGATACTTTCCCTTTCCCCAATGAACAGTCACTCTCATAAAAGGCTCTATATCCCTTTGGGGAAGGCTGAGAGAAAGATTAACAGCTAAAATTTTTGGCAGTGTAGTGGGGTCCTTCCTCAAGGTGACCCGGCCTCCCCTTCAATCAAGAGGCTGTGGGTCTGTAAACTCACTCAAGTCTGGGGATTGAGGAGTTGTGACTCTCTATTCTAGTGATTTGAATTACACTGCTGTTCACTTGACCTAGATTTCTTCTGCTTGTACAGATCAGGTAAATATTTAGTACATTTCCTATCTATTTCACTCCTAAGGACACCGTGACTAAGTAGCTAACACCCTAAGTTCATATGAGTCAGACTATTCTGATTATTGCTTTGACTCCACTCTCCATTATAACCACACCCACCTTGTCTTTGTCAATTGTGCGCCACTATTTGGTGCATAACACCATGGGGTCCAATCAGCCCCACTGTAGGTATCTTAATTCAGTTAGAGCAGGTCCCACTGTCAAATCTGGCTTACATAAAATAGGAATCACATCACTCTTCAAGGAATGCTGGGGTTTCCTTCACAAATTTGTTCCTCACTGTTGTGGTAAAAGGAGTGACCTCTGAGCACTCCATGTGTGGTTCTCTGGGTCTAATCTGATAAATCTACTCTAACATACCCATTTCCCTAACCCCTTGGATACATTCTTCTACAGTTTACCAAGGCAGGTCTGGTACTTCATGTAGTGCAGGTCACCGTGTAATCCATGCTTCAGCAAACAAACCAAATAAACTATTAGCTCCTTTCCAAACTTTTCGAGCTGAAACACTGAATGAAGAATCTGGCTTAGTGGGCCCATAACAATAAACTAAGACTGATCCAACTTTATGTTCCTTGCACCATCATACTTCACCCTTAATAGCCATTCCCATACATATTCCCCGGGTTTCTCTTTGTACATATTAGAAAAGTCAAGCAGTTCTTTTGGAGTGTGGTATACTACCTCCTGGGTCACACTTTTGGGGCTCACTGGGACTTAAGTCTAATTATAGGTGTAGAAGCTAAAATGAGTGGTAGGGGTGGGTCCTGGGAACATTCAGCAAGGTATTGTAAGGAATGTACCTCAGGCAATACCCCAGGAAACACCTCAGGTGCCACCCCAGGTGATATCACAAAGACTACTCAGGCACAGCTGGGTTAATCTCATCAGATGGGGGTAGAAGGGATAATGGTTTTACCGGGGAGGGTGGCTTAATAGACAAAGATGAAGTAATCTCTTCAGATGATGGTAAGAGGACTGGTTCTGTTGGCAGGAGTGATTCAATGAATTTAGGGGCTCAGTGTCCCCAGCTTCTTGATTATCTAACCATATATCCTCGTCTCAAGTTTTAGGATCGCATTCTTCCCAATCAATGCCCAAATTTTAACTTCAGGCACCATTTGAGCTTGGAAATTCAATTGATGCTGTAATTTTGCCACCCTTACCATAAGACTCTGAGTTTGGTTTTCAGCAATATCAGATGTTACCGTAAGAAACAAGGCTTTCTTTCAGAGCACAAGTGGCAACTTTGATGTCATTTATGTGGCACTTGAGCTTTGACTCTGAAGCCTTGAGTTCATGTCTTTCACCACTGTCTAGTGAAAGTAGGACCAACCAACCAGTTTCCCTATACTCCTCATTCTGACAAAGTTGTAGAAAAATATCAAATATGCAATCACCCAGAGCCTCACTTCTCACCAGTACTTGATCTATTGGTGGTTATATTTTGTGTATTAATATTACCACCTCACACCATGGATTAGCAGTGCCCTCTTTACTACCGGAGGCACAGTCATCAGCATCCTTAAGACTAGTCAGACTTGAGAACCAATTTAGAAAACTCATCGTTACGATTTTGTTTCTCCAGAACCACTCCCGGTACCAAATGTCGTAGGCTGGGTTCTTTAGAGAAGCAAAACCACTTAAACGTATATATATATATAGAGCGAGAGAGATTTATCTCAAGAAAATGGTTCACGCAGTTGTAGAGGCTGGCAAGTCTCAAGTCCACTGGTCAGGCATCAGGCTGGACACTTCTCCTGACCCACATAGTTGCAGAGACTGATGAACCCAACATCAGCAAGTAAGAGAGCAGGCCACAGGCTCACAGGCTATGGAAGCCAATGAATCCAAGATTGGCAGGTAAGATGACAGGTTGTTGGCTCACAGGCTGCGGAAGCTGATGAATCCCAAGATCAGAAGGCAATATAGCAGGCTCAAGCTCCAAGAACCAGAGGTCTGATGATGACAAGTCAGATGCAGGGTCCAGAGGAAGCAAGCGTTGCCAGAACATTCATATATATATTGGATGCAGGCCACACCCTCGAAGAAAATCCCCTTACAATTAATTGGCTGATTACATCAGATCACATCATGGAGGATGAGTACAAAATTACATAACTGCCAAACTACATCATTACATAACTGCCAAACCACTGAGAATCATGGTCAAGCCAAGCTGATGCACAACCTTAACCATCACAGTGGAGTTAACCACTAAAAAAACATCTAAAATATAAATACACACACACACACACACACACACACACACAAAAAGGAGCTACAACTGGGAGAATATCAGAAACCATATATTCGATAAGAATCTAATAACCAAAATATATATAAAACTTTTAACAACTTAACAAAAAGACAGACAAATAACCCAATCATAAAATGGGTAAAAGAATGAATACCCATTTCACCAAAGAGGACATTTAAATGGCCACCAAACACATGAAAAGATGCTCAGCATCCTTAGTTATCAGAGAGATGCAAATCAAAACCACAATGAGATACCATTACACTCTCACTAGGATGGCTAAGATATTAAAAAAAAAAAACAGAAAATAACAAATGTTGGTGAGGATATGGGAAACTGGAACCCTTCTCCATTGCTGATGAGAATGCAAAATGGTACAGCCACTGTGGAAAACAGTGTGGCAGTTCCTCAGAAAGCTAAAAATACAAATACCATATGACCCAGCAATGCCACTCCTTGGTATATACCCCAAAGACTTGAAAGCAGAGAATCAGAAAGAGATTTGTATAATAAAATCTTCCTTGCAGCACTATTCACAACAGCCAAAAGGTGGATACAACCTAAATGTCCATCACAGATGAATGGATAAACAAAATATAGTAGTAGTACATACATACAGTGGAATACTACTCAGCCAGTAGAAGAAATAAAGTCTTGATACATGCTACAATATGGATGGAGCTGGAAGAGATTACGCTGAGCGAAATAAGTCTATCAAAAAAGGAATAATATTCTATGACCTCACTTATATAAAAAGACAAGGCAAATATGTAGAGAACAACGTTTATTAGTGGTTACCAGGGGTGAGAGGGAGGGGGAAAAGAGAGGTTAATGGTGATGGAAAAATCACACTGATTTTTTAGGGTTGCAGTTGATTATTGTAATTGCAGTCAAGAAGTTGTACACCTGTAAAAAGTTAACTGGCAAAAGGAGTGTGATACATATTTATAACAAGGACAAAAAAAAAAAAACAGTAGCTGCTGAGGCTGCTTATATACAACCAAACACCTCATGGGATTTGGTTCCTTGGCATAGAGATTTAGGGTCATGGTTTCATGGCAAATCTCAGTTAATTGGCCAAATAAGTGTTTAGTGTTTCTGCTCTATCACCTAGTTTGCTGAGTAGTGCCTGCGGTCTTAAAAGCTTGCAAGTGGTCATCCAAGGCACAGCAACTGTTCTCTATTTACCTGGAGCAACAGAGAAGAAAGGAGAGTCAGAAGTAGGAGGAGATGGAATATGTGGCTAATTGCCTCCAGGAAAAACTGCCTCCTTTGCCATGAGACTAGACAAACTGGATGCTGCCTGGCTACCATCTCTGAAGATTTTGATATAAGATTCCAGAGAAGAATGAGAATCAAAAAGGGGAAAATGCAGAATAGAATTTCAAATTCTCATAGACTCCAGACTTTCTGGAGCCATGGAAGGTGGCTGAAGCTCTGAAACTACTGCCCTGAGATAATCTTTAAACCTTAAACCAAAAATATCCCCTGAAGTCTTCTTAAAACCTAACAATAGTTTAGCTTAACTATTTAAAAAATGGTCTGCCTTGAGCAGTATGCTCTTTTAAGAACTATCTATATGGGATCAAATTGACAACAGCAACTCGAATGATTAGATAGGAACCTTTGGGGGCAGTGAGTTTATGTTAATAAGAGAGGAACAAGTCAGAAAAGGAGGGTGAGAATGTTGCACAACTCAAATAATATAATCAATGTCACTAAATTGTACATATAGAAATTGTTGAATTGGTGTATGTTGCTGTGTATATTCTCAACAACAACAACATATACAAAATTAAGAAAAAAAAAACTAAAATCAGAGAGCTTATTCTAACTGGAAACTAGGGATCTCATTACATATTCTAACGAAAATTCTCTCCCATGATATGTACTTTGGCATGATCACTGTAGACAAATTTTGATCCCTAGCTTTTGTCACAATTACCCTTTTTAAAAGGGAAAAGATTGTTAGATGTAAATTAGAACCATTAATGTCTAGTTTGTAAATATATTCACATTCAGTTTAATAAGTTAACTGATATTTATAATAACCAAAAAAAAAAAAAACGTAGCTGCTGAGGCTGCTTACGGACAACCAAGCACCTTATGGGATTTGGTTTCTTGGTTTGGAGATTTAGGGTGATGGTTTTATGTGACATCTCACTTAATTGACCTAATAACTTCTTTAGTGCTTCTGTTCTACCTTCTAGTTAGTTGCGTAGTGCCTAGGGTCTTAAAAGCTTGCAAGTGGCCATCCAAGGCACAACTGGTCTCTATTCACCTGGAGCAACAGAGGAAGGAGAGTCAGGAATAGGAGAAGAAAATGGAATGTGTGACTAATTGCCTCCTTTGCCATGAGACCAGAATAACTGGATGGTGTCCAGTTACCATTACCAAACATTTTGATCAAACAGTCTATAGCAGAATTCTGATCAAAAGGGGGAAATACAGAACAGAATATCAAATTCTCATGGAATCCAGACTTTCTGGAGCCATGGAGACTGGATGAACTCCTGAAACTACTGCCCTATTATAATCTTTAAACCTTAAACCAGAAATATCCCCTGAAGTCTTCTTAAAACCAAACAATAGTTTAGCTTAAATAGTAAAGAATGTCTGCCTTGAGGATTGTGCTCTTTCAAGATCGATCTACAAGGGATCAAATCGACAACAGCAACTTGAAATATTACATAGGAACATTAGGGGGCAGTGAGTTTATGCAAATAGGGGAGGAAAAACTCAGAAACTGAGGGTGAGAATAGCTGCACAACTCAAAAAATATAATCAATGTCACTAAGTTGTATATGTAGAAACTTGAACTGGTGTATGTTTTTGCTGTGCATAGTCTTAACAACAAAAATAAATTATTTAAAATTTTATACACACACAGAGGAAATGAGAGGGAAATTAAAATTGTTGAACAAAAGATCATCTAAACACAAAACAAGGAAGTATTACAGGAAATGGGGGGATTGTAAGACACACAGAAAACAAACAGCAAAATGGTAAAAGTCCTTTTTATAGATAATTTAAATACAAATGGATTAAACTCTCCACTTGAAAGGTAGAGATTGGGAGAACAGATAAAAACACATGATTCATCTATATGCTGTCTACAAGAGACACATCTTGGGCCCAAAGACACACATAGGTAGATAGCTAAAAAATACTCCATGCAAATAGTAACCAAAAGAGAGCTGGGTATGTTTTGTGATGTGTGTTTTGTTGTATGTACTCTCAACAACAGCAAAATAAATAAAATTAAAAAGAGAGAGAGACAGACAGCTGGGATGGCTATATTGGTATCAGACAAAAGAGTTTTAAGTCAAAATCTGTTATAAGAGACAAAGAAGGACATTATATAATGATCAAAAGGTCAATTCATCAAGACAATATAACAATTTTAAATATATATTCTAACAGCAGTGCCCCCAAATATATCAAAAAAGAAAAAAAAACCTCTTAGAGAATTGAAGGGAGAAATAGGTAGTACCTCAATAATGGACAGAACATCTAAAAGGAGGTCAGTAAAGAAATAAAGGATTTTAACTACACTATAAACCAACTACACCTAACATATTTATAGAATACTACACCCAGCAACAACAAAATGCACATTCTTCTCCAATGCACGTGAATCATTCTCCAAGATAGACTATATGCTAGGGCACAAAACAAGTCTCAATAAATTTAAAAAGACTGAAATCTTACAAAGTATCTTCTCCAACCACAATGGAATGCAAAAAAAAAAAAACAAAAAAAAAAAATAACCACTGCCATCGAGTCGATTTCGACTCATAGCAACTCTATACGACAGAGTAGAACTGCCCCCATAGGGTTTCCAAGGCTGTAAATCTTTACAGCAGCAGACTGCCACATCTTTCTCCCATGGAGCAGCTGGTGGCTTCGAATTGTTGACTTTTTGGTTAGCAGTCAAGTGTTTTAACCACTGTGCCACCAGGGCTCCCAATGGAATGAAAACTGGGAAACACACAAATACATGGAAATTAAATAACTCACTATAAGACAACCAATGGGTCAAGGAAGAAATCAACAAATTACTCAAAAAATATTCAGAGTCTAATACAAATGAAAGCAAAACATATCAAAACTTATGGGATGCAGAAAGGCGGTGCTGGGAGGGGAATTTATAGCAGGAACCGCCTATATTTAAAAAGAAGACGGGAATTTTGTGAAGGTGATGGCATGACAAGGTCTAGGTTCCAACCTTCCCCACGTGTGCACCAAGAAATCTGTGATTGGCCCTTAGTGACTCTGAATGGGTAGCAGAGTTAAGCAGCAAAAACCTGCAGACATGAGGCAATGAGGCCCACATGGTAGGAAAACCACTTCATCCACTATCCTCACCTTTCCCCCTCCTGGTGCTGCAGACTGCCATCTACTGTGGACTACAGAAGCAGCACCTGCAGAGGAGTCCAGTTCCCTGGCAAAACTCTGCCTGCCTACGCACAGGAAAAGGCCCCCAACTCTGACTCTGAAATCAACAAGAGATTTCAGAGTCCCTGGGAGTCTGTCCAGGTGTGCTCACTTCTATCCCTTGCACTCAGCAGAAAGTCTACCATAGTCCCAGGCAACCCACCTATACCTTGCCTCATCTCACTGGGTCTCCAACTCACAGGTAAATGGGCCCTCACAGAGCAGTGGAAAAAGTCTTGGAGGGCTACACCGAGTCCCGCTGGTGGTTCATTCAGTGTGAGTTCTCTGACTGAAAATGTGGTCATGGAAACACAGCCCACAAAGAGCAGCAGAGGGAGCGATAACCCAAGAAATGAGACTGAGCCCTCCAGTGGAGAGACTGATTAGTGTGTTTGCTGTTCTGTTTGGCTGCAACCCCTGGCGGACAGACTGATCAGTGCATGTTGTCTGTTCTGTTTTGGAGACACTAAAAATCGGAAAACGTGCTCTGGAATTGTCAACAGAGTGGGAGAGGGAAGTATCACAGAGCGGGGAGGGGTAAGTATCACAGAGAGGGAGAGAGAGCAGTGAGCAAGGTCTGAAGGCTCTGCTTACCTAAGAGTTTCTTGCAGAAAGTAGTGCTGTGAAAAAAACTGAATACTGGAGAGAACTGAGAAAGCTAACACCTGATAAAATTCTCATGTCCCGGTCTCAACAAAAAATTACAAGGCAGAGGACTTCTGGCAACAGGGCACTCTAGGCAGAAGCACCACGCCGTACCTCCACAGCAAATATCTGAAAAACTAAGCCAAACAGAGAAAACAGCACTCTTGAAACCCTAAAACATCAAATGAAGACACAAAGAATCCTGCCAAGCACCAAATGGAGTGAGAAACTGACAGAGAATGGAGAGCAAGTAGAGGTTCATGCAGAGGTCTCCTATCAGCTAACGTAGCACAGATCCGCCATCTTGAACTCCTATCAGAGACCAGAAAATAAGGGGTACGAGAAAGCAGCTTCACAGAGCTTCCAGCAGAAGACAGAACCGGTAATTGGCAATGTATGCTTTCCACCCCCCACCCTTCTTTATCCCCACTCAGCCCCCTCTGCTTCCCACGGCCACAGTCTTTTGGCCAGGAAGCACCGGCTGCTTGTATTCCACCTGCCCACACTGGCCGACTCCTTGAGTGCCATTTGTTGGCTGCTGGTGTTGCTTTTTGAAGCTTCTTTTGCTTTCTTCCTTACCTCTCACACCTCCCCCTCCTTTCACTCAAACACCTGGCTCCATGCACCATGTTTACTTCTTCCTACAGGGATGCAGAGCTCCCCGTTCGAGTGTGGAACTGCTTCTCAGTCTGTGCTGCCACAGTGGTGGGATCCCGGGGCTTTTCTTTGTTTTGAATTGTTTGCTTGTTTTTGTCCTCTTTTCGAGTTGGGAAAACATTCTGGCCAGGCAGTGCTACGCAGCTTCGAACCTACCCCCTCAGCTTGCGCAGATGCACAGAGGGATCCCTGAGGGCACTTCTTTATTTGTGGGGTTTTTTTTTCTGTTTTTTGGGGGGGCTTTTCTTGTTTTTTCTTTTTAATTTGTTTTGTTTTCCCTCTTTTTCCCTTTTTGTCTTTCTTCATTACTCAGTTTCTTGTCTCTCTATACTTTCCTTCTCTTCTTGTCCCCTGAATACCTGGTGCTGAATAACTCTACACCTCTAGCCAGGCTGTACTTCAACATCTAGGAACATCTTCCCCAGACCTCGCAGACACACAGGTGGGATCCCTGGGAACTTTGCTGTCCTTTTTTCTATCTAATTTTTATTTATTCATTCCTTTCTTTTTTTTCTTCTTCTTCCCCTTTTTGTTTTTCCCCATTTCATAGCCTCTCATCTCTCCACTCAGACGGCAAGCTCCCCTAGCACTCTTTTTTGTTTGGTTGCATGTTTTTGACTCCTGTTCCTCTCTCCTCTCTCCCATATACATCTTAGCTCCACACATCAGAATCTCCCCCCTCCATCCTGACTAACTGCACCCTGCGCTTAACATCACACCACCAAGCAGCACAGGCACAGGCTACCAGAACCTGCCCTGCACTGACTGCCGAGCCACCCTTGTGGCTGTAGTTAAACAAACTATCCCAGCAACTCCTCTTCAGCTAGACCTGCCCTGCTATACCATATGTGAGCGACTAACCCTGCCAACTGGAGGAGGCGAAAAGTATCATGCCCACAGACGAGCAAACAACAAAGAACACACAGCCCACCTGCTCAGACATAGCCGAATTAAAAAAAAAAGGACAAAACAAACAAATCTATAATCAATACAGGAGAAAAATAACTACCAAATGCCCCGAAGACAACAGACAATATCAAAACATTTACAAAAACAGGACAGGATGGTTCCAGTAGGCGTCCAAAATAAAACACCAGATGACTTTCCAGTGGAAGAAAAGGTACTAGAACTACCTGATCAGGAATTCAAATCTCTAATACTCAGAATTATCCAAGAGTTGAAGAAAAAGCAGACAAAAACGAGGAAAAAATAGACAAATTCACGGAAAAGGCAGACAAATTCATGGAAACCACAAATCAAAAAATGGAAGAATTCAGGAAAATAATGCAGGAACAAAATGCCAAAATAAATTCACAACTGGAAATTATACAAAAACAACAATTAGAAATCCAAAACATAAACAACAAGATTTCCAAAATGAACACTGTCATAGAAGGGCTGAGGAGCAGATTTGAAACGGTGGAAGACAGGATCAGTGGAATTGAAAACAAACACTTAGATACAAATCTGTTCGAGGAAAACTAAGAAAAAAGAACAAAGAAAAATGAAGAGATGCTGAGAAGTATGTGGGATACAATCAAAAGCAAAAAATTTCGAGTGATCGGAGTTCCAGAACAGGGGGAGAAAACAGAAAACACAGAGAGGATCATTGAAGAACTGATGACAGAAAAACTTCCCCAACATCATGAAAGATAAAAAGCTGGCCATCCAAGAAGCTCAACAAACTCCATATAGGATAGACCCCAAAAGAAAATCACCAAGGCATATCATAATCACACCAAAGACAAACAAAGAATCCTGAGTAGCTGGTAAAAAACAAGAAGTCACATACAGAGGAGAAACAACGAGAATGAACTCAGATTATTTGGCAGAAACCACGCAGGCAAGAAGGCAATGGGATGACACATATAAAACCTTGAAACAAAAAAAATTGCCAGCCAAGAATAATACTATCCTGCAAAACTCTCATTCAAATATGATGGTGAAATTAGGACATTTCCAGATAAAAAGAAATTAAGGGAATATGTCAAAACCAAACCAAACTTACAAGAATTATTAAAGAGAGTCCTTCTGAGAACTAACAACTTCAGCTCACAGGCTGAAATCTAGGATGAAGTATCATACCAGCCACATATCAATCTAGGAAACGAACTCTCAAGGACTATCCAAACACAAAATAAATACAAAAGGGAATCAGAGCAGTTAATCTGTAAATGACAACAACATCAGAACAATAAAAGAGGGAATAAACGGTGTAGGTATAGAACTTTCTAATGGAGAGGAAGGCAAGGCGATACCAAGTAATAACAGACTGCATAAAACTTAGAAAGATACGGGTAAATTTCACAGTAACCAAAACGGAAGTTAACAAACATACTCATAAAAATAAAGAGGAAAAACATAAAGTCTCAGTAAAAACAAAACCTACAAAAACAAAAGAAATGAAAAAAAATCCACAAACAAAAGTAATTCAGCACAAGAGAGTAAGAAGAACAAAGAAAACGTCAGCACTACAAGAAAAAACACTACAAAATGACAAAAACAAACTCACATCTATCAATAATTACACTGAATGTAAATGGACTCAATGCACCCATAAAGAGAGGGAAACTGACAGAATGGATTAAAAAAACAGGAACCATCAATACGCTCTCTACAAGAGACACACCTTAGAAACAAAGATGTGAATTTATTAAAAATCAAAGGTTGAAAACAATACATCAAGCTAACAACTACCATAAAAGAGTAAGAGTGGCAATACTAATCTCAGATAAAATAGACTTTAAAACAAAATCCACCATAAAAGACAAAGAAGGACACTATAGAATGCTTAAGGGGATGACCATCATAAAGACATAACCATAATAAACATCTATGCGCCCAATGACAGGGCTCCAAAATACATAGAACAAACTCTAACAACACGGAAAAGAGAAATGGACAGTTCCACAATAATAGTAGGAGACTTCAATACACCACTCTCAGTAAAGGACAGAACTAAAAAGAAACTCAGCAAAGATACAGAAGACCTAAAGGGCACAAGCAGCCAACTTGACCTCATAAACATATATAGAACACTCCATCCAACAGCTGCAAAGTACACATTCTTTTCCAATGCACATGGAACGTTCTCCAGAACAGACCACATCTTAGGCCAGAGAGCAATCCTCAACAAGATCCAAAACGTTGAGATAATACAAAGTATCTTCTCTGACTACAATGCCATCAAGGTAGAAATTAACAACAGAAAGAGCAAGGAAAAACAACCAATTAAATGGAAACTGAATAA
>NW_004444169.1:2022235-2141013 GCF_000243295.1 Trichechus manatus latirostris | reverse complement strand
CAAAGAAAACTGCAAAACACTCCTGCAAGACACCCAAAGGGATCTACATGAATGGAAAAACATACCATGCTCACAGATAGGTAGACTCAACATTGTGAAAATGACAATTCTACCCAAAGCAATTTACAAATACAACGCAATACCAATCCAAATACTAGCAACATTTCTCAAAGAGATGGAAAAACTAATCAGTAACTTTATATGGAAAGGGAAGAAGCTCTGAATACGCAAAGCACTACTGAAGAAGAACAATAAAGTTGGAGGACTCATACTACCTGACCTCAGAACCAACTATACAGCTACGGTAGTCAAAACAGTCTGGTACTGGTACAACGACAGATACACTGACCAATGGAACAGAATTGAGAACTCAGATGTAAATCCATCTATGGTCACCTGATCTTCAACAAGGGCCCAAACTCCATCAAATGTGGAAAAGACAGTGTTTTTAACAAATGGTGCTAGCAAAACTGGTTATCCAACTGCAAAAAATGAAACAGGACCCATACCTCACACCATATACAAAAACTAATTCAAAATGGATCAAAGACCTAAATATAAAGCCAAAAATTATAAGGTTCATAGAAGAAAAAATAGGACCAATGCTACAGGCCCCAATACCCAGCATTAACAGGATACAAACCATAACCATCAACACACAAACCCCAGAAGATAAGCTAGATAACTGGGATCTTCTAAAAAATCAAACACCTACGTTCTTCAAAAGACTTCACCAAAAAAGTAAAAAGAGAACCTACAGACTCAGAAAAAATTTTTTCTGACAGTACAAGTCAGACAAAGGTCTAATCTCCATAATCTACAAGAAAAGCCAACACCTCTACAACAAAAAAATAAATAATCCAATTAAAAAATGGGCAAAGGAAATGAACAGACACTTCACCAAAGAAGACATTCAAGCGGCCAACAGACACGTGAGGAAATGCTCAGGATCACTAGCCATTAGAGAAATGCAAATTAAAACCACAATGAGATACCATCTCACCTCAGCATTACTGGCAGGAATCAAAAACACTGGAAATAACAAATGTTGGAGGGGCTGCGGGGATGATCGGGACTCTTATGCACTGCTGGTGGGAATGCAAAATGATACAACCATTTTGGAAAATGATATGGTGCTTCCTTAGAATGCTAGAAATAGAAATACCATATGATCCAGCAATCCCACTCCTAGGAATATATCCCACAGAAATAAGAGTCGTCACTCCAATAGACATATGCACACCTATGTTCATAGCATCATTGTTCACAATAGCAAAAAGATGGAAACAACCCAGATGCCCATCACCAGATGAATGGATAAACAAACTATGGTACATACACATAATGGAGTACTATGCAACAGTAATGAACAATGATGA
Source organism: Trichechus manatus latirostris (assembly GCF_000243295.1). Lineage (NCBI taxonomy): Eukaryota > Metazoa > Chordata > Mammalia > Sirenia > Trichechidae > Trichechus > Trichechus manatus. The sequence goes on along the minus strand of NW_004444169.1, from coordinate 2,139,634 downwards.
ATCTGTGAAGCATCTCATAACATGGATGAAACTGGAGGACATTATGCTGAGTGAAATAAGTCAATCACAAAAGGACAAATATTGTATGAGACCTCTATTGTAAAAACCCATGAAAAAGTTTACACACAAAAAGTAACAATCTTTGTTGGTTACAAGGGATGGGAGGGGTGTGGGGGAAATACTAAATAGGCAATAGGTAAGTGGTATCTTTGAAGGGTGAGACAGTACACAATACTGTGGGAAGCAGCACAACTTGTCCAAGGAAAGGTCATGGAAGCTCCACAGACACATCCAAATTCCCTGAGGGACTGAATTGCTGCGCGGAGGGCTGTGGGGACCACGGTCTCGGGGAGCATCTAGCTCAATTGGCATAACACAGTTTATAAAGACAATGTGAGTAGCGTCTGGGGTCTTAAAAGCCTGTGAGCAGCCATCTAATATACTCCACTGGTCTCACCCCTTCGGGAGCAAGGGAGAATGAAGAGAACAGGATACAAGGAAAAGATTAGTCCAAAGGACTAATGGACCACATTCACCATGGTCTCCACCAGACTGAGTCTAGTACAGCTAGATGGTGCCCAGCTACCACCACTGACTGCCCTGACCGGGATCACAACGGAGGGTTCTGGACAGAGCTGGAGAAGGATGTAGAAGAAAATTCTAACACACACAAGAAAAGATCAGATTTACTGGCCTAAGAGAGACTGGAGAAACCCCAAGAGTATGGCCCCCAGACACCTTTTAGCTCTGTGGTGAAGTCAGTTCCGAGGTTCACCGTTTAGCCAGGGATTGGACAGCCCCATAAAACAAAACGGGACTAATGAAACACAGCAGTCCAGGGGCAAAGACTAGAAGGCAGAAGGGGACAGGAAAGCTGGTGATAGGGAACCCAAGTTTGAGTAAGGACAGTGTTGACGTTTAGTGGGGTTGTTAACCATTCTCATAGGGCAACATGTATACTGTTTAATGAGAAACTGTTCTGTAAACCTTCATCTAAAGTGAGAATAGCAGCACAACTGGAAGAGTGTAGTCAATGTCACTGAACTGTGCATGTGGAAATTTTTGAAATGGTGTATCTTTGGCTATGTATATTTTCACCAAAAAAAAAAAAAAGGTCAAGAAGGGAGAGGGTTGACATGTTGTGGGGTTGTTAACCAATGTCATAAAACAATATGTGTACTACTGTTTAATGAGAAACTATTTGTTCTGTAAACCTTCACCTGAAGTACAAATAAAAAATAATAATAAAAAAAATTACAAGGCACACAAAGAAAATGGAAACAATGGCCCATCCAAGTGAACAAGAGAAAGGCAGAGGAATCGTATCTATGGAAGCCTGAAAAACGAACAGAATGGAAGAATATACTACAATAATGTTAAGCAAGCTCAAAGAACTAAAGGAAAAGACAGAAGAACTTAATCAGGCAAATGACGTATGAACAAAACAAGAATTTCAAAAAAGCGATAAACACCATAAAAAGAAACCAAACAGGAATACTGGCACTGAAAATGACAATAACTGAAATGAGAAACACATTGAAAGCACCCAAAAAGGTATAATTCACAATATCCGGCATCCAGTTGGAGTCTCTGGGTAGCAAAATTGGTTAAGCAGTCAACTGCTAACATATGGGCTGGCAGTTTGAATCCACCCAGAGGCACCTTGGAACAAAGGCTTGGTGATCTACTTCGAAAAGGTCACAGTCATTGAAAATCCTATGAAGCACAGTTCTACTCTGACACACACAGGGTTGCTATGAGTCAGTTACTTGATGGTAACTGGTTTGATTTTTTTCTTTGAACATATAATCAAAGATAAGGAACCTGGGTGATGCAAGCACCTTGAAACTGGCTGATAACCTAAAGGTTGGTGGTTCAAACCCACCCAGCAGTTCCACAGAAGAATGTCCTGGAGAACTGCTTCCATAAAGATTACAGCCAAGAAAACTCTATGAAACAGTTCAACTCTGCAACACATGGTGTTGTCATGAGTCGGGGACAGCTAATAACAACAATAATCAAAGATTACCAGGCATGCAAAGAAAGTAGGAAAATATAAGTCATTATAAGAATAATCATTCAAACAAAGCTGAGAACTAACAGATGTTAGAATCAGCAGAGGACATTAAATATTTTATTATACACACTCCATATGTTCCAAAAAGGTAAATAGAGAAACCAAAGATATGTTTTAAGACCCAAATTGAACTTCTAGAGATGAAAACAACAATGTCTGAGATGAACAATACACCGGGGAGGGGGAGGGCATTAACAGTACATTACACAATGCAGAAGAAGAAAGGATTCATAAACTTGAAGACTGAAACAGAAACTATCCAAAATGAAACATAGAGAGAAAAAAGAATCGAAAAGAAAAGAAAGGAAGGAAGGAAGAAAACAACATCACTGAGTCTGGAACAATTTTGAGCAGCCTAATACATGTGTAATTCGAGTCCCTGAAGGAGAGGAACATGGGGAAAGAATAAACATTTGAAGAAAAAATGAACAAAAGCTTTCCAAATTTGATGAAAACTATAAACCCATGAATCCAAGTAGCTAAACAAACCCCAAGCACACACATAGACACATACACACACACAAAAAAAAATAATAAGGAAAACAAAACAAGGTACAATTAAATTGCTCAAAACCAGTGATGTAGAGAAAATCTTAAAAGCAATCAGAGGAAAAAATCATGTTGTGTGTAGAGGAGAAAATAAGGATAATATCAGATTTCTCATCAAAAACAATGCAGATGTAATAAAGACAGTGGAATAAAATCTTTAAAGTACTGAAAGATAAAACCTTGAATTCTACAATTGGCAAAACTATCCTTCGAAGATAAAAGTACAATAAAGACTTTTCAGGCAACAAATTCATTGCCCAAGAGATATGAAATACAAGAAATGTTCAAAGAAGTTCTTCAGGCAGAAAGAAAATGATACTGCAAGGTGTAGAACCACCTTGCAGAAAGCAGTTTAGCCTTTGTTCTTTGTTCTTTCAAACTGGACCAACACCTGAAGCTAATGAGTGGGAGCTGACCAGACCAAGAGGGACAACTTTGGGGCCCGATGCTGACTAAGCCTCAGGAGGCATGATCTAATCATGGCCAAGTGGGGAAGCCAGTAAGAGCCCTGAACCCCGAGGCTCAGATGAGCTTCCTGGTTGGTGACCATGCATGGGAGAGGGCAGCACATCCCTTTTTGGGACATGGAAGCTCTGCACTGTGACCCCTCTCAGGCCTCACCCTATGTGTCTCTTCATTTGTGTGGTTTTTGGTTGCAATAAAGATGTAGCCATAAGTATGACACACTTTTCATGAAATTCTGAGTCATTCCAGTAAATTAATGAATCCATAGGGGCAGTGACAGCCAGCAGGAGCAGACATCTGCCTGTTTAACAGTCTGAAAGAAAGTATCCTTCTAACATGTAAGCTCTGACCTGGCTCTGGGTGGCAAGGGTTTGAGAAATGCTGCATGGGCAACTGATCTGAAAGGCAGTGTCCATCTAACTTGTGAGCTCTGACCCAGCTCTGGGTGGCTAGGGTCAAAGAGAGAATGTTCCACACATGAATGGCCGGCAACGAGGTAGTAGATGTGGGAAGGTGAAGACTGGATTCATTTCCACTTTGGGAACTGGATTCATGCTGATCCTTGTATCACACTTAACAATGAACAAGGGATTTACCCACTCTGCTCCTGGCTTAGTACAGACACCTTAGGGAAATCTGGAGTCACACAATGGAATGAAGAGCACTAGAAATGTTAACCACATGAGTAAACACATAATTTTTTTTTATTCTTTAAAAGATAATTTAAAGTATAAAAAATAATGATGTCTTACAGGGTCTACAACATCTGTGAGAGTAAAATTCATGACAACAATAGTATAAAAGTCAGGAGGGGAGAAATGGAAGTATGCTATTGTAAGATTTTTATACTATCTGTAAAATGGTAAAATATCACTTGAAGGTACACTGGAATGACTTAAAGATAAACTCAACAAAGGCAAACAGAAGAATGGAATCATTTTTTAAAAAATAATTAAACAATTAATCCAAAAGAAAAAAAGAGGGAAAAGTGAGCAAAATAGACATAAATAGAAAACAAATAGCAAGATGACAGACTCGAACCTAACTATACCAACAATAACATTAAATGTACAAGGTCTAAACACCAATTAAAAGGCACCACCACCACAAGCTGCCATTAAGTCAATTCCAACTCACGATAACTCCATGTATACAACTGTGATTCATGAGATTTTCGATTGTTGATTTTTTTGATGTAGATCGCCAGGGCTTTCTTTCGAGGCACCACTGGGTGAACTAAAACCATCAACCTTTCAGTTAGTAGAAGAGTGTGTTAACCATTTGCACCACCAGGGGACTTGGAGACTATCAAATTCAATTAAAAGAAAAAACAAAGCAGGAAGAAACTATATGCTGCCTAAAAGAAAATCACTTTAAATATAAAGTCACACAAGGATGCCACTTATCATCACTCCTATTTGACACTGTGCTGGAAGTCCTTGCTAGAGCAATAAGGCAAGAAAAAAAAAAAAGGGCAACCAAATTGGAAAGGAAGAAGTAAAACTATACCTATTCGCAGATGATACTATACTATACATACAGAACACCAAAGATTCCACAAGAAAACTACTGGAAATAATAAAAAGATTCAGCAGAGTAGCAGAATACAAGATAAACACACAAAAATCAGTTGGATTCCTATACACCAATAAAGAGAACTTCAAAAAGGAAATCAGGAGAACAATACCATTCATAATAGCCCCTAAAAAGATAAAATACAAATAAATCTAACCAAGGACATAAAAGACCTATACAAAGAAAACTACAAAACATTATTGCAAGAAACCAAAAGAGACCTACATAAATGGAAAAACACACCACGCTCATGGATAGGAAAACACAATATTGTGAAAATGTCTATTCTACCCAAAACAACCTACAGGTAACAATGCAATACCGATCCAAATACCAGCAGCATTCTTTAATGACATGGAAGAACTAATCACCAACTTTATATGGAAAGGGGCCCTGGATAACCAAAGTATTACTGAAGAAAAAAAACAAAGGAGGAGGCCTCACACTGCCTGAACTCAGAACCTACTATACAGCCACGGTAGTCAAAACAGCCTGGTACTGGTACAATAGACACATAGACCAATGGAACAGAATCAAGAACCCAGATGTAAATCCATCAACCTACGGTCAGCTGATCTTTGACAAAGGACCAAAGTCCATTAAAGGGGGAAAACACAGTCTTTGTAACAAATGGTGCTGGCAAAACTGGTTGTCCATCTGTTAAAAAAAAAAAAAAGTGAAACAAGACCCATACCTCACACCATACACAAAAACTAACTCAAAATGGGTCGAAGATCTAAATATAAAACCTAAAACGATAAAATTCACGGCAGAAAAAAGAGGGACAACACTAGGGGCAAAAATACATGGTATAAATAAAATACAAACCATAACTAACAAAGCACGAACACCAGCAGATAAACTAGATAACTGGGAGCTCCTAAAAATTAAACATTTATGCTTATCGAAAGACTTCACTAAAAGAGTTAAAAAGAGAACTCACAGACTGGGAAAAAATTTTTGGCTACAACATATCCAAGAAGGGTGAAATCTCTAAAACCTATAGAATACTTCGACATCCCAACAACAAAAAGATAAATAATTCCATTTAAAAATGGGCAAAGGATATGAACAGACACTTCACCAAAGACATTCAGGCAGCTAACAGACAGATGAGGAAATGATCGCAATCATTAGCCGTCAGAGAAATGCAAATCAAAACTACAATGAGATACCATCTCACCCCAACATTACTGGCACAAATCAAAAAAAGAAAATAACAAATCTTGAAAAAAGACCAGACTTACTGGCCTGACAGACAGTGGAGAAACCCCAACAGTATGGCCCCCAGACACTCTTTTAGCTTAGTAATGAAGTCACTCCTGGGGTTCACCCTTCATCCAAAGATTGGAAAGGCCCATAAAACAAAATGAGACTAAAAGGGCACACCAGCCCAGGGGCAAGGACTAGAAGGCAGGAGGGGACAGGAAAGCTGGTAATAGGAAACCCAAGGTCAAGAAGGGAGAGTGTTGACATGTCATGGGGTTGTTAGCCAATGTCATAAAACAATATATGTACTAACTGGTTAATGAGAAGCTAGTTTGTTCTGTAAATCTTCATCTAAAGTACAATAAAAAAAATCTACTTCAGATTTATGCTAACAATTCCAGTGATATACAGAAATATTACTTCTATATAGCTCTAGTCCCTCTTCCCCTTTTTTGTGCTATTATTGTTATGTATAGTTTCCATATATGTTATAAACTGAAGCATACATTGTCATAATTGTGATTATCACTTTATATAATAAATTGAGAAAAGAAAGTCCAAAAAAAATAACAAATGTTGGAGAGGCTGCGGGGAGTGGAACTCTTATGCACTGCTGGTGGGAATATAAAATGGTACAAGCACTATGGAAAACGATATGGCACCTCCTTAAAAAACTAGAAATAGAAATATACAATCCAGCAATCCCACTCCTAGGAATATATCCTAGAGAAATAAGAGCCGTCACATGAATAGACATAGCACACCCATGTTCACTGCAGCATTAATCACAATAGCAAAAAGATGGAAACATAAATGCCCATCAACAAATGAATGGATAAACAAATTACCGTACATACACACAATGGAATACTACGCAACAGTAAAGAACAATGACAAATCTACAAAACATCTCACAACATGGATGAATCTGGAGGGCATTATGCTGAGTGAAATAAGTCAATCACAAAAGGACAAATACTGTATGAGACCACTATTATAGAAACCCAATAAAAGGTTTACACACAGAAAAAAAAATCTTCGATGGTTACAAGGGAGCGGAGGAGAAATCACTAACTAGATGGTAAAAAAAACAAAAAAAAAAACAAACCTGTTGCCATAGAGTCGATTCCAACTCATAGCGACCCTACAGGACAGAGTAGAACTGCCCCATAGAGTTTCCAAGGAGCGCCTGGTGGATTCAAACTGTCGACCTTTTGGTTAGCCGCTGTAGCACTTAACCACTATGCAACCAGGTTTCCAACTAGATAGCAGACAAGTGTTAACTTTGGTCAAGGGAAAGACAACACACTATAAAGGGGAAGTAGCACAACTTGACCAAGGCAAAGTCATAGAAGCTTCCTAGACATATCCAAACACCTTGAGGGACTGAGTTACTGGGGCAGAGGGCCGGGGACCATGGTCTCAGGGGACATCTAGGTCAACTGGCATAACATAGTTCATAAAGAAAATATTCTACATCCTACTTTGGTGAACAGCCTCTGGGGTCTTAGAAGCTTGCAAGGCCATCTAAGATACATTTATTGTTCCCATCACGTTCAAAGGAGAATGAAGAAAACCAAAGACACAAGGTAAATATTAGTCCCAAGGACTAATGGACCACATAAACCACAGCCTCTACCAACCTGAGCCCAGAACTACATGGTAATTGGCCACCACCACCAACTGCTCTGACAGGGATCACAGTAGAGGGTCCTGGACAGAGCAGGAAAAAATGTAGAACAAAATTCAAATTCACAAAAAAGACCAGACATACTGGTCTGACAGAGACTAGAGGAACCCCCAAGACTATGGCCCCCGACATCCTGCTAACTCAGAACTAAAGCCACTCCAGAAGTCCACCCTTCAGTCAAAGATTAGACAGGTCTATAAAACAAACAATAACACACGTGACGAAAGTGCTTCTTAGTTCAATCAAGTATACGAGACCAAATGGGAACCACCTGCCCAAAAGCAAAGACAAGAATGCAGGAAGGGACAGGAAAACTAGACAAATGGACACAGGGAACCTGGTGTGGAAAGGGAAAGGGGGAGAGTGCTGACACATTGCAGGGATTGCAATCAATGTCACAAAACAATCTGAGTACAAAAGAGAAACTAATTTGCACTGTAATCTTTCACCTAAAGCACAATAAAATTAAACAAAATTATATAAAGTCACAAATAGATGAAAAGTAAAAGAATGAAAAAGACATACTATACTAAAACAAATCAAAAGAAAGCTGCAATGGCTTTATTTATATCTGACAAAATTTACATTTCAGAACAAAGAATATAAACAAACAAAAAGAAAGTCATTTTATAATAATAAAGAGGTTAATTAATCTAGAGGACATTACAACCCTAAATGTTTATGCATCTAATAAAAAAGGTTCAAAACACATGAAGCAAAAATGGATAGAACGGCAAGTAACATATAAATCCATAATAATTGTCAGAGCATCAATACTCCTGTCTCAATAATTGACAGAACAAGTAGGCATAAAATCAGTATGCATATAGTAGAGAGAAATAATGCTACCAACCACCTTGACTTGACTGACAATTATAGAACGTTCTAGCCAACAACAACAAAATATATATTCTTTTCAAGTGCATGTGAGACATTTACCAACACAGACCATATCATGGGCCATAAAAGTCTTGATACATTTTAAAGGATTCAAGCCATATAAAGTATGTTCCCTTGCCAGAATGGAATTAAATTAGAAAACTCCCAAATATCTGGAAACTAAATAACACATTTCTAAATAACCCATGAATCACAGAAGAAACTAAAAGGGAAATTAGAAAGTACTTTGACCTTAATCAACAAGAAAACACACTTCTCAGAATTTGTGGGATGCTGGTAAAGAACAACTTAGGAAATTTATAGTGCTAAGTGCTTATATTAGAAAAGAAGAAAGGTCTCAAATCAGTAACTTCAGCTTCCAGGCAGCCATTCAAGATACAACAATTGGTCTCTACTCACCTGCAGTAACAGAGGAAGGAGAGCTAGGAATAGGAGGAGGAAAGGGAATGTGTGGCTAATTGCCTCCATGAACATCTGCCTCCTCTGCCATAAGACCAGAAGAACTGGATGGTGCCTGGCAACCATTATGAACATTTTGATCAAAGATTCTATAGCAGAATCCTGATCAAAGGGGGAAAATGCAGAGCAGAATTTCAAATTCTCACAGACTCCGGTCTTTCTAGAGTCATGGAGGCTGGATGAACACCCAAAACTATTGCCCTGACATAATCTCTAAATCTTAAACCTTAAACCAAAAATATCCACTGAAGTCTTCTTAAAACCAAACAATAGTTTAGCTTAACTAGTAAAGAATGTTTGCCTTGAGCATTGTACTCTTTTAAGATATATCTATATAGGATCAAACTGACAACGGCAACTCAAAAGATTAAATAGGAAACTTAGGGGACAGTGACTTTATGTTAATGTGGGAGGAACAACTCAGAAAAGGTGAGTGAGAATGGCTGCACAACTCAAAGAATGTAATCAATGTCACTGAATTATATATGCAGAAATTGTTTAATTATGTTCTGTGTGTATATTCTCAACAACAAAAATAATTTTAAAAAGAACCTCAGCTTCCTACTTAAGAAACTAGAAAAAGAGTAAATTAAACTCAAAGTAAGCAAAAGAAAGGAAATAATAAAGGTCAAAGCAGAAATCAATGAACTAGAAAACAGAAAAGCAAAAAAGTCAATTAAACCAAAATTTGGTTCTTTAAGAAGATCAATAAAATTGATAAACCTTTAGCCAGACTGATCAAGGCAAAAAAAGAGAAGACACAAATTACCAATATCAGGAATAAGAGAGGAGACATCATATTGTGTTAGTTTATCAATTTTGTTCTTTTTTCAGAGTTATTTTGGCTATTCTAAATCCTTTGTACTTCCATATGAATTTTAGAATCAGCCGTCAATTTCTAGAAAAGGATAATAAGATACTATTATGAACAACTTTATTGCAATAAATTTGACAACTTACATGAAATGAAGAAATTCCATGAAAGAAACCAACTACCAATACTCACCCAAAAAGAAATATAATCTGAAAAGCATCATATCTATCAAAGAAACTGTAGTTTAAAACCTTCACACAAAGAAAACTCCAGGTCCAGATGGTTTTACTGGTGAATTCTACCAAACACTTAAGGAAGAAATGATACCAATTGTAAACAAACCCTTCCAAAAAACAGAAGAGGTACAAACACTTCCCAACTCATTCTGTGAAGCCAGCATTACCCTGATACCAAACCCAGGCATTCAACAAAAGAAAACTTCAGATCAATATCCCTTATAAGCAAAGATGCAAAAATTCTAAACAAAAATTTAGCAAACTGCATGTGTGGTAGGCTGAATAATGCCCTCCCCTAAAGTGTCCACATACTAAACCCCAGAACTTGTGAATATGTTACTTTACATATTAAAAAGGAGCTTTCCAATTATGATTAAGTTAAGGATCTTGAGATGGGGAGATTATCCTGGTGGGCCTGATATAATCCGCACGAGTCCTTATAAAAGGGAGACAGGAGGATTACAGTCAGAGAGAGAAAATGTAAGGCTGGAACAGAGTTCAGAGAAAAGATGCTACACTGCTGGCTTTGAAGATGGAGGAAGTGGCCATGACTCAAGGAATGTAAGCAGCCTTTAAAATCCAGAAAGGGCAAAGAAATGGATTCTCCTCTGGAAACTCTGGAGAAAGTATGGTCCTGGCAACACTTTGATTTGGCCCAATGAAACCCATTTGGGACTTCTGACCTCCAGAACTGTAAGATAATAAATTTGTGCTTTTTTAAGTCACTGAGTCTATGGTAATTTATTATAGCAGCAATAGAAAACTAATAACAGCATGCAACAGTATATTAAAAGGATAACACATTATGACCAAGTGGGATTTATCACAGGAATGCATGGTTGGTTTACCATGAGAAAATCAATGTAATTCACCACAAAAGCAAACTAAATAAGGCAAACTATGTGATCATCTCAACAGATGCAGAAAAACATTTCAGAAAATCCAACATCCATTCCTGAAGAAAATCTCTTGGCACCTCATCCTGATAAAGGGCAATACAAAAAATCTACAATTAACATCAAACCGAATGCTTAAAGACAGAACGTTTTCCCCCTAAAATCAGGAGCAAGACAGGAATGTCCATGCTCACCACTCTTATTCAACATAGTACTAGAAATCCCACTCACTGCAATAAAGCAAGAAAAAGAAATAAAAGGCATACAGATTAGAAATGAAGTAAAACCAACTTTATTCACGGATGACGCGATCACCTATATAATCAGTCCAATGAAATCTACAAAAAAACTACTAGAACTGAGTTTAGCAAGGCTGCAGGATAAAATACCTACACACAGAAATCAATTGTACTTTTATATATACTAACAATGAACTAGGAGCCCTGGTGGTGCAGTGGTTAAGTTGGCTGCTAACCAAAAAGTCAGCAGTTCGAACCCACCAGCCTTTCTGCAGGAGAAAGATGTGGCAGTCTCCTTCCGTAAAGATTACAGCCTTGGAAACCCTATGGGGCTGTTCTACTCTGTCCTACAGGGTCACTATGAGTTGGCATTGACTCGACGGCAACAGGTTTGGTTTCATCAATGAACTATTGGAAATTGAAATTTTAAAAATACCATTTACAACAGCACCCAAAAATATGAAATGTTTAGGGATAAATACAAAAAAAAGGTGTGAAAGACCTGTACAAAGAAAACTACAAATTAAAGACCTAAACAAATGGAGAAATATACCTTGTCCATGAGCCAAATGACTCAACATTGTTAAGATGTCAATTCTCCCCCACATTTATCTACAGATTTAATGCAATCCTAGTTGAAATTCCAGCAGGCTTTTTTGTAGAAACAGAGAAGCTAAAATTCACAGTAAATACAAAAGGACTTAACAGCCAAAACAAAAAGAAAATTCCAGACCAATATCCCCTATAAACACATATGTAAAAATTCTAAACGAAAATTTAGCAAACTGCATCTGTGGTAGGCTGAATAATGTTCCCCATCCACTGATACATACAACATGGATGAATCTCAAATGTATTATGCTGAGTGAAAGAAGCCTGTCTCAAAAGGGTAAGTACTATACAATTCCACTTATACGACATTCTCCAAACGACAAAACTATAGGGACAAAGTTGAAGGACTAACACTACCTGATTTCAAGAATTATTATAAAGCTACAGTAATCAGAACAGTGTGGTATTGCATAAAGACAAATACATCAATGGAACAGAATGGAGATTTCAGAAATAAACCTACACACATATGGAAAACCGATTTTTGAGAAAAGAACAAAGACAATACAATGGAGAAAGGATAGCCTCTTCAATAAATACTGTTGGAACAACTGGGTAATCAAATGGAAAAAAAAAAATACCTATTAGAATAGCTAATGTCAAAAAAAATGACAATACAAAGTGCTGGAGAGGATGTGGAGCAACTGAAACTTACACACACTGACAGGAATGCCAAATGGTAGGAGCACTTTGAAAAAGAGTTTCGCAGTTTCACAGAATATTAAACACATGCTTACCACATATCCCAGCAATCTCTCTGGTATTTATTCATAGCAACAGAATGAAACACTGCCCAGTCTGCGCCATCCTTACTCATCTATACACTTCTATTTCCAGTACTTAACAGCATTTCTTAGGTAGTACAAAATATTGTAAATGTTGTTATGGAATGCTACATGGTTGTAAAATGGTCTTAGCTGTCCTAGTATCCAATTTCCATTGTAACACTATTATCTACAAGAAGAGTTCGATAATGAGATAGGGTGAGGTAAGTTGGACCCCATCCAAGCGGACTCTTGAGACTTGAATTTTAGCAAGACTCTACTATGGCTATAAAACAGTAAATGAAGCTTTTATAAATTAAGAAATTTTAGACCAAAAAAGAGAAAATGCGTTTAAAGGACCTGATAAGAGGCTGGCATACAGTAGGTGCTTAATCAATGTCCCTTTGGTAAGGAGGCAGTACAATGCAGAGGAAAGGGCCTGCACAGGGTTTTAATTACACCTGGGTTCCAATCCTGGCTCCACCACTTAATATGGGCTGCCCCTGAATGCGAGAGTGGTCTGCACTCCCCTGCCAGATTGACCTGCAGCCAAGGGCTCTCCACTCCCTGCCACGTACCTGAAAAGAACAAAAGGCCTGGGCTTCTGATCACAGGATTTGGACAGGTAAGTTAGAGTGCTGGCATGAGAGACAGAGGTGAGGACAAGGCGAAGATGTGGCTGTGGGTCCAAAGATAGTGTGTAAGTTTAGGGTAAGGGGCAAAGACTGAAACAATCCAATACTCACCCTCTTCAAATGTGTCCAGTCTTAGGTAGATTGCTAGGAACTGAGATTGTATGCAAAACCCAGAGAACCCCTGGAAAAGTGAGAAGACTTTCTGCTGCAATCATCTATCCCAGTCTACTTCTGAGGGCTGCTGGCACTGTGAGCCCACTGCTCTTGTCTGATGAGGTAGGCTCTCCCAAAGAAGGTGGCTAATTGTACTTTAATTGAGTAGCTTCCAGACACTAGTAAAGGAGTTGGCTGGTGCATCTCTTCACCCCCCGCCCCAACCCCCCTACCCCCACCATACAGCATCTCTCTTAAGGATGTAGTCTGTGAACAAACCCTTTTGAATTATGGAATTCAAACACTGGTGCTGGATGAGATATGGTCACACGAGGGCAGGGCCCAGCCAGAGCACTTTAGTTAAACAGATTCTGCCAACCTAGGCCAGAAATGCCCCAAGGCGGGGCTTGCCCCTAAAGGGCCCAGCCTCCCGACCAACAGATGACTTGTTTTCCCTTCCTAAGAAATAAGGTAGTGCCTACCACACTTCAGCACCAGCCAGGCTTGTTTGTTCTCTTCTTCCCTCTTTCTCCCCCAGACTCTTCCACAGACAGAGAAGATCATCACTGTTCCCAACTGCACCCAGGTGACAACCTATGGGCTTTGAAAGAAGATGCATGCCCTGCAGTTCACTGCAAAAATGTCTTGCTGCTGAGATCTCTCGTGGACTAGTAAAGAAATCATTACCCTCCCAGGGACCCCCAGGTCTACCAGCTGCCTAGCCTCCAGATGCATGTTCAGCTTTCCAAGAGGACAACGGGGTTCTGTAAGGGATCGGCTCTCAGACAAGCCCAACCTGGGGAGTGGGACCCCGGGGAATGAGGATGGGGATAAATTGTTAGTATCTGGGAACTGCTGACATTTCTTTTCTCTTGTAAAATAGAGAGTATTAGTTAAATATATTGGGTTTGCCAACTCCAGCCTTTTGGGACTCTATTTTACTGAAGATAATGGAGGGGACAGTGGGAGGCATGATGAGGTAGGGATTCTTTTAATATGCAAGTGCTTCAGGGAGAGGCAAACTATTTCATTTCATCCATACTGCTCCATCCCACTGTAACTGGTGCTGGGAGTGGGGATGAGATCAGTCACCAGCACTGTCATCAGCGTTGCCAGAGAGGTCAAGGACAGACATCATGGAGTCAGACAGCTTGCTGGCGATTTTATCTGCAGATGGAGAAATACAGAGTCACTTGGTAGCTGGTTTGCCAAGAGAAGGCAGAGGCCTGTTGGAGCTGGCCTACATCTACCTTAGTCTGCAACAAACTCCCAAACTCACTCACTTCCCCCGAACAATAAACAAAACAACTTGCAGGCTGCTGGTGCCACTGCTCAACCTCACAGGTAGGACCATTTGTCTATCTGTGAAATGATCATCCCCAACCTGGCTTCCATCTTGGGATATCAGACTCACTTGGCTCCAAGTATTTTTATCCCTTCCCTGGTGGCGCAGTGTTTAAGAGCTCAGCTGCTAACCAAAAGGTCTGCAGTTCAAATTAACCAGCCACTCCTTAGAAACCCTATGGGGCAGTTCTACTCTGTCCTATAGGGTCACTATGAGTCGGGATCAACTCGACAGCAACGGGTTTAATCTCAAAACAGCATTTTATTTTTTTACTGTGTTGAACTTACCACTGTGTCATTACACTCAAAACAAAGCTCTCACAGCAAAGGGGTAGCACGGTAGTAGGGGTTTTGAGCCTGAATGCTCACCACCTTCTATCCTCCAGCCACACCCTATTCCTCAGGATAATTCTCAGACATCCAGAAAGCCTTCTCTGACCATGCCTATTCCACCACCATCCCTAGGCTGGGTTAGGTTCCCTCCCTGTGCTTGCTCTCTCGGGGACAGAATACCCAATAAGCAAGGTATGCAGGGGCTTGCTTATGCATACTTACTAATCTGTAGTGCACAATTTCACCACGTGGTGAAACCCACCTAAAACTGTTCACTACAGACTAGTAAATAAACACAATTAAGCTCATGCATACCTAGCTTACTGGTTACTCCACCCCTGCTGACAGTGTCTTCACACTGTTATCAATGTTTATTTTTTGTCCTTTTCCCATCCCCCAACAAGACTAAGAGTTCAAGGGCAATTCATTTCTGGATTCCCAGGACTCAGTGTGGAGCCAGGCCAAGAATGAATGTTTGGTTATGGAACACAGTCTAGTTCAAAGAAAAGGGCTCATGGGTTCAATCAACCCTAGGTTTGCATTTTGGCTGTACATGTTACTCGTTATCTCACCTTGTGTGTGTCACTTAATGTCTTTGGGCCTCAGTTTCCTCACTTATCAAGTGAGGACAAGACTTCTGCAATGAGTTAGAATGAGGATGAGTACTGCATTAACACCTGAATGGGCCAACCAAACAAAGGAACACCATTAAAGTGAAAGAGGAAGTTTTTTTTGTGTACTGATATGGAAATATCCCTAAGATACTCTGAATGGAAAAATACTGGGCAATACTGTGTGTTCAGTAGACTAGCATTTGTGTGGAAAAAGGGAACAAAAAATATATACAATATTTGCTTGTATATCTCATAAAAGAGATACAAAAACCTAATTAACCATTGGCCTCTGAGAGGCCTGGATGGCTAGGGTATAGGGAAAAGACATTTTACTGTATACCCTTTTGTACCTTTTGGATTTTGAATACATTACCTAATGATTAAATAAAAATTACAGAGTCTGTAAACTTCCTAGCACAGAAAGCACCTGATAAATAAAGGGTGGCTATCTGATACATAAACTAGTACAGTGGTTCTCAAAGTGTGGTTCCCAGAGGAGCAGTATCAGCATCCCCTAAGAACCTATTAGAAATACAAATTCTCAGGCCCCACAGCAGGCCTACTGCATCAGAAACTCTGGGATGGGGCCCAAAAATTTGTGTTTTAACAAAACCTCTAGCTGAACTTATAGAGATGTTCACTCAAAGGCCCCAGGGCTCAGCTTTCAAATGTCAAGAAGCTGCTACTCATTAAGGTGCTATGAATTAACCAGCCCAGGTGGGCCCCTTCCTGAGTCAGGGGTATTCAGGTGCCCCCACCTTGATACCCACCTGTACGTTTCTGCATCTTCTTCTTATTCTTCAGGGCAGATGCCAGAGCCTGGCCCTGCTGCAGAGGGTCCGTCTCCATAATCCTCTGCAGCACTGGGCGGCGGTCCACCGGGCAGATGTCCACCATGCTGTAATTCTTGGGGCAGTGGTCGACACTGCGTTTAGCCCACCCCACCTGATGCAGGTTTGGATTGGTACAATACCCAGTGAGATTGCCAGTCTGGGGAAAGAGAAGACAACAGTGAGGTCTTGGCCCCCAGAGTACTTCCAAGGACTTCTGCAGAGGAAGTAGAGATAGGCTTGAGTATGGAGCCATGCAGAACTAAATTCCAATTTTTGGCTCCAACAGCAGACTAGCAGGTGCTTAGTTAACCTCTCAGTCTTAGTTTGCTCATCTGAGGGTGATAATGGGTAGCTTGCATGGCTTTTACAAGGATAAAATGAAAAAGCAGAGTTTCTTGATCAATAGCAATGGGTATTACAATGATTCTTTGCTTAAGTGACCCTTGAAGTTCTTATTCAATTTAACAAATATTTTCTGATACCTATTGTGCCGAGCTCTGTGTGGGGCAATGTCAGGGACAGAAAAATGAGTCAAATTCAGTTCCACCTTCAGGAAGTAACTAGGCTAAAGAGGATACAACTATCTAAGAGTCAGAGTGTGGTAACTGCCCATTAGAAAGACAAAGAATTTGTGATCCGAGGTTGGCAGGAAAGGGAGTGGGTTAGCATACTTCTGATGGGGAGAGCATTCCTGACTGAACACTGGAAATGTACAGAACATAGCTGGGCACCGAAAAGGGTTTCTGTCTGGCTGGAGTAGAAGGTATATGTGGGGTAGTAAAAGCTAATATGGACAGAAAGCTTACTATGTGCCAGGTACCGTTAATTCTAAGTGCTATATATATGTACTAATTCATTTAATCCTTGCAACAATGCTATGACCTTCTGAAGCAAGGACTATTATTATTCCCATTTTACAAACAAGGCACAGAGAGGGTGAGCAGCTTGCCTAAAGTCACACAGCTAGTAAGCAGTGGAGTAAATTGGAACCCAAGGGGTTTGGCTCCAGAGCCCATACGTACGACCACCCACTCACTACACTATAGTGGGGAAAAAGGCAAGATGAGGTGGGTCTCAAAAAGGCTACCACACTGTACAACTCTGGTGTTAAGGCATGGCACCATTCACAATATAGTATACTTAAATGGTATCCCCTGGAGTTGTGCAATGGGGTGGCCTTGCTGAGAGCCCTGAACCTGAGGCTGGAACATGTAGTACAGAATGGGGAACTTCGGGTTCTTGAGGAAAAAATGGTATGTTCTGTGGACTTGTGGGCTCAGTGAGAAATAGTATTTGGGGGGTGGGTGTAGGACAGCCTTGAATACCCAACTTCAGACTGATTTTTCCTGTAAGCAACAGGGGGACCTCCAAAACTGTATAAAGATGGGAATAATGTGATTTCCGTCACTGCTCTAGTTCAGGCCTCATCCTCCCCTCAGGTATTACAGGCTGCAATTGCCTTCCTGGACTCCTGCCTCCACCCTGGCCCCTTTCTTTCTAACCTAATTTTTACCCCAGCCACCAGTTATCTTTCTAATACACAAAGTGACTATGTCACTTCCCTGCATAAGAAACCCTTCCAGATATTAGGTAGCTGTCATGGATTGAGTTGTGTTCCCCAAAACTATCTGTCAGCTTGGCTGGGTCATGATTCCCAGTGTTTTATGATTGTGTAATCTGATGTGATTTCCTTATGTGTTGTAAACTCTATCACTATGGTGAGATTATATGTGATCTCCTTATGTGCTGTAAATTCTATCACTGTGATGAGATTATACTGATGAGGTTGACAAGATTAGTGTCTTAATGAAATGTCTGTTGAGATATAAAAGAGAGAAGCGAGCAGAGACACATAGGAACCTCGTACCACCAAGAAAGCAGTGCTGGGAGCGGAGCGCGTCCTTTGGACCTGAGGTTCCTGGGCAGAGATGCTCCCAGACCAAAGGAAGACTGATACATCACAAGGACCTTCCTCCAGAGATGACAGAGAGAAAGCTTTTTCCTGGAGCTGACGCCCTGAATTTGGACTTGTAGCCTACTGGACTGTGAGAGAATAAACTTCTATTTGTTAAAACCATCCACTTGTGGTATTTCTGTTAGAGCAGCACTAGATGCTTAAAACAGTAGCTATGAAAAAATAAAGGACCACCTCTTTAAGTAATCCTATGGAACAATCTCCAAAATAGATTATGTGAAATAAACAAAGTGCTACTCTTTGAATTAAAATAAATATTTGTATCTGTATGTATGTGTATGTGTGTTATGGACTGAATTGTGTCCCCCAAAAATATGTGTTATAAACCCTAACCTCTATGCCAATGGTTACAATCCCATTTGGAAATGGGTTGTCTTTGTTATGTTAATGAGATAGGATTAGTGTGGGTTGTGTCTTCAGACAATCTCTTACAAGATATAAAAGGAGCAGGTTAAGGAAGCAGAGATGAGGGAAGATAAATGCCAAGCCACATGGAGATTTCTAAGGAAGGAGAAAATGAGCTGAAGAGATAAGGGCCTTCCCCTAGAGCCGGCACCCTGACTTTGGACTTCTAGCCTCCTCAACTGTGAGAAAATAAATCTGTTTGTTAAAGCCACCCACTTGTGGAATTTCTGTTACAGCAGCACCAGAAGACTAAAATAGTGTGTGTGTATAAATACAGAATAACTCTGAAAGGACACTAAAAATATGCTAACAGTGACTGTCTCCAAAGAGGGAACAGGGTGACTGGGATACAGAAATAGTAGAGACTTATTTTTCACGGTATGCTCTTTGCCCATGGTGACCCCGTGTTTGTCAGAGTAGAACTGTGCTTCATAAGGTTTTCAATGGTTGATTTTTTGGAAGCAGATCGCCTGGTCTTTCTTCCAAAGTGCCTCTGAATGGACTCGAACCTCTAACCTTTCAGTTAGCAGCCGAGTGCATTAATTGTTTGCACCATCCAGGAATTCATACACCCTTAAAAAAAAAAATCAAACCCACTGCCACTGAGTCGATTCCAACTGATAGCGCCCTACAGGACAGAGAAACCCACAGGGTTTCCAAAGAGCGGCTGGTGGATTCGAACTGTCGACCTTTTGGTTAGCAGCCTAGTTCTTAACCACTACACCACCGGGGCCCCATATAACTTTTAGTACCTTTTAAATTGTATACCATGTACATGTATTACTTAAAAAATAATTTAAAAAAAATTTAAATAAAGTTCATAAAGAGAAATGAAGTTACGATACATGCTACAACATGGATGAACCTTGAAAACATTATGCTGAATGAAATAAGTCAGGTATAAAAGGACAAATATCATATGAGCCCATTTACATGAAATATTTAGAATAACCAAATGCACAGAGACAGGGATTTGTTGGTGGTTACCAGAGGCTGGGGGGAAAAGAAATGAGAATTGTTGCTGAAAGGGTGCCGAGTTTCTGTTTGGGGTGATGTAAAACTTTTGGAAATGGACAGTGGTAATGGTAGTACAACATGGTAAGTA
Organism: Trichechus manatus latirostris; assembly: GCF_000243295.1. NCBI lineage: Eukaryota > Metazoa > Chordata > Mammalia > Sirenia > Trichechidae > Trichechus > Trichechus manatus. The sequence continues at coordinate 2,119,752 of NW_004444169.1, read as the reverse complement.
TAGTTAATGTCACTGAATTCTACAATGAAAAATGGTTAAAATGGCAAACTTTTTGTTGTATATATTTTGGCACAATAAAATTAAAACAAATAAATAGATAAAATGGAAGAAAAATAAAAGCCCTCTGACTCTCAAAAAAAAATAACCAACTTTCAGTGTTTTCCTATTGTTGTTTTAGTTGCTGTTGCGTTGATTCCAAGTCATGGCCACCAGAGTGCAGACTCATGCAGAGTAGAACTGCTCCATAGGGTTTTCAAGACTGTGACCTTTCAGAGGCAGATGAGGAACCTCTGGGTGGGTTCAAACCACCAACCTTTCAGCTAGTAGTCGAGCATTTAACCGTTTGTGCCACCCAGGGACTCCTGTTTTCCTATTACCTATGGTTTAAGGTCAAACTCAATGCCTTCTGTGGTCTGACTTTTCTTTCCTCACCATGCTCACACCCTTTTGGGTCTTGGCATAAGCAATGGCTGAGGCCCCTGCCCACACACTTCTGCCCCCATTGCCCAGAGACTCAGCGTCCAAGATGTGGCTTAAGCAACAAGTCATCCAGGAAGGCTTCCCTGACCCACAAGTATAGGTGATGGTGGTGGCTGTTAGCTGCTGTCAAGTCAGCACCCAACTCATGGCGACCCCATGCACAACGCAACAAAATGCTGCCCCATCCTGCACCACTCCCACAATTGGTGGCGGATCGAACCAAGTATAAATTTTTTTAAAAATCAGTTGCCATTGAGTCAATTCTGACTCATGGCGATCCCATGTGTATCAAAGTAGAACTGTGCTCCACAGGGTTTTCGGTGGCTGATTCTTTGGAAGTAGACTGCCAGGTGTATCAATTTGCTCTTGTAGGTGCTGGGGAGCTATGAAAGGAGCTTAAGCAGGGCAGATGACATGATCAGATTAAGCCATTAGAAACCATGGGGCATATGTCCAGGTGACAGAGGACTGGCAGTTTAGACTAGGGTTATGGGAATGGGAGGGATGGCAAGAAGCTGACAGCTTCTCAAGAGATTTAAGAGGGAGAAGCCATGGAACTTGGTGATAAACTATATAAAGGATTCTGGACACTAGTTAGGGTGAAGGAAGAGTCAGGGATGGCCAGGTTTGTAACTTGGACAACTGGGTGGCTAGATGGTAATAATACCTGTTCTCTGAGCTGGAATCAGGGCTGGGACCTGTCATTGCTTGACAGAGAATGTCCCAAGAGTCCACAGGGAGTGAGTGAAAAACCCACATCTCACCACCATCATAGGCAGACCTTGTGGGAGCCAGGCAGAAGGGAATTACCACTTCCTACAGCCCTGGGTAGAGGAGAGGGTTGCCATGAAGAAAGGAGACAGGTACCTTATACACGGTGGTTTTATTTTCAATGGCATCTGCTATTTTCATCATCGGAGAATGGAGCCACTTCATCTCCATTTCAAGCGGGTCCATGTCACCCAACAGCTCATCAGATTCTCCAGTGGTCAAGCCTTTTAACACAACCAATACCACTGTCAGGGCCCTGGTTCCTACTTGCTGCCAGCCCCCTGGTCAGGCTTCAGTGGAATGGACATGTGGACATTGCCCAGAAGACTAGGGAGGGAGGGCTTTTTTGTTCCCACAGAGACCACATGACACAAAGGATTAAAAGTATGGGTTTTGCTTAGGGCAAACCAGGGTACACATTCCACTTGCCTGCTGGGAGCCGCCCTCTGAGCCTCAGCTTCTTTATCTGGAAAAGGTGAGTGCCACAAGCCCTATCACACAGGGTTGCTGTGAGAGTCACAGCAAAGGATGCTTGTGAAATACTGGACTGACATGGTGCTCTCTCAATGGTAGCCAGTGGGATTCCCTCCTCAGGACTGGAACTCACTCCTTTTCCCTCTGGCCCCTTGCCAGGAGCTGTCCTCCACAACAACCCACAGATGTGTTCTTGCCCTACGCCCACACGACCTTCATGCCTGCTTCTACAACTCTGCCCACTATCCCCTTCCCTGGCCCTTCTAATCACTACTCGCCCTTCAAGAACCAGCGTTAGGGCCAGCTCCTCCAAGAAACCCTGACCACTAACCTCTCGCCAACTTCTCAGACCTCAATCTTTTGCCAAAGTGCATTCTCCATGACAGAGCCACTCTTGCCCTCACATCCAGCCAGGATCAAGCATCATCAGAAGAACATGAGCTCTAATCCCTCCCGAAGACCCATCTGATGGAAGAGGAAACTAAAATTCAGAAAGGGGGCTGACTTGCCCAAAGCCACATTTAGAATAAATTATGAAGCAGGCAGGTCCTCTTGTCCTCAATAAGCCCGAGAAGAAAAACTACTGGCCCTCAAGAGAAACAGAAAAACTAGAAGCCAGGCCAGCCAGGGCTTTTTCAACTACCCCAAGAAGGTCCACAGATGGCCTAGAGAGCACTGAGCACTTTCCTTCTACAGGTTAAAGAAGGAACCAAGAGCCACAAGCCAGGGCTACAGAGGATAGCAACTGGCAAAAGTTTCTGAAAAGAACATACTTCCTATAGGAGTTTCTGGAAGTCACATCTCTGTACCCCAGCAAATGATCATCTGAATAACAGCTCACATTTACTGAGCATTTATTATATGTCAGGTGTGTTTTACATTTTAAATGAATCCTTACAACAACCTTATCAGGTAGGTGCTATCCTTGTTTTACAGATGACATCACTGAGATATGGAGAAGTTAAGTAACTTGCTCAGGATCACACAGCTAATAAGAAACGAAGACTGGATTTGAAGGCAGGCAGTCTATACTTTCAACCACTTAGCTACTCTGAGCTGGAAGAATCTTAGACAACAGGGCAGGAGAACAGGTTCGAATGCACCTCTGCCTGCCACTATGTGCCTTCAGGCAAATAACATCTTTCTGTGACTCAGGTTCCTTATCGGCCAATGGGGATGAGAATGAAAATCCAAGAACGGATATAAAATAGCCGTGGAAAAGCCTAAGGCAACATTAGAGGAAGGTTTTTTGAGGGAAGTGTCTCAGTCCATTCCAGGTTCCAAGAGACAGGGGAATGGAGCCTATTTCCTGAGCACCTCACTGTGTACCAGGTACTTTGCTGATTTCTTTCATTATCTACCAAAGCTCACAACCATTCCCCATGATCCAGATTAGAATTCTCCATCTTGCAAAAGAAGTTTAGAGCTGGTTAGGCAAGGGAGGAGGTCAAATGTGAGATTTGTTGTCAGGCCTGTGAGGCTCCACTAGAGCAAGACAAAGTGCTGGGTAGGTCAGTCCACTCATCCCCACTTACATTCCATGGTGTCTTCATTGGCCTGTTTGGTGTGCTCAATGTCAAAGACCTCTGTCATCTCCTTAACAATTTCAGCACTGAGATGGGTAGGCAAAGTGTGGGTGGGTGGTGGTAAAGTGTAGAAGCTGATCTTCCCGCTGCATTGGGAGGTAGGGGAAGAAAATCAACGGTGATGTCATTAAGAGAACAAATGACACTCAGAGAAATGAGTTCCCAAGCCAGAAAGGGTGAGGGACAATGAGGAAACCCAAACAGTGACCTCTGAAACACAAAGGGCTGAGTTGCTAGATAATCACTGGGCATAAATACCCAATCAGGGCATAACCTGGGGCTTTGGCTCCCCCTGCCCTGGGACCTAGGAAGTCAGGCTGTTCCACTGACTACAATGAACACAGATAAGCCCCTTTCTGGGTGCCTGGCTTCCAGCAGGCCTTACCCTTACCCTCAGCCCCCTCCTCACCTCACCCAATCAGCCAGGACAGCTTTGGCTGCCTGCTCCTGACTGTATATGCCTCCCTTCTTCTTCTTCCCCAAACGGTGGGCCACTGCAGTCAAAAACTGCTCGGTGGTCTGGAACCCAGAGATGCCATAATAGCTGGAAATCTGGTTAAGGGAGGAAAAAGAGAAGTCATGAGGAAGAACAAAGGGCCCTTGGAGTCAGGTAGTGCACTGGCAAGGGGTCCCGCATACCTCCTCCAGGTTGCAGCGTTGCAGGATGGTCTCCACTGGGGTCACAGGGTCTGCTAGCTTCTGTATGTGGATGCAGTTGCGCAGGATGGTGCCCACCTCTGAGCTGCGTCCTGGGACAATGCCTGGAGCATCCAGCAGCCTGATGAACTTATCCAGGTAGACCTCCTGCATGAACCTGGGATGAGAGAGAGGAGACAAGAGGAAGCAGGACATTCATGAGACCAGATATGTCTGGCATCCTGTAGGCCCCCAGTCTCAGGTTGGGCCTAGGAGTGGGGGAAGTAGGGAGTATGGATAGAGAGTGAGGTGAGGGTGTCTTACAGATGGAGGGGGAGAGATAGGACTCGGGACTCTGAAGCCTTAGAGACCTCAGACTGATTCTAATCTAGCAACACTGAGGACTGAGCTGCAGGACCCTGGACAATCTTCTGACTCTCCAAGCCTCAGTGGCTTCATCTAAGAAATAGAGCTACTTATTAGTCGCCCAATCGTGCAGAGCTGTTAGCAAGCTTTAAGGAGTTAATGGGGGAAGAACCCAGCTGGGTGTATGGCCCACACCTAGGGTGTGCCAGGTAAGTGAGGGCTGTTACCAAGTCCCCATGCCTGGGGGAAGATGAGAGCTAAGTCCAAGCTGAGGAAAGGGATAGGGGCTGAAGGCATGGCAGTTAGGGGGAATGGTAAGGTCAAGGAATTGTGGAGGGGGAAAGCAGGCAGGTGCTTACTTGGTGACTCCAGGAACAGCTCCCACACTGCACGCACGGCTGCGCTTTAGGCTATTGATCAGGCTGCTCTTCCCAACATTGGGAAGGCCTACAAAGTAGCAGCAGGTAGTTTAGGACAGGAAAGGCCCTCAGGACCATTCAGACAGGAGGCCCAGGCAGGGGCAGTGACCAGGCCACTGGGGAGCCAGTAACAGGGTCTGACCTCCTGCCTTCCCACCCCAGTCCTGACCAAGTCCCTAGATGGCCTCTCCACACATCTCCCTCAATTTGTGAGCATGTTGGGTAAACATGTCCCTCTCTAGATGTGACACCCACCCCCTATCCATGACCAGCCAGGGAAAGGTGCTCAACAGCAAAGCCTCTGTGATGGGGTCCAACAGACAGCAGACATCAGAAGTGTCTGTGGAACAGAGAACCTTCTGTACTGGTGTGCAATTTGCCTGGGGGCAGGGTGGGGTGGGTGCACACACCTCCAGATGTTGGTCTTTCTGTGTAGGTGTCTGCCTGTGGTGTTTTTCTGAGTATCTGTGAGGACCCCTGGGCCTGTATATGTGTGTGTGTTTCTCCATTACTGGGCCTCTCATTCTCATTATACTAGAATTTACGTGTGTACCGCTCTCTCATGTGTCTCTGTGTACACCCTATGTATGGAAGTATCTGTACATCACTCTGTCTCTTGGTCACTTACATTCTAAACATCGCTGCTTTTTTCCTTTTCTTTCTCTTCCACTCGGCATTCTTCTCTACCATATCTGACTGTGTGTGTCTCTCTGTATATATCTGTACCTAATCATCTCTTTCTCTGCGGGTTTGTCTCATTGTCTCTCATTCTGACCATTGTCCTTTCTCTTTGTGAGTCCCCTACCCCATCAATTCTGCCTCTTCATGTTGACTCCTCTTAGTCTCTTTCCATACATTTTCCTTCTCTCTGTGGGCTTGTCTCTATATGTATGTCCCTCTACATATGTTTCACTGTGTCTTTTTCTCTCTCTCTCCATAACCCTCTCTATACATCTGTCTCTACTTCTTTATAGTTACATGCCTGTGTATTTGCCTCTGTGACTCTGGGTATGTGATTGTGTCTGAAGGTCATAGTGTATCTGGGCACACGTCCTGCTGTACCCCATCTTCTGTAACTATATTTGCTTTGGGGGAGCAGAGTTTGGGTAGGTGTGTGGGGGAAGGGCTTGGTTTGCACACATTGTGCCTCTGATCTGTCTATGTCTGTCTCCAGATGTGCCTCTTCTGGGTCTATACATGTCTCTGTATGTGTGTATCTGTATGTCAGCATTTATGAATCAGTATGTACGTGTTCCTCTGTGCCTGTCTTTGTTCCTGTCTGTTACTGTGTGTATCCCTCTCTGAATCTGTCTATCTCTGTGGGTATGTCTCTCTCCGGTTCTTGGGGTATGCATGCCTGCCTTTCTACATACATGGGGTGTCTCTAAGTCCTTCCTGTGTCTCTCCCTACATGTCTCTGTGCATGTCTGTGTCTCTTTCCTTTTCAGTGTTTCTTTCTGATCATATCTCCCTCTCTCTACATGCCTCTGTCATTTAAATTTGTTTCCCCTTTTCCACTCCCCAACAATCCTACCATTTGGTTTCCCAATTCTTTTTGTCTTCCTCTGTGTCTACCCAGGCTTGTGTATCTATACCTTTTCTCTCGGCGTCTAGCTCTCCCTCGTCTTTCTCTCTTGGCTTCACTTCTCTCCCTGTGATCTGTCTCTGCCTCTCTCAATTTCCCTCCTCCCATCCCCGCCCTGGTTTCCAGACAGGCCCAGGTTTGAGTCTCAGCTCTGCCTTGTCTCGCACAGGGCTGGGTCCCAAAGTCCCTTTCTCCTTCTCTGGGCCTCAGTGTTCTCATCTGTAAAAGGAAGATGCTCACCCCTCCCTCCCACAGCTCTGGTAGGATAAAATGATGCCAACTCCAAGCCTGGTGCCATGCATTTGGTCCATGATACTAACCATCAATACATGATGGTAATTCTTAATATTCCTTCCCACTCCTACCAACCCAAATTACAAATCACAAAATCCTTCCTGAACCACTCCCCTCTTCCCCAACAAGAAATACAAAGTTTCTAGGATCCTTTTCCCCAATTAAGTTCCTGCGTGAGGACGGAGCCTGGGTCCCATGAGCACCCCCAGGCCTTACCCACAACCCCCACGCAGATGTGGGTGTGCACTTCACCAAGGCGACAATAGTTCCCCAAAACCTTCATGAGGTTTTCAGCTCCAAAACAGGCCTTGCTTTTCAGCAGTGACTCAGAGGCCTGCTTCACTGGCACACTGCAACGGTTCTGGAAAATGACGGGTATTACAGAAGAGGTATCAGGTGGGAGATGTGGCCTGAGCCCAGATTTCCAAGTCCCTCCTGTACTCAGGAATTTTCAGACATTCCCTGTGGTCATCAAGATCCTCAGCCTAAAATGGAGAGCTTCTCAGAACAGGCCTTGAATAGCCTACCACTTCCCTGCTTCCGTTGGAGACCTACAAGGCCTGTTTTGTGACTGTTCACATCTTCAGTCTGCTGCGTCTGTGCCTCTGCTTTGATCTGTCTCTTGCCTCCCTCAGCAGGGGCAATGTGGGACCCTGGCCTCTAGACAGGCCAGGTTTGAGTTCTAGCTCTGCCTCTCACAGGACTATGCCCGACAAATCCTGCTTCCCTTCTCTGGGCCTCAATGCCCTCATCTGTATAAGGGATGCCCACCCACCCTGCCTGTGGAGGGATGAGATGGTGCCTGGCCCACAGCCTACCTTCCCTTGATTCCTCACACAGGACAATGCCATTTTAGCCTGTATGTCTTTACTCCTGATGCCACCTCCTTACCCAGAATGCCCTTTCTCCTCTTCCTCTTCCCTTACTTACTAACCACAGCATTGTCTCTAATATCGCAAAATTGGAATTAACCTAAATATTTATCAATAAGAAACATGTTAAAAAGGTATATCCTTAAAATGGAATGCAAATGAAATACAGCTGTTAGAATAGGATGCTCACAACATTTTTTGCAGCAAAGAGGCCAAAAAATTATAAATGACGTATGTTTCACCCAGATTAGCAAAGATTTGAAAAGTTCAATGATACCAAGTATTAGCAAGAGTGTAGGGAAACAGGCCATCTCACACATTCATCCACCTCACTGCTGGAAGGATAAATTGGTACAGGCATTATAGAGGACAATCTGTCAGTATCTAACAAAATATAAAATGTATAAAACCATCTATTCCATCTCTCAGTAACTAACCTACGTAAAACAATTGCCCATGTGCCAAAGAGACAAGTGCAAGTGTTGTTGTCGAGGCTCTGATTATAACAATGAAATACTAGAAACTAATTTTATGCAGAATCAAAAAGGTAGATCTCCAAGGAAAAAAAAGCAGGTGATAGAATGATATTTATAACACCCTCAAACGTTATTTTCTATGGAATATATAAAAAGCACAGAAAAAAAGTCTAGAAAGATATTCACCAAAATAACAATGGTGCTTACCACTGGGTATAGATAAAGAGGACTGGAATTAGGGGTACTGGTGAAAGGTATTTAAGCTTTGTCTATAATTGATTTTAATTTTCTCTACCTTATTTTTTAATAAATAAGTTTTACCAAAAAAATTTTTAATAAAGTAAGTTTTACACACGGTGCACCCGGTTTCTTTCCCCAGAAGCAACCAGCTTCTGTAATACTTTAACACTGTACAATGAAAATGTATTTGTGTATTAATGATACAATTAGGAAGTAGTGCGATTTGTTTTTAAGAGAAAAAAGAATGGAGGTACATATGTAAAAAAGTTAACAAGTTAACCTCTAGGAGTCTGGTTTGTTAAGTCAACAGTGACTTTTCCTCTCTGCTGCTCTTTAATATCTTCCAAATTTTCTAGACAGTATGCACTACCCTTATATCTGAAAACAATATGCTTCCTAAAAAGGGATAATACAGGAAGAAATGAAATGAAACTAATATTAAAAAGTCACCTAGTAGAGCAAAAAGCTCAAAGTTAAATTACCAAAGGGCTGGAAACCCTGGTCTAAGTCACATAGCCCCCAACCCTGGCCCCAGGCTACCCTGAAAGAGGCTGGATGCCCCTGTACCCAGGCTTACCAGGTTTTTTATCTGATGCTGGGTACTGGCCTTGAAAGCCACAGTTGGCAGCTCATTCCGAAGGTAATCCAGCCACTTCTCCACAACCTCCTTGGGGACCAGGTCTGGGGAAAATAGGAACAGATGGGGCTGGTAAGGACATCACCTCAACGGCTCATTCCAAAGATGCTTCCACCCCCAACCAAGGTTAGGCACACCTCCTACCAATACCACAGATATTTCTGCTGGCCCTTTCAGTCCTTCTCCAGTCTCCAGGATGGAGTTAGAAAGGACAGTTTGATCCATGGGATCAGCTGGCCCTCCCAAGTGGGCCTCTGTTCCCTTTGGAAGAACGGGTACACCAGCTGTTTGGTGTCAGATGCCCTCCTTCCAAGCCAGTGTGCTTAGGGTACCAGAGGCCTCCCAAAGACTGTCTTTCCCATCCCCCCTGTGGATCATTCTAGCTGGGCCAAATGTCAAGAATAACTCTGACAAGGATAGTTATCATTTATGAAATACTAACCATGTACCAAGCACTTTTATCATTAATTATCGAAACAACCCTGTAAGGTTGGGACAATCACAACCCATTTTATAGCTAGAGAAACTGAAGCTCTCAAAGGTGATGTGATTTGCCCAAAATGTTAGAGAAAACAGCACAGCTGGGAAGAAACCCAGACCTGAGGAACTCTTGAGCCCATGTGATCTCCTGCCCCTCTGTCTTACAGGCTTGCAGGGTTAGTCATACCCCTTGCTGCCCCCACCTCCACCCTGCTCCCAAACCACAGTCTTTGGGCTCCAGCTTGGGGGAGAAGAGCTTCCAGAGTTGTCCAGTCACAGATAAGGCTCAAAATGGCAGGAACAGGGGACCTGAAGGCAGACAGGCTTGGACTCCACTCCAAACTTCTGTTACCGTGTGTGTGTGCCTTTAGAGAAGTGACTTTACCTCTTAGATTCCTGGCTTTGAAAACTATAACAAGAATTCCTACCTTGCATGACTGTTATGAATACCACTGAGTTACTGGGTCTTAGTGTCTGGTCCCAAGCTAGTCTTTCAAGAAAGTTTGGACCCTTTCCTGCCTTACCCAATCCTGCCCAATACCCACCAATTTTGTTCAAGACCAAGACCAGCTTCTTGTTGCCTTCTGCCCGCAGGACAGCCTCCTCCATTTGGAAGCAGCGGCAGCCCAATGGGTCTCTGGCATCCAGGACTTCCAGAATCACATCAGAGTAGTCAACCACCTGCAGTGCAGAGAACAGGGGGGATGAAAGCACAGAGAGGATTGAGTAGAAGTCATGCAGGCCCATGAAAGAAAAGGTCCCCATCTCAGTCAGGAAAAACAGAAATGGAGAGAAGATGGAATTGGACTGATGGCCTCCCTAAAGGAGCTTAAGAAATGGGTCTCCATACCTTACGGAACTCCTTATAATAAGCCTTCCTTGTGGCTTCATCATCCAGTTGAGGAAACATATTTAATTCCTGCAAAACTTCCTCCTAAAGGAAAAAAAGAAAGCGGTCCAGGGGACAAAAGAGAGAGAGCCATGGCTTTGGAAACCATGGGAAGTAGGGGGAGCCATGCTGAGTCTCAGCCAACCCAAAAGTAGCTTTGACTAATCAACAAAGCTCGGAACTGGAAGAATGGAGAGACCCACACATGGTGCATGGGTGTGCCTAAGTGTATGTGTGTGCTCAAGCAGAGAACAACCAGAAGCCTGTGCGTACGCATGGATGTATAAGTGCGGTGCAATGAATTACGTAATATGGCTCTTCTAGCCATGGTATTTGTGACTCACACACAATGATTGAGCGGGACTAAGCAAATACGCTATATGGTACCTGTGATGGTTGGGGTTGTGTGCCAACTTGTTTAGGCCATGATTCCCAATACTGTATAGTTGTCCTCCACTTTCTGTGTTATGGATCCTGACCTCTACATGCTAATGAGGCAGGATTGGTGTAGGGTGTGTCTTGGGTTGAAGCCTTGCAGGAAGGCGTGACTCAAGTCCCACCCTTACTAAAGTTACACCTTTCCCTGGGATGCGGCCTGCATCGAAGATACATGTGTGTGTCCTGGCAAGGCTCTCTCTCTCTGCATCTGGATTCTGTGTCCGGTTCATGATCAACTGACCTCCTGTTCTTGGAACACGAGCCAAAGGCCTGCTGTCTGACCTGCTGATTCTGGGATTTGCCAGCCTCCACAGTTCCTTGGGCCGGCAGCCTACCATGTGACAGGATTTGCCAGCTTCTGCAGCCTTGAGAGCCAGCAGCCTGTGGTCTGAACTGCTGGTTTGGGTTCGTCAGCCCCTGCAGCCACATGGGTAGGGAGAAGTCTAGGCCTGACCCACAAATTTGAGACTTGCCAGCCTCCACAACTGCATGAGCCATTTCCTTAATACAGCTCATGAGTTCTGTGAGACATTGCAGGGAGCTAGGGAACCCAAAGACTGGAGGGAGAGTACTGACGGGAGAGGACTGAGGGGAGAGGGAGTAGTTGATGTTAGAGATGATGAAGTGGTACAGCAGCTTGGAAAAGCTGGACATTTGGGACATTTTTAACCTACGCCTCACAGGCTGATCCTTATAAAAGAAATTATTAATTTAATAAAGGAGGACTGTGAGAGGGAAGTGTGAGAAAAACAACCTACAGAGGACACAATATGGGGAGGTAAAATGTATACTATGTCAGAAAAGGGAGTATGATTTGGAAAGTGAGTATTCTGTACGTGAGATAAGAATAAATGACAAAGAGATAACAAGAAACCCTAGATGGAAGATGACATCCCCCTCACATATGCTCCTTTCCCAGTCTCTCAATTCTTCCCTTATACTCACTCCATATATCCCCATACCCCTCCACCCTTTATCTTCCTCTTGTCCTTCCTCCCTCTGTCACAACACTGCCTTCAATCCTCTCTGCACTGATCCCACACATCCCCTCCAACAATCTCACATTGTCTCTTCTCTTTTCACTGAACAATGGCAAGAGTTGCTCTGAGCAAATCCAGGCCAGGCCCACCCAGGGACAAAGGCTTCTCTCATACCTTGTGCTCAAACTCCCCCTGGCGTCTTAGGACATCCTGACAGTAGCTCTCGATGGTCCTGCGCCTGTGTCTCTCTTGCTCCCGGGCAGCCTGCTGCTTCTCTCTCATCTCCTCCACCTAACAGGTGAAACATACTTTAGGACCAAGAGTAACACAGAAAGGGTGATGCAGAAGAAAAAAATATGACACAGCAGGGTGGGAGAAACAGGGATACAGGGAGAGAGAAGATATGACAGTAAGATTGAGAGAAACAGAGGGTTTGAGAGAAACAAACAAAAACAGAGAGACGGAAAAAGAGAAACAGTGGCAGAGAAAAATAAAAAGATGTGTGTGAGGCTGTGAGAGAATAGATTTTAGGCGGAGGAAATCACTTAAGACCAGCGGGGGAAAGAGGACAAGGACATGGAATACTCCATCATTTAAGGACCAGGAAAAGGAAAGAGCAGCAACAGAGACTGAAAAAGATTGGTCAAAGAGGAAGGAACATACCCAGGAGAGTGAGATGACAGGAGTCAAAGTAAGAATGTTTCAAGGAAAGTATGATCTCAAATTGTGAGAATTTGGGTAAGATGAGAGAGGAAAACTATCCATGGGTGTGAGGTCAGGGAATGTACTGATGGTGCTGGCAAGAGCAGTTTCAGTGGAGCAGGGGGAGCATAAGCCAGACAGCAATGGACTTGGAGGTGAGGAGTAGGTGAACAGACACCAAATCAAGTATCAAGGTGACTTTCCTCTCTTCCCCCTTCCACAACCAGCTTCAACAACCCTAACAGCCCTGGCCTTTTCCCTTCCAGTCAACACTTCTGCAGAGCTGGTATTCAAGCCAGTTCCTCTCTCTCCCCCAAGGTAAAGGGCTTACCCTCTTCTGCTTTAATTCAGCCTCCCGGTTGGCATGATCATTAGAGTGAACAAGCTGGGGAACAGAGGATACTCTGCAGGCTGCTTTCTTCCCATTCTGCTTTGCAGGCTGGTCACCGCACAAGAGAAAAAAATCGAGTAGTGCTAATGAATCCACGGAAACCATTCCCACCCCCTCAGAGGTTAAAGCTGCTCATGGAAGTGTGGTTGTAGGGAAAAAAGAAAGGAGAGGAATAGGCAAAAAGAAGGGCTCTGTTCCCCGAGGTTTGTCCATATGATTGAAGAGAAACCCTCCCTCCCCTAGCCAGGCAGGGACTGACTAAAGAACTTCAGGACAGTGGGGTGGGGAGGAGAGGGAGGCAGCTGGGAAGTTGTCCCAAGTAAAGGCTGAGGGAAAAGCTTTCTAGACAAGTTACTCTCAAAGTGTGGTCCTTAGGTCAACAGCAGCAGCAACACCTGAAAACTTGTTAAAAATACAAATTCTCAGATACCACAACAGATCTCCTGAATCAGAAACACAGGGGTGGAGCTCAAAACTCTGTGTTTTAACCAGCCCTCCAGGTAATTCTGGAGGGCTAGTTAAAGTCTGAGAACTAGTGTTCTAGTCCAGTTCTTACTTGCCTACACGTTTCCCAGCAGGACCACAAGATCTAGCAGTTGGGGCCAAAGATAGTGTTTTGGCCTCCCTCCTTTCCATGAGAAATAGGGACTTGGGAATCAGACTGAATCAAGTCCCAGCTATGTCACCTGGAACCTAGACATTGTCTCCCTCTGAGGCTCAGTTTCTTCATCTAAAATATGTTGTTGTTAGCTGCCGTCGAGTGGATTCTGACTCACAGTGACCCAATGTGTGCAGAGTAGAACTGTGCTCCACTGGGTTTCCAAGGCTATGACCTTTCAGAAGCAAATCGCCAGGCCTGTCTTCCCAGGTACGTCTGGGTGGGTTCAAACTGCCAACTTTTAGCTAGTAGTCGAGTGCTTAACCGTCTGCTCCACCCAGGGAATCCAGCCTAAAATATGGGGATGATAATAATCCCTACCTATGTAAATTAAGCACAAAGCAGCATATGGCTCATGGTAGGAAATAAATAAATGCTGCTGTAGCCACCCAGACCAGAGGGAAAGTCAGATCCTCTGATTCCAATGTAGTGCTCTGTCCAGTCATCCAACAGCTATTTGTTTTTGTGGGCCTCTCCCAGGGCAGGCAATCTATTCCTGACCTTACCCCAACAATAGGCACACCTTACCTGAGATCAACTTACCTTTGTACAGCCTTTGGAACCTTTACCTGGCTTTTTACTTTCTACAAAAAAAGGAGAAAAATAAGCCATCATCCACCTACCCAATATTTGCCGACAACTTAATCAAGGCCAGACCATACTGGAAATCTAAAGAAGCCTCAGACCCCATGTCTCCCTAGGTCCATTATAAGACGGAGTTGCAGATGGCAACGAGAGTGTCAGGGGAAGTGCTGGATACAATGTTTGGAGTATTATTTCAATGTAAACTCAAATTCTTAAGGGAATTCTGTAAAGGGAGCTACCTGAATGTGCACTTGTGACTCCTCTCTCTCCCCCAACTTCCTGCTGGGGCAGCTCAACAATTTTGGTGCCAGACTGAGGTAGGGAAGCTGGCAGCATGGGAAAGTGATCTGAGGAATCCCATCTGGCTAAGTAGAAGTAGAGGCCCTCAGCACATGGGGCTAGAACTACCCCTTCCTGCTGACCCTGCTCATGTCACTGCCTCCAAAAGGTCTTGCCCTACTCAGCTAAACTACTGCCTCCCTTGGCTACAAGGAGGAGAGAGCCGCAACTTCCCCAGTCGTGCCTTAAGAAAGCCCAAGAACTTAAGAGGCCTCTCCCTCTTCAATGAGAAGTCCTGTCTGTCATCCCCTTCACAGTTGGCCTCTTGGGGAAGAATTGCTTTCCTTAATTCTCACCACCTACAAGAGGGCTAAAGGAATTCCTATAGGGGGAGATCTAAGAACAAGCTCCCACTGAAGCAGAGTTAATGTAGGAAAAAGAGAATTTAAATACTACTGCAAATTCTTAAGGAGACTCAAGAAGATACTTCAAAGGAACCTCATGAGGAAAAAAAAAATTATTCCGCAAACTTGACACTGAATAAAAATTCAATAGATGTAGTGAAAAATGGAAGAGACATCACTAACAATCAAATTAATAAACTAGAAGATCAAGAGAGGAACTCACTTAAAACCAAACAAAAGCCCAAAAAAATGGAAATGGTGAGTGAAAACGTAAAATAAAAAGTGAAGAATGGACCCAGGAGAGCTAATATCTAAATAACAGGAGTTCTCTGAGAAAGGTACAAATAAAGAAGCAATGATTTTTTAAATAACAGATGAAAGTTTCTTAAATTGAAGATAGGCTAAGGCTTCAGATTAGAAAGGCTCATGAAGCATAAAGATTAACAACAAAAAAAGACATACCCTGGGCGTACCCTGATAAAACTTCTGAACTCCAAGAATAAAGAGAAAAAACTTACAAACTTACAAACAGAAGGAGTTACCAACAAAGGAGAGGGAACCAGATAGCCTTCTCAAATCTAAACACTTAAGACAGAAGAGTAACCAATACTAAGTTCTGTGAAAAGGGACTGTGTTCCAAGCTAAATTTCTATATGTGACCAATAGATTACTCTTATAGAAGGCAAAAGAAAGACATTTTCAGATGTGCAAAGATTACCACCTGTGCTCCCTTTCTGGTAAAACTACTCAAGGAATTATACCAACAAAAATGAAAATTAAATCAGGATAAAGATCTCAAGCTAAGGGAAAAAAAATATTGATGAGCAGGAACTCTACTAATACTTATCACTAAATCTAAAAAAATGCTGATAATGTGGCTAAGAAGTATAATACATATTAAGAAAGATTCCCAAAATCCAGAATGTATATCATAATGAAATAGCTTAAAACTAAAATGCCAAATTATTTAAACAAAATTCAGGAATCAAGCAATGGGGTTGGAAAAGCAAAACCATGAAAGCATGCTAAAGGTCTCACTTCGGAAAGTAAGAGGAAAATAACTGTTATTTAACTTTGGTAAAATGATAAAGAAATATAGTTTTAAATATGTTCGATATAAACACAATTACCAACATAACTATAATTACTGGGGGAGGTTTTTTTTTAAACTTTATCAGTTCAGCAAAAAATAAATAAGAGAAAATGAAATAAACAACAAACATAAGATAGCAGAAATCAAACTAAACATATAAGTTATCATAGTGAATGTGAATGGGTCAAATTTCCCTTAAAAAAACAGGCCCCAAGTCTTCTCCTCTTTTTCCAGTATTTATGGTACAATGACAGGTCTGTTCATTGCACTCAACACTTTCCATCTGCCTAACATCCCTGGAAGCTGAAGGCCTGCCCTGGATACAGACACACAATGAAAGATAATACATCACTTAGGGAAAAAGCATCTGGTTCAGAAGGAGAGAAGGTGGAAGGAGACAGGGGAAGAGGGGAGGGTCCAGTCATCATTCACAGCAGCACTGCAGCACTTAGAAGTCTCTCTGCTAACCTGTTTTTCAACAGCTTCAGAGAGAAAACAGCTATCATTTTGTAGCCAGCCATCCCGAAACCTGTTGCCGTTAAGTTGATTCCAACTCATGACAACCCCACAGGACAGAGTAGAACTGCCTCATATGGTTTCCAAGGAGAGCCTGGTGGATTTGAACTGCCAACCTTTTGGTTAGCAGCCGTAGCTCTTAACCACTACGCCACCTAGGTTCTTATTCTGGCCTAATAACTACCTGGGTATATGAGCATGAAGAATTTTTTAAATCTCTCTGAGCTTCAACATCTCCATTCACCAACCTAGGCCTAAAATCACCAACTCTAACATCAACACTCAAAGGCAGATCTCTCCATCAATCCAACCTCTCTCACACTCTCACCTACGTATGTCCCTGTACATCTATCCTTCCTCTGCCCCTGCAACACTTCCCACTGTGCCCTCTGAAACTCCTACCTGGGTGATCAGCACTCTAATTCTTCAACCTCTCCTTAGGACACCTTCCCAACCTTCTGCCTTAATTAAGAGTTGGCTGTCCCCTGAGGACACTGCAGATCTCTCAAAAGGTAGTTGTTATTTTCTCTAGCACATGAATATCTTGGGGCCAGTAGGTAGGGGAGGTGGTCTCCAGACACCATGGCCAAACTCAGACCACTTCTCCCTCTTGTTAAAACAGGAAAATGAGAGGGGAAAAAACCCCTGCTGTTTCTGAGGCTCCCACCATGCTGCTATGCCTCTGTCATCTATGACTTTTCCTCATTTAACAAATGATCCACCTGGGCTCATAGTTTTACTTTCCACCCAACTCCTACCATCATCAACCTGGGTAACTCTGGTGATCACTGGACAGCCCTTCCAACATCCTGGTTTCCCATTTCCTCACCTCCAGGGAGCTCTATTTCAGCCACCCACCCACCTACCCACTCTTGTGGTTACACTTATGGTCATCACCTATAACTGCTTAGGCTCTGAAAGTAGTCTCAGACACCCTCCTCTCCTATCTTCTAGCTCATTTGATCAACCTCCTAGAGACTTCCAATACTTGGTTCCTTATTCAACAGCCACCCCTTCTTCCTTCCCCATCCAGCTTACATTCTTACAATCTATCATTACAATCACATTCTTGCACACGGCCACAATTTCCCTTGCCCTCCATTTCCCTACTAGCTTAACTTTACCAGTTTCCCAACCTGCAAATGCTTCCACAGCAGGGGTGCCACGAATTAATTATATATGGGTGGCACCAATTATTGATGTTCATGAACTTTTTAAGTGGTAAAACTTCCTGCCCTTTTTAATAACCATTCAAAAATGTACAACAGTTGAAATTATTTGTAGGGCTCCCCCTATAACCTTCTCAGACTTAATCATTATAATTGCCATTTCGGTGCTGCCCAGGAGTCAGAGGCGCAGGTAGCTGTACCACACGGCCCCTCCTCTTGATCTTCTAAGGAATCATCCCAGTTAGTCTGATCATTACCTTGTTTGCAATTTACCAGTTAGTCTTTGTTTTGTGTGCACATGTCAAGTTTTTTTGTTTAATCTGCTCTTCATTTTCACCATTCTCCCCACTAAGGTAGATGTGTATGATTGATTGTTCTTTACTTTTAAGAGCTAATACACTCACATGGTTCAAAAAATCAGAACTATAATAAGGTATCTTTTGAGAGGTCTCGCTCCCGCAATTGTCCCTATCCACCACATTTCCCTCACAAGAAAGTTCTTTATTAGGCTGTAAGCATTACGGTAGGAGAAGGAAATTGAGTCTGCACTACTAACTGAAACATTCTAGTACCTTCCTGGCACACACTAAGTACCAAATAGTTATGCCTGGTCATGCTGGGCCCTTGGGACACAAAGATGAATCAGATATGGGTAAGAAGTTAACAGTGTAGTGGAGGAAACAGACCCGGATCATACCAGGTCAACAAGTCCCAGTTCCAGGGGGTGCACAGATGAGTGGAAACCAAGGGGGAGGTTAACAGGGATTCCCAGAGGAAGTGCTGTATAGGTTGAATTCTGAAAAATAAGCAAGAGTTACCCAGTTGAAGAATGAGGGAGAGGGGAGGGAGAGTCCTGAACACGGAAAGAACAGAATACAACCACACTGTCTGTTGTACAGTTAAGAAAAATCCAAAGCTTAGGAGAGGTCAGGCAGAACACAGAACTACCATATGACCCAGTAATCCCACTCCTAGGTATATACCCAGAGGATATGAAAGTAGGAATACAAACAGAAACCTGTACACCAATGTTCACTGCAGCGCTTTTCACAATAGCCAAAAGGCGGAAACAATCGAAATTTCCATCAACAGATGAATGAGTAAACAAAATGTGGTATACACATACAATGGAATACCATTCAGCCAGAAAGAGAAATAAAGTCCTGATGCGTGCCAAAATGTGCATGAACCTTGAAAACATCATGGTGAAATAAGTCAGTCTCAGAAGGACCTCACTTATATGAAATAATATATAGAAACCAAAGATTAATGATTACCAGGGGTTGCACGGAGGGAAAAAGGGGGAGTTTGGGCTTAGGGGGCATTGTGTTTATGTTAATGGTGGTAGAATAATTTGGAAAAGAATAGTGATAATGGTTGTACAACTTGTGTAATCAATGTTACTGAATTATACATGTAGAAATTGTTAAACTAGGGTGTATTTTGTTGTGTATATTTCCATCACAATTAAAAGAGAGAGATTGAGATTAGGCAGTAATTTGATAGCAGACAGTGTATGCATCCTCTGAGGGACTAAATTCCAAAGAGAAAAGAGACTGCATTTTTTTAAGCCAATACTTATAATACTTACAAAGCACTTATTATGTGCTAGGCACTGTTGTAAGTATTTTACCTACTTTAACTCATTAAATCTTCACAACAAGGCTGAGGTAAATACTATTATCACCCTCCATTTTCTAGATAAGGAAACTGAAATTAAGTAACTTGCCTAAGGCCACACAGCAAGTAAATAGGAAAGCTGGGGCTCAAACCTAGTCTGGCTCCAGAGTCCATTCTCTTAACCACTGGGCTGTACATTTCTTTAAAAGTACAATTTATAAAGAAAAATGTTTGGGCATGTTAGGATTACAGGCAGTGTGATATTTACTGCTATTCGTATCAGATCAAGTCACTTAACCTTGCTGAGCCTCAGTTTCTTCACCTGTAAAATGGAAACAGGGAATAAGGATAACATTACCTTATAAGGAAGTCGGGAAAACATCAATGATACTATAGGTAAAAGACCCAAACTGAGTGATCAGATACATACAGAGCAATTAAAAATGGTTGCTGTGAAACATAAATATTCATTAAAGCTTAGGATTGGGAGGGGGTGGTAAAGGAAACTCACTGTGTCTAAGTTTCATCATGATGATCAGCTTGAAA
Source organism: Trichechus manatus latirostris (assembly GCF_000243295.1). NCBI lineage: Eukaryota > Metazoa > Chordata > Mammalia > Sirenia > Trichechidae > Trichechus > Trichechus manatus. Next base: position 2,100,166 of record NW_004444169.1, on the reverse strand, counting down.
GCAGGTAGGTTCAAATCTGCTAGCTTCCTTCCTGTGAGGACAGGGGAAGAACAAATTTGAAGACATAGCTGAGAACCACAATGCCACAAGGCTTTGTGCCTTCTGAGACCCCTAAAGGCAAAATAAAATGTTAAAGAACATGATAAGGAATCCCTTAACAATTAGGGAAACTGGGAGAAGGGGCTACACTGGAGCCCGGGTCTGGTGTGGCTACACAGGGAAGGCCTTATCACAATGCCCAAAAGGAGGGGTAGGTCTGAACTTCTCTTCCAGGGTGGAGTTAGTGCCTCAAGGCATTGGACTCGATCCTTGGTCCTTAATCCTCCACCCTGTAGTGTTATATCCCAGGTAAGGAAGGAACTAGCACCAAGCCTCTCTACACTGAGGGGCTTTTTTTTTTTTTTTACAAGGGTGGCAATAGTGCCTCTTCTCACAATTAGAGGTTCTGTGTCTCTTCCAAAGGATCCCTGGGTGGCACAAATGGTTAAGCATTTGACTACTGACCAAAAGATCAGTAGTTCAAATCCACTCAGAGGTGCCTCAGAACAGGCCTAGCAATCTGCTTCCAAAAGGTCACAACCTTGAAAACCCTATGGAGCAGTTCTACTCTGCACACTTGGGGTTGCCATGAATCAGAATCGACTTGACAACTAACCTAAAGGTTGGTGGTTTGCACCTACCCTGCGGTACCACAGAAGAAAGGCCTGGCAATCTGCTTCTGTAAAGATTACAAACAAGAAAACCCTATGGAGCAGTTCTACTCTGCAACACATGGGGCTGCCGTGAGTTGAAACGGACTCAATTGCAAAGAGTATGGGTTTTTTGTTGTTTTTTTGATGTCTCTTCTACCCTGGGAGGGGAGGAAAGACAGATTCCAATAGTCTAGCCTGAGGGAGTGGGGGCCTCGAAACAGGGCTTATCTCTGTGTCTATGTGGATCCAGGTCAGAGCAGAATTTTGCTGGGAGGGAATCTGTGCCTGCGTGTGTGGATGGGGTCATCTGTCACTCTACTGGGAACCAGCACAGTGGCTCTATGTATCTCTGCACAAGACAGGGCAGGTTTGCGCATCTCTAAATTGTGGGGAGCAGGGGTCCTGGGTTTCTTTACCCTGGAGAGGACTGTGGAGAAGAATTAATATGCCAGTCTCCAGTCTCCACTATAAGGTGACATTAGTGTCACACTAACAAAGGGGGGAGCTGTGTGTGCAGGCTTGCACGAGTGAGGTCTACAACTTGCCTGCAGTGAGTGGGCTATTACGGCCCTTCCATGGGAGGTGGGCTGAGGAGAATCTTTATCTTTTTTTATGGGTTGAAGTCAGCAGCTCTAACATTGAAGGGAGGTGGGCCTTTGGATTTTTGCATAGGTGGGGAGTGCTGCAACTATAAATTCAATGGATCTGCTCTTACACTTGGGGGAGGGGGTGTCTGTGTCTTTACCCTGGGTGGAGAGAAACAGATCTGAACTCAAGAGAGAGTCTCTGCACACACAGTGAGGTGATCAGAGATGTCACTGCCTTTCAACTCCGCAGGGAGGGGGAAGTTGCACTTCTCTGCTTGGGTGGGGTCTTTCCCTTGTAACGTGGTGAGTCTAAATCCTTGGGGATTTAGTGGGGGTGGAGGGCAATCTGTGTCTATCGCAAAAGGTGAGAAAGAAATCTGAGACCCTCTACCCTGGGGGCCTCCTCAGGGGCACACTTAGCTGTCTCTTCCAGGGTTGAGGTCTGTTCCTGTTTGCTGCAGGGAGACGGGCATTTTGGGGGTTGGGCCTTTACAAATTCGGTAAACCAGTACCCTTCTATATAGGGTAGGGGTCCAGTCTGATTCACCAGTGGGGACTCACTCCTAGACTCAGTTCTAGGAGGGAGGCGGAATCTGCATGGCTTTCCATGGGCTAAGGCCTGTGTCCCCAACCACTTTGGGGAGGGATGATCAATGGTCACTGCAGAAGTAGGGGTGGGCCTCCATCAGTCAGTAACACTGAGGCGAGGTGGGAGGTCTCTGTGCGTCTCTACACGAAGAGGAGGTTCCTGCCCTCCTCAGTGCATTAAAACTGAACTCCTTTATAATGGGAGGGGGGGTGGGAGGTGGCTAATGGAGGAGAAGGAGCAGCGTGCCAGGGGTGGGGAGAATACATCAAAGCCTCTGCCTGTGGGAAGGGTACCTCTAGGCGGATCACTGTGTCTTCATGTCTTCATGCAAGGAGGTCTCCCTGCTCAGCCTTAGGAAGGTCGATGCCTGTCTATACGGGCAATGAGGAATAGAGCCTCACTATCCTGAGAGGAGGAAGGCGACCCAGGGGGTCTGTGACTCTACACAGTGTGTCTCGCTCAGAGTCTACACCTTTGCAGATAGGATAGAGCCGTGTCCCTTGAACCCGAGGGAGCGCTGTAGGACGCGTCTCTACAGGCAGAGCGATACTTGACACTCATCCGGTACCTTCTACCCTGGAGAGGAGGCGGGTCTTTACCTCTCTATTCTGAGGGGGGAAGCGTCTACAGTTTCACCTCAAACAGACGATCCTTACCACGCAGCCCGGCAGGTGAGCGCTCATCAGGAGAAAAGAGAATAATCTCTTACCTACACTTTCCGGAGGAGATCTGAGTGAAAACGATAGCACGAGAACAGGGTTGACCAAGTAAACGCACTCGCGGCCCTCGGCTCCAACTTCCGGATCCCAGCCTCGCCCAGCGCGGCAGCTCTCTCTGCTGTGCGTCTCAGTGGAGGCGGGGCGTCGGATTGACGGCTAGGGCTGGCCAGTCCCTTCCTCACGAACACGCTAGCCCCGCCTCCTGACTGCTTCTTAAGGTAAGAAAATAGCCAGAGGGAGGGGAGAGACAGGGAAGTGGTAGGAGAAAACGTAAGAGTCGACTGGTGTGGCCATATAACCTACTTGTAAGCCAAAATCTTGTTTGCGGGCCTCTGTATGTGCCTAAATGTGAGTGTTTCCGAATTTTAGTGACCAGGAGATCATGTCAGAATCAGACAACGGTTAGCGGTTGGTGCCTTTGTCTGCATGGAAGATGGCGACGGGCGGGGTGTGAGAAAATGGCCGCCTGGGTCACATGTCTGGTCGAGTATTCCCCACCAGAAAGTGAATTGGTTAGCCTTTCCCAACAACCTTCCAGGGTTTTAGGACCCCAGACAAACCCTCAGGCAACCACTCCCAGGTCTTTCTACATAAGTATAAGAAGTCCAACATCCATTCCAGTCCCAACCGGAACAGCAGCCTAAGCAAGACCTGGAGCCTGAACAACTGTAAGCCTCTCTTGCCCTCTTTCTCTCCCATCCATTTTCCCTCTTTCCCTCTTTCCCTCCTCCTACATTCCCTCAGGCCCAGAGCAGCGTCTGCTGAAGGAAATTAGTCTGTCTGTGGACTGGGGGCAAGTAAGGGTTTCCTCAGAAAACAATCTCCAGGGGCTCCTGACCTGGCTAGGTAATGAGATCTCCCCCTAAAATCAATAATTAGTTTGGAAATGTCTTCTGCCTGGTAATTTAATGTCAGCCCTCTCCCCCCTTCGTCAAGCCTGTTAAAAATAATCAAAACTCAGACTAAAACATAAGGTTTATTCTAAGCAGTTATTCTGTATGCATATAGGGAGACCATTTTGATTCCAGAAAAAGGAATCGGTTTGAACTTTTGTTAGTTACAAAACCAAAGAAACGCCCGCTATGGGGTTTCTGAGGCTGTAAACCTCTACAGAAGAAGACTGACACATCTTTCTCCCATGAGCTGCTGGTGGTTTCGAACTGCTGGCCTTTCAGTTAGCAGTCTCTGGCTTTGTTAGTTACAGGGAAGCTTACAAGAGAAGGGGAGGGAGAAGAATAGAATGTCAACCATTGTCTAATCCTAACATGATAGATTGAACCCTGCCCTCCCCCCTTTACTAATATCAGATGGCACCTAATAATTTGGCCCTCCACCCACCTGCAGCCATGAGACTTTGAGATTTAATTTAGGAGAGCCTAGATTCTTTTTCATTTAATCAGGAGGTAATGGTTTTGTTGATTATCCTTTTCTAGCAAGAAAAGTCAAATTTACATTGCTGTAGAGCAGTTTCTGGCAGGCTTTTGGAGTTTGGGTCAGGCTTTTTATGGTTAATATTTGGTTTCATGGATAAGAAAAACCTTAAAATCAAAGTAAGGTGTCTGTTATTAATCTTCCTCTTCAACATTTACCCCCTTCTGATCACGATTTGATTAGAATCTTTGATCACTAAGTATCGGCCAGGCACCAATCTAGGTTTCTTCGGGTCATTGGTACTGCTTTATGGGGTACCTTTTTGTTAAACATATAGGGTCGCTGTGAGTCGGAATCAACTCCATGGCAACAGGTTTGGTGTTTTGTGGGTTTTTTTTTTTTTTTTTTTGGCTTTTGGCTTTTTTTGTTAAACATGTTATTTCTGTTGGTTCCTTAGCTGCTGCTTTTTGTTGTTCCTCTAGACTGAATGAGACCATTTGCTGTACCTTAGATGGCCACTCGCAAGCTTTTAACACACCAGACGCCAAGCAGCTTAGTGGTTTAATAGAAAAGATTAAAATGAGAATACATACACCAATGGTCTGAAAGGCTAGTCTGGTCCACGAACCCAAATTTTCTAACCATGAAACAAATCACAAGAAGACGCGTGAGGAGCATCTGTAGCACGCATTGTATCTCTAACGTGAACTGCTAAAATGATATCTCAGTATACTTTCATTTAGGTGTCATTAATATATGTACACAACAATTTGTTTTTACCAAAGTACAAACTCCTTGGGAGTAACATAATCATAAGCTAGTCTGTGTTATAATGTAGTTATTTTTATCTGTGCTATTTCAAAGAGAATATATAGCATTGTCTAGGTTATTAATAAAGCTATCTTATTTAACATTGTTTGTAACCTTAGTGTGTATATATATATGTATATATATATATATATATATATATATACGTACGTATATACTTTTAACATAGTTTAAACCAATTTTAGTAACTAAGGACATCATGGCTGTGATAGAACAGCCAATTAATGCTCCTTTTGTCAATGGACCCTGATTTGATAGCAGTTTAGTCAGTTGTTTGATGGCCTTCAGTCTTAGTCTCTCTCATATTTCTAATTTTCCTTTTGGGTAATTGATTATGTATAGATATATAAAGAACAGCATAAACTATGTAACAAATCCAATCTGCAAGTAGAAAACAAACTCATTAGTTGTCTGCGGTTGACAAAAAAAGTTTTAAAGAGAACAAAAACCAGAATTCGATAGCTCACAAGGACTTGCCATAATTTCCTCTTGAAACAAAAAAATTTCTCTCCACAGTCACCCTCCTCTCAATCAAAAGACAATCTCAAAGCAAAGTTTTTCTTGATCTAAAATATGGCTGTACAAGTATACGTATAAGCCATCACACAAATAGACAGATGCACACTCATGTTCATTGCCGGACTATTCACAATAGCAAAAAGAAACAACCTAAATGCCCATCAACAGATGAATGGATAAATAAATTATGTTACACAGACAATGTGGAATACTACACAATGATAAAGAATGATGAATCCGCAAAACATCTTACAACATGGATGAATCTGGAGGGCATTGTGCTGAGTGAGATAAGTCAGTCACAAAAGGGCAAATATTGTATGAGACTACTATTATAAGAACTCAAGGTTTACACACAGGAAAAAAAACAGTCTTTCTTGGTTATGAAGGTGGGGAGGGAGACGGAGGGGAAGTCACTAACTAAATAGTAGACAAGCGTCAACTTTGGCGAAGGGAAAGACAACACTCAATATAGGGGAAGTCAGCACAACTTGACCAAAGCAAAGGCATAGAATTTTCCTAGACATATTCAAACACCTCGAGGGACCGAGTTGCTGGGGCTAAGGGCTAGGGGCTCGGGACATCTAGGTCAGTTGGCATACCATAGTTCATGAAGAAAATGTTCTACATTCCACTTTGGTGAGTAGCGTCTGGGGTCTCAAAAGCTTGCGAGCAGCCATCTAAGATACATCTTTCGGTCCCATCTCGTCTGGAGCAAAGGAGAATGAAGAAAACTGAAAACACAAGGAAAATATTAGCCAAAAAGACTAAAGGACCACATGAACCAGAGCCTCTACCAGCCTGAGCCCAGAAGAACTATATAGTGCCTGGCTGCCGCCAACAACTGCTCTGACAGGGATCACAACAGAGAGTCCCGGACAGACTGGGAGAAAAATGTAGAACAAAATTCAAATTCATGAAAAAAGACCAGACTTACTCGTCTGGCAGAGACTGGAGGAACCCCTGAGACCATGGCCCCTGAACACTCTCCTAACTCAGAACTGAAACCACTCCCGAAGTCTACTTTTCAGACAGGCCTATAAAAGAAACAATAACACACATGAGGAACATGCTTCTAGTTCAGTCAAATATACGAGACCAAATGGGCAACTCCTGCCCAGAAGCAAGATGGGAAGGCAGGAAGGGAAGGAACTGGATGAATGGACCCAGAGTGGAAAGGGGGAGTATGCTGTCACATTGTGGAGATTGCAACCAGTGTCACAAAACAATATGTGTATAAATTTTTGAGTAAGAAATTAACTTGAGCTGTAAACTTTCACCTAAGCACAATAAAATAAAATAAGGCTGTTCATTATTATCTACATAGGTGCAGCAAGAATGGCAATTTATCACATAACCTTTTAAAACTGCTTTGCTGGAAGTTTCTATAAGGAACATCAGATTAAACTTCTAAAAGCCTCTCGAGGCCAGGAAGCCAAGCCAAGAACTTGCCACCAATTTTCACTTACACTACCCATAGGTTTGGGTGAGTTCCTCTTTTTTCGAGGTTCCAGAATAATGTAAGGTAATAAAATACTAAAAAAAAAATATTTTAAGGGTTCTGGGCCTGCTAAGAAGTGACCTTCTTTACTCACCTGTAAAGCAGGAACCTTGTAGGTCAAGTACCATGTTAGATTTCCTAGAAGGGCTTTGTAAGCATTGGCTCCATATACCCAATCTTAGTTTTGTGTAAGTGTCTGGTCATACCTGATTCTCTGAGCACCATTCTTAATTATGACATCCTAGTGAAAGTTTGGTTGTATAATGGAGATTTCCAATTATTTCCTCTTAACAAGGAAGACCGATTTTTATTGAACTTAAGCAAATAATTACATTGCCATAAAAAATAAGAATATTCATTAAGAGTTTTCCAATTCTGAACTAGATAACTGGGCGCTCCTAAAAATCAAACACTTATGCTCATCAAAACACTTCACCAAAAGAGTAAAAAGACAACCTACAGACTGGGAAAAAATTTTTGACTAAGACAAATCCAATCAGCGTCTAATCTCTAAAATCTATGAGATACTGAAAAACTTCAACAACAAGAAGACAAGTAACCCAATTAAAAAATGGGCAAAGGATATGAACAGGCACTTCGCCAAAGAAGACATTCAGGCAGCTAACAGACGCATGAGGAAATGCTCATCATGATCATTAGCCATTAGAGAAATGCAAATCAAAACTACAATGAGATACCATCTCACCCTAACAAGGCTAGCATTAATCCAAAAAACACAAAATAATAAATGCTGGAGAGGTTGTGGAGAGACTGGAACACTTATACACTTTTGGTGGGAATGTAAAATGGTACAACCACTTTGGAAATCGATTTGGCACTTCCTTAAAAAGCTAGAAATAGAAGTACCATACGATCCAGCAATCCCACTCCTTGGAATATATCCTAGAGAAGTAAGAGCCATCACACGAATAGATATATGCATACCCACATTCACTGCAGCACTGTTCACAATAGCAAAAAGTTGGAAACAACCTAGGTGCCCATCAACGGACAAATGGATAAACAAATTATGGTATTTTCACATAATGGAATACTATGCACCGATAAAGAACAACGATGAATCCATGAAGCATAACATGGAGGAATCTGGAAGGCATTATGCTGAGTGAATTTAGTCGGTCGCAAAAAGACAAATATTGTATAAGACCACTATTATAAGAAATCAAGAAAAGGTTTAAACACAGAAGAAAACATTCTTTGATGGTTACAAGGGTGAGGAGGCAGGGAGAGGGGTATTCACTAACTCGACAGTAGACAAGAATTATCTTAGGTGAAGAGAAGGACAGCACACGCTACAGGGGAAGTCAGTACAACTGGACTAAACCAAAGCTAAGAAATTTCCTGAATACAACGAAACACTTTGAGGGACAGAGTGGCACGGGTCTGGGGACTATGCTTTCAGGGGACATCTAGGTCAATTGGCATACCAAAGTTTATTAAGAAAATGTTCTGCATCCCACTTTGGTGAGTGGTATCTGGGGGTGTTAAAAGCTAGCAAGCAGCCACCTAAGATGCATCTGTTGGTCCCAACCCACCTGGAGCAAAGGAGAATGAAGAACACCAAAGACACAAGGAAAGTATTAGCCCAAGAGACAGACAGGGCCACATAAACAAAAGACTTCATCAGCCTGAGACCAGAAGAACTAGATAGTGCCCAGCTACCACCAATGATCGCCCTAACAGGGAACACAACAGAGAGTCCCTGACAAAGCAGGAGAAAAATGGGTTGTAGAACTCAAATTCTAGTAAAAAGACCAGACTTAATGGTTTGACTGAGACTGGAGGGACCCCAGAAGACATGGCCCCCGCACTCTCTGTTAGCCCAAAACTAAAACCATTCCTGAGGCCAACTTTTCAGACAAAGATTAGACTGGACTATGGGACATAAAATGATACTTGTGAACAGTGTGCTTCTTAGCTCAGGTAGATAACATGAGACTAAATAGGCAGCTCCTGTCCAGAGGCAAGATGAGAAGGCAGAGAGGGTCAGGAGCTGGTTGAATGGACACAGGAAATCTGGGGTAGAAAGGAAGAGTATGCTGTCACAGTATGGGGAGAGCAACTAGGGTCACATAGCAGTATGTGTATATATTTTTGTATGACAGATTGAACTGTAAGCTTTCACTTAAAGCACAATAAAAAAAAGAAAACACCAAAGAAAAGTTATTAGGATAGATGATATCACTTAGGAAGATACTAGATCAAGAGTGTGTGTGTACCCCTTCTTCCTTCCTAAAAAATGTAGAGTGATCAACCAATACTAGCAACATTCTAATTCTTTATAAATAATTTTCCAATTCTGGAGGGGTTAGGGAGAGATAATTGATAAATGTTTCATCTTTTTGCATAAACGTAGTTTGTTATTATAAGTTATAGATAGTTTAGGAGAAAATAGTTTCTCATATCCAGAAAACAGTACATTAAAACAGTAATATCTCCCACATAAAATCCATAATAATCTTTTAGTCCACTCAGTCCTGTAATTAATTTCTGTTCTGTTTGTCCTAGATCAGCAGTCATGAACCCACCACCTTCTCCACTAGAGTTTCTGGAAATCTTGATGCAGTCTAGTGGTATTAGTAGTGCCATTTAGAAGTCTGTGTCCAACTATCTGACATAGTCCTTTCAATGAGTCCCTTTTGTTGGAAAACTCTGGCCTGTGGTATTTTGCAGTTACCTTCAGGACGTCATCAAAGTAAAAACTATCTGTAGGCGGTAAGTCTTAAAAATATTCATGGTTAACTTGTTGTTAGGTGCTATCGAGTTGGTTCTGACTCATTGCAACCCCGTGTACAACAGAATGAAACCCTGCCCGGTCCTGCGCCATTCTTGCAATCGTCGTTATGCTTGAGCCCATTGTTGCAGCCACTATGTCATCCCATCTCGTTGAGGTCTTCCTCTTTTTCACTGACCCTCTACCAAGCATGATGTCCTTCTCCAGGGGCTGGTCCCTCCTGATAACATGTCCAAAGTATGTGAGACGAAGTCTCACGCTCCTCGCTTTTACTTCTTCCAAGACAGATTTGTTCATTTTTCTGCCAGTATGTGGTATATTCAGTATTCTTTGCCAACACCATAAATCAAAGGCATCAATTCTTTGGTCTTCCTTATTCATTGTCTAGCTTTCGCATGCATATGAGGCAATTGAAAACACCAGGGCTTGGGTCAGGTGCACCTTAGTCCTTAAAGTGACATCTTTGCATTTCAACACTTTAAAAGAGATCTTTTGCAGCACATTTGCCCAGTGCAATGCGTCGTTTGATTTCTTGACTGCTGCTTCCATGGGCATTGATTGTGGATCCAATTAAAATGAAATCCTTTACAGTTTCAATATTTTCTCCATTTATCATGATGTTGCTTATTGGTCCAGTTGTGAGGATTTTTGTTTTCTTTATGTTGAGATGTAATCTGTACTGAAGGCTGTAGTCTTTGCTCTTCATCTGTAAGTGCTTCAAGTCCTCTTCTCTTTCAGCAAGCAAGGTTGTGTCATCTGGATATCGCAGTTTGTTAATGAGTCTTCCTCCAATCCTGATGCCGCATTCTTCTTTATATAGTCCAGCTTCTCTGATGATTTGCTCAGCATACAGATTAAATAAGTATGGTGAAAGGATACAACCCTGAAGCACACTTTTCCTGACTTTAAACCACACCGTATCCCCTTGTTTTGTTGAAACGACTGCCTCTTCATCTAAGTACAGGTTCCTCATGAGCACAATCAAGTGTTCTGAAATTCCCATTCTTCCCACTGTTTCAGAAGTCACAAAGTCTGCTCAACCAATTTACTGATATGGATATAACTTAAAGTCCCTGGCTAGGGGTGGAAGCATTTCCCAGGCAATTTCAGGTGTGTCTCATTGTGATTTTTATCTTTTGACTTTTTAAAATCCCTCTGCAATAGAGAGAACTTGTTTATGGTTCTTTAATGTTGAGGATCCACCCAGTTTCTGATAAGTGTATTAAGACAGCATTTTTTCTTATTTTAACTTTCATCAATTCCACTGTGTTTATCCATATATGTATATAAATCTTTGAAGATCTTCACTCTTTTGGGAGGGCTCCTCTCTTCAAAAGCTCACATAACACTACTATGGAAAATGTTATTGCACTTCCTCAAAAAAAACCTAGAAATAGAAACACCTTATGATCCAGCAATCCCACTCCTAGGTATCTATCCAAGAGATACAGAGCAGTGACCTGAATAGACCTATGTATATTGCAGTAGCATTCACAGTAGCAAAAAGATGGAAACAATCTAAGTGCCCATCAACAGATGAATGGATAAACAAATTGTGATACATACATACAATGGAATACTATGCAACTATAAGAATAAGGAGCACTGGTGGTGCAGTGGTTAAGAGCTACAGCTGCTAACCAAAAGGTCGGCAGTTTGAATCCCCCAGCCACTCCTTGGAAACCCTATGGGGCAGTTCTGCTGTGTCCTGTAGGGTCGCTATAAGTCAGAATTGACTCGACGGCAATGGGGTTTATAAAGAATAATGAGAAGTCCATGAAATATAACATGGATGAATCTGGAGGACATTATGCTGAGTGAGATAAGTCAATCACAAAAGGATAAATGTTGTGTGGTCCCACTTTTATAAAATATCAAGAACAGACACAGAAAGCAGTGTTCTTTGATGGTTTACCATGGATGGGAAGGGAAGATGGGAATCAGTTTCTAGATAGTACAAAAAACCAACCAATCCTGCTGCCCTCAAGTCAATTCCGACTCATAGCAACCCTATAGGACAAACTAGAACTGCCCCATAGGGTTTGCAAAGAGCGCCTGGTGGATTTGAACTGCTGACCTTTTGGTTAGCAGCCGTAGCTCTTAACCACTATGCCATCAGGGTTTCCTTCCAGATAGTAGACACTTGTTATTTTTGGTGGTGGGAAAGGCAGTAACCAAATATGGATGAAGTCTGCACAAGTTGACCAAAGTAAATGAAGACACTAAGAAGTACACAAGGAAAAGAGACGATTTTGGTAAATGCTATAACCTATACAATTTTGCAACAACAGTAGTAGCAACCAAAAAATATGAATGTGGTTACACAGGTACATACACGTATGTGTATATGTGTCTAGGAAGGCATATGTGAGTCCATGCATATGCATGTATAGGTGTACCTGTAGGCATATGTATATATATGTTTTATGTGTGCTGCATATATATCCGTATATATAATATAGCACGTAGGGGGAACAGTTATAGAGCCTTCCTAGACATATCCAAACAACTCACGGGATGGGTTTACTGGGTTAAAAGGCTTAGGACCATAGTCTCATGGGACAACTTAGTCAGTTGGCGTGTTGTTGTTAGGTGCCGTTGAGTCAGTTCTGACTCATAGTGTCCCTGTGTCCAACATAATGAAATGTTGCCTGGTCCTGCACCATGCTCAGAATTGTTGCTATGTTTGAGCCCATTGTTGTAGCCACTGTGTCAGTCCGTCTTGTTGAGGGGCCTCCTCGTTTTTGCTAACCATCTACTTTACCAAGCATGGTGTCCTTCTCCAGGGACTGGTCCCTCCTGATAACATGTCCACAGTATATAAGATGATGTCTCACCATCCTCACTCCTGAGGAGCATTCTGGCTGTACTTCTTCCAAGACAGATTTTGTTTGTTCTTCTGGCAGTCCATGGAGTATTCAGTATTTTTTGCCAACACCATAATTCAAAGGCATCAATTCTTCTTTGGTCTTCCTTATTCATTGTCCAGCTTTCACATGCATGTGAGGTGATTGAAAATACCGTGGCTGGAGTCAGGTGCACCTTAGTCCTCAAAGTGATGTCTTTGCTTTTCAATACTTTGAAGAGGTCTTTTGCAGCAGATTTGCCCAATGCAGTACGTCATTTGATTTTTTGACTGCTGCTTCCATGGGCATTGGTTGTGGATCCAAGTAAGATGAAATCTTTACAACTTCAGTCTTTTCTCTGTTTATCATGATGTTGCTTATTGGTCCATTTGTGAGGATTTTTGTTTTCTTTATGCTGAGTTGTAATGTACTAAAGGCTGTAGTCTTTGATCTTCATCGGTAAGTGCTTCAAGTAATTTTCACTTTCAGCAAACGAGGTTGTGTCATCTGCATATCGCAGGTTGTTAATGAGTCTTCCTCCAGTTCTGATGCCATGTTCTTCTTCATATAGTCCAGCATCTCAGATTATTTGCTCAGCATACAGATTGAATAAGTATGGTGAAAGGATACAACCCTGATGCACACCTTTCTTGATTTTAAACCACGCAGTATCCCCTTGTTCTATTCAAATGACTGCCTCTTGGTCTAAGTACACGTTCCTCACGAGCACAATTAAGTTTTCTGGAATTCCCATTTTTCGCAATGTTATCCATAATTTGTTATGATCCACACAATCGAATGCCTTTGCATAATCAATAAAACACAGGTAAATGTCTTTCTTGTGTTCTCTGCTTTCAGCCAAGATCCATCTGACATCAGCGGTGATATCACTTATCCCTCAACTGACATAGCATAGTTCATAAAGATAATGTTCTACACCCTAGTTTGGTGAGTAATGTCTAGGGTCTTGAAAGTTTGTGAGTAGCCACCTAAGATACAACTATTGGTCTCTGCTCGTCTGGACTAAAAGAGAAGGAAGGAAACCAAAAGACTCAAAGTCGACAGGACTAGTAGCCCACATGAACCACAGCCTCTTCTAACCTGAGACCAGAAGAACTAGATGGTACCTGGCTACCAGTACTGGCCGTTCTGACCAGGGAAACAATACAAGGTCCCAGACAGAATGGGAGATAAATGTAGAACATAATTCAAATTCCTAAGAAAGACCAGACCTACTGGACCAATAGAGATTAGAGGAATCCCGAGACTACCGCCCTATGATACCCTTTAAACTTGGCACTGAAGCTACTCCTGGAGGTCACCTTTCAGCCAAATAATAGAGTGGCTTATCAAATAAACAGTATCACCCATGAGTAATGTACCTCCTTAAACAAGCAACTATATGAGACCAAATGGTCAACATTTGCCCTAAAGTAAAGATGAGAAGGCAAAGAGGGGAAGGGAAGCTAGATCAATGGAAACAGAACAAACAAAATGGAAATATGAGAATGCTGACAAATTGTGAAAATTGTAACCAGTGTCACACAACAATCTGTATAAAGATTGTTAGATGGAAACCTAATTTTCTGTGTAAACTTCCACCTAAAGAACAAGAAAATATTTAAAAAAAAAAAAGCTCAAGTGGCCCCAAGTGGGCAAACCTCAGGCCTCAGAGGCAGAGGCCTTGGAGGCCTCATCCTGCCCCCCTCCCTTTCTGAAGCTCATTGCCTGGGAGATGAATTGGGTGATCTAAATTCATTTACATATGTTTAAGTTAGCCTAGGTATTTTTGAAAGACAAAAGATACCTTAATTGCTCAGGACATTTTCAAGAACCAGTTTTTCTTTCTTTTTTTTAAAGACAGGATTAAACTTCTTTTAAGTGGACATAAAAATCTTTGTCAAAACAAATTCACTTGCATTAATTCCCGGGCGTATTAGTACTACTAAATTTATGTAAGTGCTTATTTATCATTAAACCAATCAAAATAAAGCTCTTTGAAGGAATGTTATAATCAAATAATACCATCTAGAGGTAGGAAAATTTTTCATTTTCACAACCCTATCTCCTGCGCACTTTAAAGAACCTTTTAGAGAAGTAAATTTAGAATAATTTCTATCTTTTTGAGGCTTCCTTACGCCAGTCAAAATAAACAATTCATCCTTTTTTCAGTGTACTTTTCAAATGAACCAGCTTCTATCACAGTTTCTCAGAGTAACTACTAAAAGCCCAAGTCATAAGATAGGCACAAGAAGTGGTTACTCTTGGAGCTGAGGAAAAAAACTCAGAACGAACACTCTCTCTAGATAAAAACCAAAATCCTTAAGACAAAATCTTACCCAGTTTTATAGGTAACTCACTGCAAAATTCATCCAAGTGGACACTATTTTTGGTGAGAACAACATATTCACCGGTCTGTGGAGCCAGCTCCAACAACAGGCTTATAGGGTCTATACCTTTATTCTACCTTACGATTTTCTTTTTATGAGGATCAGAAGTAGCATAACACTCTTAAAACAGCACAGCACAAAACAAGGCAACACATACACAAAACTAGCTATCACAATTTTGAGCTGTTTCCTGTCAGGTCCACCCATTTTCGAAATTCCCTGAGCCCTCCCTCAGATCAAATCCGACATCCCTTGCACCCAGTCCAAGGCAAGTATTCAAATCAAATTACCTGAGGCCTCACTATGAAACCTGAGCACCAAACAGAAATTCCCCAAAGTGGAAAGAAAAGGACAGAGCAGATGCGAACCCATTTCCCCAAACAGAGCAAAAGAGTAGCTTACCAAGGAAACGGCATCCATAACTGCTCGCGTATAAACCCAGAGAGTTCAACACAAAGGGAGTAGAACTTGAACCCTGGAGAGATTTACCAAGTTTACCAAGTTCCCCAGCCATAGTGAGGGAACAGTTGGGCGCGATGGGCCCTGTTTGGTACCATATTATTTGATCCCTCATCAAGAATGGGGCAGTCAACTTGGTGATCTTCTCAGTCCTGCTTCTGACACCAAAAACTTAAAAATAATCAAAACTCAAAGAAACTGAAATACAAGGTTGATTCTGAGCAGTTATTCTATATGCATATAGGGAGCCACTAGCTTTTTCTGGAATCAAAATAGTCTCCCTATATGCATATAGAACAAACTGCTGAGAATCAACCTTATGTTTCAATTTCTTTGAGTTTTGATTATTTTTAACAAGCCTAAACCTTGGAATGAGGCCTGCCCCTCTACCTGGAGAGTATGTTCTTTAACCTGATTTAGAAAATAATATTTGGAATCATTCCCTGACCTTGAGCATGGAGAAATGTGACCCACCTAGGGCTGGGTTCTCACAGACTCACAAAGACACATCAGCTGGGCCCTGAGATAGACAATAGATGGGACAATCTCAGAAATTATCTTAAGGAAGTTTTCACAAAAGGGCAATCAAACAGAACACAAAAGACTTCCCACTTTTTGTCTTTTTCTATTAACATTTAGAGAACAGAAATTTGTTGGACCAATGAAGACCCTCCTGACTTTCATAACTGAAACCTGTACCAGTGATTGTTAAGAAAGATGATTCAAAATGTAAGATCACAATTTCTAGCCAATCTGTGAAAACATGACGCTTTCAATGATTCTACCCATTTTGCGACGTTGATATATACTGATGATTCTGTAACCTTCCTT
Source organism: Trichechus manatus latirostris (assembly GCF_000243295.1). Classification (NCBI taxonomy): domain Eukaryota; kingdom Metazoa; phylum Chordata; class Mammalia; order Sirenia; family Trichechidae; genus Trichechus; species Trichechus manatus. The sequence goes on along the minus strand of NW_004444169.1, from coordinate 2,084,079 downwards.
GGATTTGGGCAGACATTCTAGCTCTGGCAGCATGCTTGTCCGCTTCCCACTTTTGTCCTTTTGAATATATGCCGAATAAAACTTTATTTTTGCTTTAATAAACTTTATGATGTTTTTCTTCTACAACAGTTAATGGCATGTCATGAAGGATCTCTGAAGCTACAAATCCAGTCAACCTCGAGGAGACCTGGACTGCAGAGCAGAAGCCGGCAAAGAAAGATCCTATCTTCTGGACCCACGTGTTCCCACTCCATGTCCTTTCGACATTGACAGGGCGAGTGCTCTTGGAAAACGAACCTTTGTTTATTCTTTTGTTGTTCTCTTTCTTGTGTTTTCTTAAGTTTTGTTCGGCATATTTGTTTGTAAAACTGGTTGATTTATTAAGGAGAGTCTTTCTTAGATTTTTGCTTGATTGTTTGGTTAAGAGTGACATATAGTAACTCTTTAAGTGAACTGCAGTTTAAGCCTGGATTTGGGTAAAGAGGTAATTCTATTTTCAAAGAGCTTTGAGCCACTATAAGCCACAAAAAAATTCGGGCATGAGTCAACCAGTAAAAGCCATTAGGGCAGTCGCTAGCGCTCATCACGAGCATCAGAGTCTCCCGTGACAGAATAAGGTAGTCACGAGACAGGCTAGAGCACTAGGCTGCCTGCCACCCGCAAGAAAAATCTCATGCAATGAAGGTAGATTGGTCTAAGCAAAACACTGTCCAAATCCCATGGCGTTCCTTGTTAGGTTTCTTTTCTGTGGCTCAGAGAAAACCTGGAAAATAGTGCTCTGTTTTGAAATCTCTCTTTTCCCCCTTTTCCAAATTTAAAATGGGAAATAAGCAAAAGAAAAGTAAAATTGACTGCCCACCATCCGGCACACCCGCTGCCTATATGGTAAACAATTTTGGCCCTCAATTGGCAAGGTATTTAGAAAATGGCATAATTTAACAAAAGAAAAGGATTCATTACAATGGCCTAAATGGGGGACTTTCGAATTGGCCAGATTAGTCGTTTTGAAAGGCAAATTAGAAACAAGGAGATCAAAAATAAACCAGAATCAGTGGGAAATATTTTTTAATTGGTATTTTGAATCATCAAGAAGGCAACAAGTGAATACTTTTGCTTCAGTTCAGGAAAACATTGCTAAGCAATCAAAGCAGATCTTGGCATTGGAGAAAGGTCAGGTAGCGTTACTTGATTCCTTAAGGAATAGAACTCCTATGGGTATTAAAGAAGATGGAAAAGACTCAGAGGAAGAAAATAGGGAAAAGGAAAGACCTGCCTCTTTATATCCTGATTTGACTTCTAGCTCTCTTTTAGCCAAATTACCTTTTCATTCCAGTGATTCACTGAAAATTGAGCCTCTGTCTCCATTAATGCCTTTGGTAGTTAGAAAGCCTAAATTAGCAGGTGGACCAGTGGAAGTAACAGTAAACCCCTGGTCCAAATCTGAACTCAGAGCAATTGTAAAAGACTTTTCCAACCCTCGTGAAAATCCTCAGAAATTTTTACATGAACTTATTATCTTGACAAGTACCTATGAACCAGGCACTTCGGATTTGTACAATCTGTTACATGTGCTACTAGGTTCAGGAGAAGCAGCTAGATGGATGGCTAAAGCTAAGTGGAAGGACCCAGAGGCAAGTTTAATCTCAAAATCAGGGGTTACAGGGAAAGAACTGAGAGATGAAGTTCAGGGTTTGGTTAAGGAATTGATAAATGCATTTCCAAAAGTTTTTCCAAGAAAGGTTGATTGGGCAAAAATCCAGCCTTGTAAGCAAGAAAAGGGAGAAAATGTATGTGCTTTTATGGATCATTTCTCCAAATTATTTGAAGAACATTCAGGTTTAAAGGCAATTATAAAAGAACATCGGCCTGTATTCAGCTCCATGTTTTTAGGAGGCCTATTGCCTGAATTAGCAGCTTTGGTAAAAAGACATCATTTAAATTGGGAAAACATAAATCCTTCAGAATTGGTTACAGTGGCTTAGAAATTGGCTCAAACTGAAGAAGATAAATATAGAGAGACTGAGTTAAAAACTAGAGAACAGAAAAAGAAGTTGATGTCTTTGCAGTTATATCAGCTACAAAGTAAAGGCAGTAATGATGGAATCCTGGCCAAGGGACAGATTCAAACAAATAAGCTCAAAACCGAGCTAACTTGTAACTACTGTAAGAAGCCTGGTCACTTTAGGAGGGATTGTTTAAGACTTAGGAATAAGCAGAGGGTTACTCTCTCAGCACCTCCATTACTACCACAGTGACGATGCTTCGAGGATTTAGGGGTTTTCGCCATGGTTCCTCTCAACAGTCAGAGAGAGACAACACTCGAAGTAAATGGGGAGCCTTGTACCTTCCTGCTTGACACTGGGGCCACCGTGTTGGCGATAAATTACACGTTTATGAAACCCCCTCCTTAGGAGAACAAAACTTCTAAAATCATGGGAGTTTCAAATGAAGAACAAATTTTGCCTCATTCAGAACCAGTACCAATATCTTTAGGACCCATTGATGATTTACATCTGTTTCTTCTCAGCAGCGATACCCCTGCTAATCTATTAGGGCAAGATTTATTATCTAAATGGCAATGCCATATACAGTTTACTGATAGTGGAGAAATTCTATTGAACTTTCCTACTTTAGATGATTCAATTACTGAGAGAAAAGTAGAAGAAACCTTGTGTTTATTCAAGGGTTAATGGAAGTAGAAGAAACTATAGAACAGGTTCAGGGGGCAGAAAAGGAATTAGAGCAAGTACCCATTGAACTTTGGGCAAAGACATCCACAGATGTAGGAAAAGTTTTGTCTGTTGAACCTATTCAGGTACAAATAGATACTTCTAAATCTTTGCCTAGAATAGCTCAGTATCCACTAAAGCCTGAAGCCATAGCAGGGTTAAAACATATTATCCAAGATTTCCTTCAGCAAGTTCTAATTATACCATGTACTAGTCCTTGCAACACTCCTATTTTTCCAGTAAAAAAAAAACAAATAATAGAGGGTGGAGATTTGTACAAGATTTAAGGGCCATAAATAAGATTACAATATCTAGATTCCCTGTAGTTCCTAATCCTCATTTACTCTTAGCTCAGGTACCAACCAATGCCATATGCTTTATAGTTATAGATCTCTGCAGTGCTTTCTTTAGTATCCCTGTTCACCAGGATAGTCAATATTTATTTGCCTTCACCTGGAAAAATCAACAGTACACGTGGAGAGTTCTCCCACAAGGATTTACTGAAAGCCCAACTTATTTTTCACAAGTATTACGTTCAGATTTGGTTCCATTTCAATTTAAACATGGATCAGTGTTATTGCAATATGTAGACAATCTCATGGTTTTCTCCAATTCGAGACAAAATAATGTTGAAGATAGTATTGTATTATTATAGTATTTAGCTTCTGGAGGGCATAAGGCATCCAAAGAAAAATTACAATTTGCCCAACCCACTGTTAAATACTTACGACATCTTATTTCAGCTGGAAGTATTTCCATAGACCCAAAGAGAAAGGAAGCTGTATTAACTTTTCCTTTGCCTACCACAAAGAAACAATTAAGAGGTTTTTTTTTAGGTCTTTGTGGATATTGTTGAAATTGGGTTCCAAATTTTTCATTGTTAGCCCAGCCCTTATATCACTATCTGAAAAAAGAAGTAACTGATCCTTTTACTCTTTCTGAAGAAGGTGTAGAAGCTGTACACATGCTTCAACAAGCCCTTTTAACCACTCCTGCTTTGGGTTTTCCAAATTATGCTTTGAAATTTTCTCTGTATGTAAATAAACAAAATGGGAATTCTTATGGTGTTTTAACTCAGAAGCATGGAGACCATCAGAGGCCTGTAGGATACTATAGTCTTCAGTTAGCTCCTGTTACTCGTGCTTATCCTTCACACTTACGGGCAGTAGCAGCAGCTGCTCAGTTAGTAGAAAACACTGCAGATATAGTTCTAGGTAATGACTTAGATTTATTTGTTCCGCATGCAGTAGCTGCTATTCTCAGGTCTACTTTGACTTAGCATTTATCTGCCAGCAGGTTGACCTCTTATGAAGCCTTGTTATTGACAGCCCCAAATATTCAGATACATGTCGTTAAAGCTTTAAATCCAGCTACTCTTTTCCCTGAAGAAGGAATACCACATCACTGCTTTGATTTGACAGATCAACTTCTGACCCCGAGAGGGGATCTTCAGGAAACTCCTTTGGCTAACCCTTCTTTAGTTTTATCTGTAGACGGTTCTTATTTAAAACCAGATTCCACTTCAAGCAAATATCAGGAAAATATGTAGTGACTACTTCCTCAGAGGTATTGGAGAGCAGACCTTTGCCTCAGGTAACTTCGGCACAACAAGCCGAGTTAGTAGCTTTTACCCAAGCTTGTAAATTAGCAAAAAATCAATCTGTGAGAATATATACAGATTCAAAGTATTGCTTTGGTTTGGCATATGACTTTGGGATGTTATGGAAACAGCGAGGATTTTTAACATCGTGAGGATCTCCCATTAAAAACGGGAAATATGTAGCTGAACTTTTAGATACGTTACTGTTACCATCAGAAATAGCTGTGGTTAAGATACGAGCACACCAGTCAAAACGACAGCCTTGGACTGAAGAAGTAATTGGGAATGAATTAGCTGATGCTGCAGCCAAAAAAGCAGCTGGTAGAAGGACCAAAAAACCTAGCCCAACTTTATCTGAAAATCCTTTAAAGATAGTCAAAACAGAATCTATTGAGACTATGACCTCTCCTAAGCGTATACAAAATCAAAAATTTGAAATGCAGAAATCTCCCAAGTCCCTATTTTTAATTGAGAATCTAAATTTAGAGATATTAAAAGGGTACCAAAAATTGGCCACTCAAACTGAAATAACAGAATGGAGAGCAGGTAAATGCCGTTTTAATACAGAAACTGATTTGTGGATATGTCCTGGAAACAGGATTGTTATTCCTAAGGGAATACATATACCTTTGTTATTAGCCTGCGTATTAGAATTTACAGAATGATAGGATGAAGATTTAATTACATTCTTAGATAAAACATTTTGGGGGAAACTTTGCAAATGCAATATATTATTTGTATGACAGACATGATATAATAGAGTTCTATTAATGTATGAAAGTACAGCATTAGATAATTATCGTCCTGAATATACCCATTTTGGAAATGGGGAAAAATGTAAAGTTTGTTGGGAATGGAAATCAAGCTTGCCTCCACCGTTAATAGAAGATCTAGAGAAAACAACAGATGCTAGGTGGCACAGTTTACCCTTACACCAAAAAGCCACACCTCCTTCAGAACAAGATATATGGGAAAAGGCGGGATGTAGTCTAAATTTTGACACAGACCTTTGGACCTGATCAAACTCTGGTCCTGCTGAAAGACTTTAATTCCTGTAGTTTATAGTCTCCACCAAGGAGATCATTTAGGAAGAGGTAAAACTCTACAAAAAATAAGAAAGTACTACTGGGGTCATTTCTGGAAAGCAGTGAACGAAGTAGTGAAAGATTGCAGTATTGGCCAAAAATTTAACCCAGGGAAAACTTTTTCGACTCGTCAGGGTCGATATCCCCCTCCTACTGGACCCATGACTGAGTGGCAAATGGATTTTATACAACTTCCCCCAGTTCAAAATTATAAGTATGTTTTAGTTATGATATGCAGATATTCTCATTGGGTAGACGCATTTCCCTGTCAGAATGCTACTGCAACCTCTGTTGGTAAAAAATTGTTAGAAAATATTCTTCCTGTGTGGGGTAGTCCTTATACCCTGTGTAGCGATAGAGGTTCTCACTTTACTGGCCAGATTTTGGCAGCAGTTTGTAACATTTTTCCAATCTTGCATAGATTACACTGTCCATATCATCTGCAATCTTCAGGACTAGTTGAAAGAACAAATGGAATAATAAAAGTTCAATTAGCTAAGCTTACTGCTGCTTTAAATTTAACATGGCCTCAAGTGCTTCCAGTTGTATTGATGAATCTGTGATCTACTCCTTTTGGTCCTCACAGGTTAACCCCATTTGAAATAGTCACTGCACATATTATGCCTCTTCCTTATAATGTAATAATTTCTGATTCAAATTTGATCTCAAATAGTTTGTTAAAGTATTGTCAAAGCTTAATACAGCATGCTAAAGCAAATGATAAAGTGATTAAACATGCTTATGCTCAAACTCCTCCTCCTGATTATATAGGTTATCGTGCCCCAGAACCTGGTGACTGCGTACACTGGAACGGGCACCAGATAAAGGACTCTTTAGAACCAAAATGGAAGGGTCCCTATTTAGTTTTACTAACAAATGAATTTGCTGCAAAATTACAGGGTGTAAAATCCTGGGTACATCTTTCCCAATTAAAGAAGACCAAGGTTCCTGATTGGGTGATTGAACCAGCAGGAGGACTAAAGCTGAAATTCAGACACCCTCCCAAAACAACCTCTAACCTACCACCTCCTTTGGATGAGTGATTCAAAAGTACAATTTAGATATTTTATTATTTGTTACATTCTTTATCACTTAGCTAATCTATATTAAGTAATTTTGATTTACAATGATGTTGATTGTTTATTTAGTTACTCTTTTATTTGTTAGAAGAATAGATACTTGGAATGAAAATGCTTTTATCCGATTATCACAATCCTTAGCAAGCACTGGTAATTTAACACAATGTTGGATTTGTCATCAGAACCCTCATTCTGTTAAAGAAAACTCTGATCCTTTAGCATCCCCCGTGTTAAAGTATCATTTGATTCCTCCCACTATAAACTCTAGTAAAACTTTAATCCGTGCCATTAGAGTTAAGATATGGACTCCTCTGTCTGTAACCCAAACATTACCTATACCATGCTTAATATCACTTCTGTCAGGTTAAATGACTACTTGTGTGATACCTAGTTACTCCAAAGATATGCTCATTTGCCTTATAATAAGGATGGACATTTTATAGTATTATATCAGTACCCTTCTAGAGATTTAAGTGATTGGTATGAAGAGTGCTATAATAAGCTAACTGAAATTGCAATCCACAGTCAGTTACCTTGTCCTCATGATTATAATAATCAATGTTGGAAAAACCTTACATACATAGAATTACAACTAGGAAGACTATCTGTGATAATTCTCTAATGGAGACATGTTTGTCACATGCAGATTTTTCTATACCTTCTGTTTCCTCTGGACAAACTTTGTGTGCTTCTTATGGGTATATGTTTCTGTGTGGTGGATCCAACTATACTAGCTTAGATAAGCCCTTTCCAACTGACAGTGAATTTACATGGGCAGTCTCGTTTAGATTCCTGGCCAATGCATGGGCAATGCACTTTGGGAAGATTAGGATTACCTTTAGATATTCATAATAATGATGCTAGTAAATACTGGAAAGGTAATGTTAATTTGTTATCCATTGTAAAACGAGTCAGAAGAAAGCCCATTGGTCCAATGCTCAGGGTGGGGATTGGTCATTTCTAAGAGCTGTAATTCCTAGTTATGGTATATTTGAATTGGAGAAATCATTAAGAAATTTATCAATTACTGTGAGACAAATAGCAGATGAAGTTGCTAGAGGGATGGAAGCACAACAGCGATATCTGACCTCATTGGCCAAGGTGGCATTAGACAACAGAATAGGCTTGGACTTTTTATTAGCCCAAGAAGGTGGAGTCTATGCTGTAGTAAATACCTCTTGTTGCATTTGGGTAAATAACATAGGAGAAGTAGAACAGGATATATATAGAATTAGGCAACAAGCTACTTGGTTACGCACTGTAACACCCTTACAAACACCAGATCTATTTGGTTGGTTGCCATCAGGAATAAGTACATGGGCTAGATCACTACTACAAGGGATAGTAATATTCTTGGTTTGCATCCTGATAGTACTAGGTATAATAAGATTTATACTCTATTGTCTTACACACCTAAAAGGCAGAAGAAGGCCTCGGGCTAAAATGTTGATGTACATTGAGTCTGTTCACTCTGGCAATGCAATTGATGAGAACATCACTCCTACTTAATAACCTGGTGAAGAACCAGATGGTATCTTGTGGAAAACCAGCACCATGAGTTTAAAGAGCCTGCAATGGCCACCATCTACGAGCTCAACTAAGTCCAGGTATTGATCATCGATGTGTGACCTCCAGTCTCCGATCAAAAGGAGGGAATGATTTAGAAAATGATATTTGGAATCATTATTCCCTGACCTTGAGCATGGAGAAATGTGACCCACCTGGGGCTGGGCCCTCACAGACTCACAAAGAGACATCAACGGGGCCCTGAGATAGACAATAGATGGGACAATCTCAGAAATTATCTTAAGGAAGTTTTCACAAAAGGGCAATGAAACGTAACACAAAAGACTTCCCACTTTTTGTCTTTTTCTATTAACATTTAGAGAACAGAAATTTGTTGGACCAATGAAGACCCTCCTGACTTTCGTAACTGAAACCTGTACCAGTGATTGTTAAGAAAGTTGATTCAAAATGTAAGATCACAATTTCTAGCCAGTCTGTGAAAAGGTGATGCTTTCAGTGATTCTGCCCATTTTGTGATGTTGATATATACTGATGATTCTGTAACCTTCCTTGGATTCGGGCAGACATTCTGGCTCTGGTAGCATGCTTGTCCGCTTCCCACTTTTGTCCTTTTGAATATATGCCAAATAAAACTTTCTTTTTGCTTTACTAAACTTCATGATGTTTTTCCTCTACAGCAAACCTCAGGCATATCCAAGCAGAAGATTACTCCCTCTGGACCCCAGACCAGCCCTGGCCACATTTACCTTTCCGCCTGTACTAGCAAATTCTTTCTGTTTCTTTAAAACCTAATTCTTGTCACTTCCGTGAAACCTCACCTGACCTTCCCAGATGAGTTAAAAACCCACAAAAAAATACGAAAGAAAATATTGCCATCAGTCGATTATGGCAGCTTACTGCTGTGGAGTCAATTCCGACTCATAGAGACCCTATAGGGCAGAGTGGAACTGCCCCATAGGGTTTCCAAGGCTGTAAATCTTTATGGACACAGACTGCCACATCTTTCTCTCACAGAGCGGCTGGTTGGTTCACACCTTTTGGTTAGCAGCTGAGCACTTGACCACTGCATCACGAGGACTCCATGGCAACTCACAGCACCTTTTAAATATAGCTATTGGGTCGCTGTGAATTGGAATCCACTCAAAGGCAATGGGTTTAACCTAGCACTGGAGTCTCTGGGTGGCACACTCTAGTGCAAAGGTTGGCTGTTCGAGGCACCTAGGTAATTGCCAACACGGACTTATCACTCAATAGTGTAGTCATTGATGTGGCTGTATCTCCACAGGAGTGTGAACTTCCTGAGGGTAGGGCTGCAGGGGCCATATATAATTTATCTTCCTGCCCTCAACAAGACCTAGCATAAGACTGGTACAAGGCAGGCTTCAGCAAATATTTGTTAAATGCGTGAGTTTACAGACCTATTCTCTCTACCACTTTATCAAGGAGATACATAAAGGTGGCACCCCAAATCAATGGGAAATGGACAGTTGAGTAAATAGTGTAAGGAAATTTGGCTCACCATAAGGAGAAAGATAAGACTAGGTCCTCCTTATTCCACATAAAAGGGTGGACTCTGAATGTGAAAGGCAAAACTATAATGTAAAAACTTAGGGCTGGACATTGTGGAAAACAATGTGGTGGTTCCACAAAAACACTAAAAATAGAACTACCATATGACCCAGCAATTCCCCTCCTAGGTAGAGACCCAAAAGACTTGAAAGCAAAGACTCAAAAAGAGACTTGTATACCAATGTTAATTGCAGCACTATTCACAATAGCCAAAAGGTGGAAACAACCTAAAATTCTCTATTATCTCAGGACAGTAGTTTCAGGGGTTCATCCACCCTCTATGGCTCCAGAAAGTCGAGAGTCCATTAGAATCTGAAATTCTGGATTCTTCTACGGAATTTTTGATCAAAATGTTCAGTAATGGCAGCTGGGCACCATCCAGTTCTTCTGGTTTCATGGCAAAGGAGGCAGTTTTTCCTGGAGGCAATTAGCCACACATTCCATATCCAAACAAAGTGTGGTACATACATACAATGGAATACTACTCAGCCAGTAGGAGAAATGAAGTCTTGATACATGCTACAGTATGGATGGAGCTAAATACATGATGCTGAGTGAAAATAAGCCAGTCACAAAAGGACAAATATTGTATGACCTCACTTACATAAAAACAAGAAAAGGCAAATGTATAGAAACCAAAGTTTATTAGTGGTTACTAGGGGTGGGAGGGAGTGGGAAAAGTGGGCTTAATGGTGATGGAAAAATTGCATTAAGGGTAGGGTTGTACAGCCAATTAAGTTATACACCTGTAAAAAGTTGAATTGGCAAAAATTATGTGATAGATATATTTACAGTGACAAAACGAGCTGCTGAGACTGCTTATGTGCAACCAAATACCTCATGGGATTTGGTTCCTTGGTTTGGAGGTTCAGGGTCATGGTTTCATGGGACATGCCAGTTAATTGCCCTAACAATGTGTTTAGTGTTTCTGTTCTAACTCCTACTTCATTGTGTAGTGCCTAGGGTCTTAAAAGCTTGCAAACAGCCATCCAAGGCACAACAAATGGTTTGAATTCACCTGGAGCAACAGAGGAAGGAGAATCAGCAATAGGAGGAGGATATGGAATGTGTGGCTAATTGCCTCCAGGAAAAACTGCCTCCTTTGCCATGAAACCAGAAGAACTGGATGGTGCCCAGCTGCCATTACTGCACATTTTGATCAAAAATTCCATAGAAGAATCCAGAATTTCAGATTCTAATGGACTCTCGACTTTCTGGAGCCATAGAGGGTGGATGAACCCCTGAAACTATTGTCCTGAGATAATCTTTAAACCTTAAACCAAAAATATCCCCTGAAGGCATCTTAAAACCAAATAGTTTAGCTTAACTACTAAAAAAGGACTGCCTTGAGCATTATGCTATTTTAAGAACTACCTATATGGGATCAAATTAACAACAGCAACTCAAAAAATTAGATAGGAATCTTTAGGGGCAGTGACTTTATGTTAATGAGGGAGGGAAAGGAGGGTGAGAATGGTTGCACAACTCCAAGAATGTAATCAATGTCACAAAATTGTACATGTAGAAACAGTTGAATTGGTGTATGTTTCCTGTGTATATTCTCAACAACAACAAAATAAATTTAGGGAAAAAAATCTAGGGCTGGAGAAGGACTTTTGTTGTTAAATCCCAAACGCATAAACTATAAGGAACAAAATTGTGATGTCCTTTTCTGGCAGTTGATCTTTCCTGATGACATATCCTAAGCAAGTACGACAAGATTGCACCATACTTACTTCTAAGGAGCATTCCATTTTGTATTTCTTCTAAGACTGATTTGTTCGTTCTTACAGTCCACAGTATAGTCAATATTCTTCGTCAACACCACAATTCAAAGGCTTCAATTCTTCAGTTCTTCTTCTGTCTTCTTTTTTCATTGTCCAGCTTTTGCATGCATATGAGGTGATTGAAAAGACCATGGCTTGGGTCACGCGTACTTTAGTCATCAAAGTGACGTCTTTGCAGAAACAATATTTTTTAAAAAAGGGAATGAAATACTAAATGAAGAATGGTAATTACCTCTGGGGAAGAAGAAAACCAGAATGAGGGAGGGATATACATAGGACTTCAACTATTTGTCTAATATTTTATGTTTTAAGCTGGGTACATGGGTGTTATTCTCTATACTCATTTTTATGCCTGGAATATTTCATAATTAATAAAAAGGAAAATGGTTAAATCTAGATCAGTGTTTCTCAAACTTTGGCCAGCATCAGAATCACTGGGGAGGCTTGTTAAAGCACATTGTTGGGACCCACCTCCAGGGGTTTGATTCAGTAGGTCTAGGGCAGGGCCCAGGGCCCAGGAATTTTCATTTCTAAGAAGTTCCCAAGTGATGCTGCTGCTGCTAGTCTGGGTACCACATTTTGAAAACTGTTGTTGTGTGTCGTCGAGTCAATTCTGACTCATAGTGACCCTACAGGACAGAGTAGAACTGCCACATATGGTTTCCTAGGCTGTAATCTTTACAGGAGCAGGTAGCCAGGTCTTTTCTCCTGCAGAACAGCTGGTGGGTTCGAACCTCCAACCTTTAGGTTAGCAGCCAAGTGCTTAACCATTGAGCCACCAGGGCTCCGTTTGGAAATCTAAGCAAAAAAGTGAGATTATCCGTGAATTTAATTTGCTTCATTGTGCTTTTCTGTGTTTTCCACATGTTCAGTGACTACATATTACTTCAGTGAGACTTTTTTTGTGATTTTTAAAAAATCACCTTCATGTCTATTTCCTACTCTCATTTCCCTCCTATAGGCAACCATTCTAAGGTGTTTTATGCATATCTTTTTGTTCATATTGCCTTGCAAAATATGTAGTTATTTTATGTGCATATATTTTCCACAAATTTTTTATTTTTGAAAGTGTAGTACAATGAAAGCCCATATACCCCTAGTATTTTGCTAAATGTTTGCTTTACTTCACTTTTATATGTGTGTATATACATTTTCTTTTTTGATGAACCATTTGAAAGTTGCAGACATAACACTTCACCCCAAAATACTTTGGCATGCATCTACTAGTACATTCTCCTATGTAACCACCATACCATTATCACACCTAAGAAAATTTAATAATAATTCACTAATATCATCAAATATAGCCCATATTCAAAATTTCCCAATTGTCCCCAAAAAGTTTTTAGAGCTGTTTTCGTTTTCTGATACCAGGATCTGATCAAGGTTCATACGCTATGTTTGGTTGTTATTTCACTTTAACCTCTTTTAATCTAGAACAATACCCCTACATTTTTTGTGTGTTTCAGATGATATTTTTGAAGAGTCCAGGCCAGTTGTAGAATGTCCCACATTCTGGATTGGTCTGCTCTTTTCTCATGATTAGATTCAGGTTAAATATTTTCAGCAAGGATAGTACATAGATGATATTGTTTACTTCATATTGTATCACATCAGGAGGCAGATAATATCAGATTATGCTACTATTGAGGATGCTTTGCGTGCATGTATTTTTAGCTTATATAAATGACATCTCATTCTGTTTCTTTTGTCGCTCAGCATTGTGTTTGTTTTATCCATGTTGCTGTTGTACATCTAATCCATTGCTTCTAACTGCTCATAGTAACCACAGTGTACATCCTGAATTTTCCCTGAGTATTCCCCCAGTGATGGACACCAAGATTACCTCCAGCTCCCCAATACCACAAATAATATTGCAAGGATCATCCTTGTACATGTCCTCTTATTGACCTGTTTGAGGATTTCTTTTGGAATATACACCCAGGATCAGAATGATTGCATCATAAAATGTGCATATACTTAATTTGACTAACAATACCAGTACTGCTAGATGGTTCTCTGGAATGGCTACATCAATCCACACTTTAACCATCCTCATGGCCTCACTAACACCTGATGTTATCCAGCTGGCTAATTTTTGTCAGTCTAACAGGTATAGAGTAATACCTTATTTTGTTTTAATTAGCATTTCTGTGATTACTGATGAATTTGAGCATCTCTTTGTATGTGTGTTAATGTCCTCTTTTGTAAATTGCCTGCTTGTATGTTTTGCCTATTTTTTCTATTGGGTTCCTTTCTTGGTTTGCTGGAGTTCCTTATAGAGATAGCTATTAGTCCCCTGTCAGTTTCAGACATTGCAAATATTCTCTCCATTTTAAGTTTGCCCATGATAGCCTTCTGTTATGGATTGAATTGTGTACCCCCAAAACGTGTATCAGCTTGGCTAGCCCATGATTTCCAGTATTGTGTGGTTGTCCACCATTGTGTGATCTGATGTGATTATCCTATGTGTTGTAAATCCTAACCTCTATGATGTTAATGAGACAGATTAGGATTAGGTTGTATATTGAGTCAGTCTCTTTTGAGAAGCTAGCAGAGGGGAGAAGGTCCTGATACCACCAAGTAAGAAAGCTGAGAGCAGAGTGTGTCCTTTGGACCCAAGGGTCCCTGTGCTGAGAAGCTCCTAGACCAGGGGGAGATTGATGACAAGGACCTTCCCCCAGAGCCGACAGAGAGAGAAAGCCTTCTCCTGGGGCTGGCACCCTGAATTTGGACTTCTAGCGAATAAATTTCTGTTTGTTAAAGCCATCCACTTGTGGTATTTCTGTTATAGCGGCACTAGATAACTAAGACATCTTCTTTAAACAGAAATTGTTAATTCTGATGTAATTAAATTTATCAGTATTTTGCTTTATGGTTTTTGGTTTGAGAGTTTTGTTTAAAAAGTACTTCCCTTCTGGGTCACAAAGATATTCTCCTACTTTTTTTTCTGTTAACTTTATAGTTTTACCTTTCACATTTAGGTTTAATCCATCCGGAATCCATTCTCATATGTGGTGACAGGCAGTTTGATTTTTTCCGCATGGTGAGCCAGATTTCTCACCATCAAATACTAAACAATCCATCCTTTTTCTATTGATTTGCCATGGCACCTTTTTAATATATTATGATACACACACACATCCAGGTCTATTTCTGTTCTTGCAGTAATACCACATTTTTAAAATTTTATAATATATCTTAATATCTGATGGGGCAAGTTCCTCTACTTTAGCTTTCTTTTAAGGTTGTCTTAGCTACATTTATATATAAATTTTAAAATAAGTTATTCTAAGTCTTCAAAAATCTAACTGGCATTTTGATTGTGATTGCCCTGAATATATAGATTAATTCAGGGGAGTTGACATTATCATAGTATTAATTCATTCCATCCAAGAGCATGGAATATCTCCTCATTTCTTCAGATCACCTTCTATCTGTGTTCTTTATTAGAATTTAAATTTTTGTCCTTAAAATTCTTGTGTATTTTTATTAATTTAATTCCTGGTTGCTTTATAGTTTTTATCACTATTGTAAATATTTTATTTTTATCTATTTTTAATCAGTAATGCAGATACATTTTGAATATCAAAACTATATAAAAATTGTACTTTAAGAAGTCTCTTCTCACCTACCCAGTTGCGCCCTGCACCCCACAGGTATCAGTTTTATTAGTTTATTTTATATTCTTACAGTGTTTCCTTATGCAGATACATATATAAATGTATATTCTATTCCACCTCTCCCCTATCTTACATAAAAGGTGACTATAAACCTAATAAGTCTAAAAAACAGACTATACACACTGTTCTGCATGTTGCTTATTTTCACTTAATACATCCGGAAGATCTGTCCCTATCAGAACATTAGTTTCCCATGCATAGAAAGCCACAGTATGGAAGCACATAGAGTACATCCTCAAAATGTTATACTGTGTGGATATACAATAGTTTATTTAATGACTGCAGTCCCCAATTGGTAGACACTTGGGGTATTTTTAGTCTTTTGCTATTATAAACAGTGCCACAATGAATAGATATTTCATGCATGTACAGATATTTTTGTAGGATAAATTGTAAGAATTGCATTTGTAACTTTGGTTGATACTGCCAAAATTGCTCTCCATAGGGGTTGTACCATTCTGCACTTCTACCAGTCATTTGTGAGTGTATCTGTTTCACCACAGCCTCACCAACAAACTTGTTAGACTTTTGGATTTTTGACAATGTGATAGGTGAGAAATAGTATCTCAATGTAGTTTTAATTTACATTTATTATGAGTGAGGTTGAGAATCATTTCATATGTTTAAGGGCCATTTTTATGGGTTTTTCCCTCTAAATTGCCTATTTATATCCTCTGTCTGCTTTCCTGTTGGCCTTTCCTTGATTTCTAGAACCATATAATAAAGTGATAAGACCTTTATCAATGATATAGCTGTCAATATTTTTTCCTAGCTTGTCATTTTTCTTTTGACTTTGCTAATGGATTTTTTCCAAGCAAATTTTATTTTATTTTTATGTAAATAAATTTGTTTTCTTTTATTGATTCTAGATTTTGAGTCATAGTTTGTGTGATAGATTACATTAATGACCCCAATTTTTCATGTGTCTCTGTATCCATGCCCTTTAGTAATGCGCTCCCACACTGACTCTGAGCTTAGCCAAATGACTTGTTTTAACCAATGGGATATAAGATACAAGCAGAGACTGGAAAAAGCTCTTGCATATTCTGCTTCCTCGCTTGGACCCCTGCCAATGCCATGAGAGTATACGCAGGCTAGGCTGCTGGAGAGATGTGAGAGACTTCTAGAGATGAGCCTGGTCATCCCAGCCAAGGCATCAGCTGAGTTTCCAGCCAATTTCCAGCTAAGCTACCAAGTGAGTACGGACACAGGAGCTAGCCCAGTTGAGATCAGCAAAGCCTGATTCAAATGAGTAGAACCACTCAGCTGACCCATAGACTTGGTCTGAGTTTTGGTACGTAAATATTTGTTGTGGTTTTTTTTTTACAGGGCATTATTATGGTGGCAATAGATAACTGAATCAATTTGAAAGGACTTCTGCATTCTAAGACTATAAAGAAATTCACCCATGTTTTCTTCAAATGCTTTTATGGTTTCATTTATTACATTTAAATCTTTAACCCCTTGGAATTTATCCAGGAGTACAGTGTAAGGTATGGATCCAACCTTAACTTTTTCCATATGACTACCCAATTATATAAAATTTCATTTTTATCCCCACAAATGTGAAATGCTACTTTCATCACATATCACATTCCTGAATGTATTTGGTTCTCTTTCTGAACTTTCAATAACTGAACTTACAATTAGTCTGTCTTTTTGTGAACTGGTACCACACTTTTAATTATCGAGGCTTTAAAATTTTGTTTTAATATCTGATGAGTCTAGTCCTCCATCATTTTTCTTCCTTTTTAGAGATCTCCTGGCTATGCTCACCTGTTATTTTTCAATATGAACTTTAGAATCAGCTTGTCTAGTTTCAGAAAAAGAAAAAAAAATTGTGTTTTTAAAAGATTTATACTAAATTTACAAATTAATTTGGCATTTTTATGATTTTGAGTCTTCCTATCTAAGAACATGGTATGCTTTCTATTTGTTCTTTCAGAGTATTATATATTATTTTCTCATAAAAGTTTTGGACATTTCTTGCTAAGTTTGTTCCTAAGTATTTTATCTTTTTTGTTGCTGTAATAAATGGAGCCTTCTCTTCCATATAGCTTCTAATGGAATGATTTCTATATATTAATTTTATTTCCTGCTACCTTACTGAATTCTCATTTGTAGTAGTCTTTTCTGTTGCTTTGCTTGGGTTTTCCAGCTACATACATAATTTTATCGTCTACAAATAAAGATAGCTATACCTCCTCCATTCCAATTGTATACTTCTAATTTCTTTCGCTTTTCTAATGCAATTCATGATATCTTCAATATAATATTAAATTGTAGTGGAGAAAGTAGATACTCTTACCTGGTGTCTCATTTTAGTATATAAATGTTGCTAGTGTTTCCCGGTTAAGTAAAATACTGGATTTTGGGTGAGATTTTTATATATATATATATATATATATATATACACATATATATAACTGGAACCGAACCCATTGGTGTCGAGTCGATTCCAACTCATAGCGACCCTATAGGATAGAGTAGAACTGCCCCGTAGGGCTTCCAAAGAGCAGCTGGTGCATTCGAACTGCTGGCCTTTTGATTAGCAGCCGTAGCTCTTAACCACTGTACCACCAGGGCTCCAATATATATATACACACACACACACATTATATATATACACACACATATATACATATATATGTATATACACACATTTGTATAAATATATACATATATTTGTATATAATATACTGTATATTACCATATCAAGGAAGGAACCATATATTCTTTTATTGAACGTTTTTATAAAGAATGAGTGTTGAATGTTGTCAGATGACTCTTTGGCATCTCTGAAGATGATGATATGCTTTTCCTCTTAGATTCAATAATATGTTAAATTGTGTTAATGGATTTCCTAATATTGAATGATTCTTGCATTCCTAGAATAAACCCTATTCAGTCATGGATTGTTTGCTAATATTTTATTTTATTTAGGATTTTGCACCGCTACTCGTAAGTGAGATTGGCCTATATAGTTTTTTCTTTTTCATATGGAATCTTTGACAGATCTTGGTGTCAATATTATACCTACTTCACAAAAAGAATTTGAAAGTGCTCCTCCTTTATCTAGGCTTAGGAGAATAAAAATAACATTGGAATTACCTGCTTTTTAGTGTTAATAGAATTCCCCTGTGAGAGAATCCTGGCCTGGTGCTTTTTGAGGGGACAGCTCTTTTATAATTTTCTGTATTTCTTCTATAGAAATTGATCTAGTTGGACTTTCTCTTTTAGGGCCAGTTTTGGTAAATTATGTTTTCCTAGAACATTGTCCGTTTCTTCCATGTCTTTAAAACAATTTGCATAGAGTTGTATGAAGAAGTCTTTTATGATGTTTAACATTGTCCTCATGCTATGATTTTTCCCACTTTTCATTTCTTATTTTGTATATTTATGCTTCCTCCTTTTCTTTTCTTGATTATTATGTTATCTAATGGCCTATATATTTCTTTCTCACAGGAAATTAATTCTACTGTTATCTATTTTCTAACTCCTGTATTTTAACTTTTATCTTTGCTAATTCTTTCCTTCTGCTCCCCTTGAATTTATTTTGTGTTTCTTTCTCTAACTCTCTAAGTTGAATAGTTATTTAATTTTTCTCCTTGTTTTTAGTGTGTTTTAAGGCTATAAACTTTCCTCCAACCACTGCTTTAGCTGTATCCATAGATTCTGATATTTGGTGTTTTCATTATCATCTAGAAATTCAGCTATTTCAGTTTGAGTTTCCCCCTTGACCCAGGAGTTGTTTAAGATAGAATTTTTACATATTCAGATGACAGCTCCATTTTACATGATTTCTAGTTTTATCTAATTGTGATCAGAGAACAGTGTATTATTAGTTCTAATTTTTGGAATTTATTGAAATTTTCTTCTTGGCCTAATATTGATTTTGTTGTTTAGGTTTTCTATATTCTTAGTGGTTTTTTTTTTTTTTAATCTGTCCTGGAATGAGAAAGGTGGATTAAATTTCTCCTGTTTTTAGCATGTTTCTATTATCAATTTTTCCCTGTATCTCTTATAATTTCAGCTTTGTGAAAAGTGCTGTGTTATTTGGCACATAAATATTCATAACTTTAATCTTCATTGTTAATTGTGGCCTTCTTTGTCTCAATTAATGCTTTTTTGTAATAAACATTTTATTTTGGAAAAATTTTACATTTACATTTTACGTTTACAGAAAAGTTGCAAAGATAGTACAAGTTCCCGCATACCCTTTACCTAGTTTTCTCTAATGTTAACATCTTGGCAAAGTAAGAGATTAATATTGATACATTGCTATTAACGAAACTGCAGATTTTATTTGCATTTTATCAGTTTTTCTACTAATATCCTTTTTCTGTTCTAGGCTCCAATTCAGGATACCACACTGCATTTAAACATCATGTCTCCTCCAATTTGTGACATTTCCTCAGTCTTGTTTTTCATGACCTTGACACTTAATTAATGCTTTTTGTTCTGAGTTCCTAACTTGTCTGATATTAAGATTGCAACCCCTGCTTTCTTTATTTGCATTTGACTGGTATACTTTTGCTCTTTCTTTTATTTTTAGCCTTTCTGAATCAATTTGTTTCATTTGACTCACTTGAATACAGTAGTTGGGTTTTGCTTGGTGATCCAATTTGAAAATATGTTTCTTTTAATAGCTGAATTAAGACCATTTATATTTATTGATATGAAAAATATGTTTGGTGTTAGTATTTTCATATTATTTTAAATTTTGTTTTCTTTATATGTTTATATATTAAAAGACTTTCATTATATAGTCTGTTTTCTTTGTTTTTGTTTTTTTTTTAATGATAGCTATCCTGGCATTTAGGAAGGTTAATATTTTGGACTCCACCACCCATCTGTCAGCTTGTCATACTGCAACAGCTTATGTGTTGCTATGATGCTGAAAGCTATGCCACCGTTATTTCAAATACCAGCAGGGTCCACCCATGGTGGACAGGTTTCAGTGGAGCTTCCATACTAAGACATACTAGGAAGAAAGGCCTGGTGATCTACTTCCAAAAATTAGCCAATAAAAACCCTATAGATCACAGAATACTGCCTGATGCAGTGCTGGAAGAAGATGGCACAAGACCAGGCAACGTGTCATTCTGTTATATGTAAGGTTGCCATGCGTTGGAGCAGACTTGTCCACAACTAACAAGAACAACATATTTTGGTCTAGTGATTAACTTTAGGTATCTTATTTTTTATTACTTTTTTCTAGTTGTTTATTGCTAATGTAAAGAAATGCTATTGATTTCTGTAAGTTGATTTTGTGTCTTGCAACCTTGCTGAACTCTTTTTAGCTCTAATAGTGTGTCTGTTGAATCTGTTTGTTTTGTCTCTTTTCTTTCAATCCTTATACCTCTCATTTCTTTTTCTCCCTTAATGATATTGACTGAAACTTCCAGTTAAATACTAACTGTTGAGAGTAGTATTCTAGTCTTATTCTCAGTCTCAAAGGAAATGCATCTTAAGTTTCTCCATTTAGTATAAAGTATGCTGTAAGTTTTTGGTATGTAACCTTCATCAAGTTAAGGAATTTGTCTTCTATTTCTAGCTTGCTAGAAGTTTTCATTATAAGTAGGCTTATAACATGCTTTTTCTATATTAATTGAGATAACCATATGTTTACTCTCCTTTAATATATTAATGTGATGAATTACATTGACAGATTTTCTGAGATTATACTAATTCTCCTTGCATTCTTGGAATAAACTCCATTTGATCATGATGTATTTTTTTTAACATACTGTTGTATTTGAATAGCTAATATTTTATTTTATATTTATACATCTATATTTGTAAGTGAAATAAACCTGTAATTTTCTTTCCTTGTATTATCCTTATCTGGTTGTAGAGTCAAGATTTCAGGATTGTACTAGCCTAATAAAATGAACTAGACAGTTTTCTCTCCTTTTCTATTATATAGAATAACTTTTTTAAGAAGAGAATTAACTGTTCCTTGAGAATTTGGCAAAATGCACCTTTAAAACTATCTGGCCCTGGATTTTGGGAGAAGGGAGGTCCTTGACTACCATTTCAATTTCATTAATACTTATTCATCTTTTCAAGTTCTCTATTTCTTCCTATACCAATTTTGTCATTTTATATTTTTCTAGGAAAAATTTTATCTAGATTTTCAGATTATTCCTGTCTAGTTCCTAAAGGTCGGGTTTCTGGCTTGAGTGCCTGGTGGTGCCTTCATAGAAAGGGAGGTGCTGAAGGAGCAGCCTGCCTGTCATTTGGGGCCCAGTGGGAGTTTGGCTAACTTTACACTTCCGGTAAAGCAATAGCTATGTGTGATTTTCTGTGGCTTTGGATATTTGTGACTGTATATTAGTTTGCTATGAGTCAGAATCAACTCGACAGCAACAGGTTTTTTTTGTTTGTTTGTTTATATGAATTTGCACAATTCTATGAGTGTGTGCATTTATACATGATGCTCTGGTATGCTTCTGTTTATATAAAAATATAAAACTGAAAGAGAACAATTTTTTGAAAGGAAATTGGCCAGATGACTCTTTGTGTAGCTATTTTCCTGTATCTGTTCACATAGGTCCCTGAACTGTGAAGGGGTAATTCTGTGGGTCTCTCAGGGTCCTTCACTTCATCTCTGTTAGTGGGTGATTTGTTCTGTGTGCTTTTTCATGTCTCTATGAGTATTTGCATCTATGAGTGTCCATGATTCTCTGTGTATCTTTATGTCTGTGCACATGTCTGGGTCTCAAAGGGTGGGGGATTCTGTATGTATCTCTCTCTTTTGCGGTAGAAATATATGCATGGAGTGCATATGCTACGTGGCAAGTTCAGACTCTCCAAGTCTGGAAGAAACATTACAACAGGAAATGCTCTGGATTCCAGCTTCCGGATGGAATTTCACTCAGAAAAATACCCTTTCCTGGTCCTCCCAATAACTGCAGGCATTCTTTGTCTTTCTTCAAGAGGCTGAATTGAGGGGTTTTGTGTTAACCTTGACCTCAGAAGCCACATCTTTCAGGAAGATTTGGCAGAGCCATGAAATTCCACACCCTGCTACTCACCTCTTGCCAAGCCTGCTTCTTCCTCCTAAACCCTTTTATAGCTCCACATTATCTACCAGACCAATTCCAATCTAAATTGTCCAGAGAGGCTGGAGGCAGAGACATAGAGATGGGGACAAAGAAACAGAATAAGATTTTTTTTAAGGGAACAGATAAACAGAGACAGATATGGGAACAAGAGGAACAGATAGAAAAATGAAGACAGATAAAGATGAAGAGATAGAGACCAGGAAATGGGGTCTGAGAGTAGGGTAGACAGTAATAAATGGGGATAAAGACCACACAATGGAATACTACACAACGATAAAGAACAATGATAAAGCCGTGAAACATAACATGGAGAAAGCTGGAACTTATTATGCTAAGTGAATTTAGTCAGTCACAGAAGGACAAATACTGTATAAGACCACTATTATAAGAACTCAAGAAAAGGTTTAAACACAGAAGAAAACATTCTTTGATGGTATGGGGGTGGGGAGGGAGGGTGAGGGTTATTCACTAACTAGATAGTAGATAAGAATTATCTTAGGCGAAGGGAAGGACAGCACACACTACAGGGGAAGTCAGCACAACCAGACTAAACCAAAGCTAAGAAGTTTCCTGAATGCAATCAAGCACTTTGAGGGACAGAGTAGCAGGGGTAGGGGTCTGGGGACCATGCTTTCAGGGGACATCTAGGTCAATTGGCACAACAAAGCTTATTAAGAAAATGTTCTGCATCCCACTTTGGTGAGTGGCGTCTGGGGTCTTAAAAGCTTGCAAGCGGCCATCTAAGATGCATCAATTGGTCCAACCACCTGGAGTAAGGGAGAATGAAGAACACCAAAGACACAAGGAAAGTATTAGCCCAAGAGACAGAAGGGGCCACATAAACCAGAGACTTCATCAGCCTGAGACCAGAAGAACTAGATGGTGCCCAGCTACCACCAATGACCGCCCTGACAGGGAACACAACAGAGAGTCCCTGATGGAGCAGGAGAAAGGTGGGGTGCAGAACTCAAATTCTAGTAAGAAGACCAGATTTAATGGTCTGAGACTGGAGGAGCCCCGGAAAGCATGACCCCTGGATTCTGTATCAGCCCAGAACTAAAACAATTTCTGAGGCCAAGTCTTCAGACAGGGATTGGACTGGACTGTGGGACATAAAGTGATATTTGTGAGGAGTGTGCCTCTTAGCTCAAGTAGGTACAAGAGACTAAACGGGCAGCTTCTGTACGGAGGTGAGATGGGAAGGCAGAGAGAGTTAGGAGCTGGTTGAATGGACATGGGGAATCGGGTGGAAAGGAGGAATGTGCTGTCACAGTATGGGGTGAGCAATTGGGGTCACATAAAATGTATGTATAAATTTTTGTATGGGAGACTAACTTGAAATGTAAACTTCATTTAAACAACAATAAAAAAAATTAAAAAGAAATGGGGATAAAGAAACAAAGAAGGATAGGGACAGAGAAATATAGAGAAAGAAGGACCAAGAGAGATGCAGGAATGTAGGGAAAGAGAGACATGGAGATAGAGAAACAGCTACATAAAAATGAGGGCAGAAAAAGGCACAGATAATAACAGCCAAGTAGATAGGGAAGGAGTGACTGGGACTAGATAGACACAGAAACAGAGATGGTGATAACAATGCGAAGGAAGATGTTGATGTAGAAGCTAACATTTTTTAATATTTGTTATATCCAAGGCATTGTTCTAAGGGCTATACATGTATTAACTCACTTAACCCTCACAATAATGCTATGAAGCAGTTACTGTTATCAGCCCTATTTTATAGATGAGGGCACTGAGGCACAGCAAGGTCATACAGCAAGTCAGTGGCACAGCTAGGATTGGAATCCAAACAATCTAGCACCAGAGATCATACTCTTGACAGAGAGATAGAAACAGAGGGACAGGGAGCTGGCGACAAGCTAGCAAATAAATGAAAAAGACCTAGGGACAGAGCTGGGGACAGGAGGACAGACACATGAGTGGCCCAATAAGATGGTGACAGAAACAGAAAAGGGGTAATAGAGAAATGAGGAGAGAGAATCAGACAGGGAAAAGGGGGCAAGGAGACCAACATAGGTGTGTGTGAGAGAAAGAGAGAGACAAAGAATATAAATGTTGGGGGGAAAAGATGAAGACACAGAGATTGGAACAGAGAAAGATGAGAATAGAGAAAGCTAGATGGAAAATAGAGACAAATGTAGCAACAAAAATAGATGAGGACTAGGAGACAGCCAGAGATAGGATAAATAAGGGCAGAGTGATGGGGACAGAGAGACAGAAAAGAGACCAGTGAGACAGAAAAGAGACCAGTGAGCCAGAAGGATATTGAAAAAGAAACAGAAAAGACAGAAATTTGGAAATGCACAGAAATTCAGAAACAGATAAGGTAGAGCAATGTGGTCATGTATATGATGAGGACAGACAGACAGACCAAGATGAGGACTCTGAGTTAGATGGGGACAGAATAGAGACAGGGAAGCCCCCAACATAGCCAAGATAGAGAAAGAGAGCAAGAACAAGAAGGGGAGAGAGAGAACAGGCGAAACGGGAAAAGAGAGACAGCTAGAGAGATGTAAACAGATAAGAGAAAGAAATAGAGATGGGAGATGTCAGAGGGATAGTAACAGTGATGGTGAACTGGGAGAGGAGACAGAAATAAGAAAGAAATAGACAAAAGGATGAAGGCATTTTGATACAACAATCATTCACAAGGCTCTTACATATATCAGGGCTGGCACTGGGCTTTATGGTGCCCACTAGACTATGGGCTCAGGAAGGGAGGGCCTGGACCTTTATTATTCACTACTCTGTCTTTCATGGCTGAAAGCATAGAATGCCAGAAAGATGTTTACCTGTGTTTTATTGACTATGCAAAGGCATTCGACTGTGTGGATCATAACAAATTATGGATAAAATTGCGAAGAATGGGAATTCCAGAACACTTAATTGTGCTCATGAGGAACCTGTACATAGATCAAGAGGCAGTCGTTCAAACAGAACAAGGGGATACTTCGTGGTTTAAAGTCAAGAAAGGTGTGCATCAGGGTTGTATCCTTTCACCATATTTACTCAATCTGTATGCTAAGCAAATAATCTGAGAAGAAGAACACGGCATCATGATTGGAGGTTAATTTATTAACAACCTGCGACATGCAGATGACACAATGTTGCTTGCTGAAAGTGAAGAGGACTTGAAGCACTTGATGAAGACTAAAGACCACAGCCTTCAGTATGGATTACACCTCAACATAAAACAAAAATCCTCACAACTGGCCCCAAGAGTATGGCCCCCAGACACCCTTTTAGCTCAGTGGTGAAGTTATTTCTGAGGTTCACAGTTCAGCCTAGGAGTGGACAGACCCGTAAAACCAAATGGGCCTAATGAGGTACAGTAGTCCAGTGACAAGGGCCAGAAGGCAGAAGGGGACAAGGAAGCTGGTGATAGGGAACCCAAGGTTGAGTAAGGATATTGTTGATGTGTTGTGAGATTGTTAACCATTGTCATAGGCCTGTGTACTAACTGTTAAATGAGAAACTATTTTGTTCTGTAAGCCTTCATCTTAAGTGAGAATAGCAGAACAATTGGAAGAGCGTAGTCAATGTCACTGAACTGTGCATGTAGAAATTTTTGAAATGGTGTATCTTTGGCTATGTGTATTTTGCCCCCTCAGAAAAAAGTTGAGAAATTAGAGGGTTGACATGTTGTGGGGTTGTTAACCAATGTCATAAAACAGTATGTGTACTACTGTTTCATGAGAAACTATTTGTTCTGTAAGCCTTCACCTGAAGTACAATAAAAAAAAAAATCGTCACAACTGGACCAATAAGCAACATCATGATAAACAGAGAAAAGATTGAAGTTGTAAAGGATTTCATTTTACTCGGATCCACAATCGACACCCATGGAAGCAGCAGTCCAAAAACCAGACGATGCATTGCGTTGGGCAAATCTGCTGCAAAAGACCTCTTTAAAGTTTTAAAAAGCAAAGATGCCACTTTAAGGACTAAGGTGCGCCTGACCCAAGCCATAGTGTTTTCAGTTGCCTCATATGCATGTGAAAGCTGGACAATGAATAAGGAAGACCAAAGAATTGATGCCTTTGAATTATGGTGTTGGCGAAGAATATTGAATATACCATGGACTGCCAGAAGGACAAACAAATCTGTCTTGGAAGAACTACAGCCAGAGTGCTCATTCCCTGGAGAAGGATATCATGCTTGGTAGAGTAGAGGTCAGGGTAAAAGAGGAAGCCCCTCAACGAGATGGACCGACACAGTGCCTGCAACAATGGGCTCAAGCATAACAATGATTGTGAGGATGGTGCAGGACCAGACAGTGTTTCATTCTGTTGTACATAGGGTCAGTATGAGTTGGAACCAACTCGACGGCACCTAACAACAACTATCCTACGCTCATAATAAAGTATAGATCACATGGGGGGCTACCATTTATTAAAGACTAGGTGCCAGGGACTGTGCATGAATTTGTATGGATTATGTCTTTGAATCTCATAGCTCCAATTTGTTGTTGTTAGTTGCCATCAAGTCAATTCCAGCTCATGGCAACCCCATGTGTGCAGAGTAGAATTGATCCATAAGGTTTTCAAGGCTGTAACCTTTTGGAAGCAGATCGCCAGGCCTGTCTTCCAAGGCACCTATGGGTGAGTTCGAACCGCCAGCCTTTCGGCTAGTAGTCAAGTGCTTAACCGTTTGTGACACCCAAGGAACCTAGCTCCAATATAGTAGGTATTATTATTATCATCCCCAGTCTACAGATGGGGAAACAGCAGTGAGTAATTTGCCCAAGGTCACATAGACATGCTAGGAGTGAAGCCCCAGCCTGTACCAATGGTGAGAGTATATCATGAACCAAGAATTTGAATGAATCCTGTTCTGTGCACCCGAGGTTCCAAAAGACAAACTCCAGTCTGCCTGACTCCGAGGCCTACGTGTTTGACCCAGGGCTTCAAATCAATCATTCAGGTTCAAACCCCTGCTGGGAATTTGCATTTCTAACAAGTTCCCAGGAGATGCTAATGATGCTGGTTAGGGACCAATTCTAAGAACCACTAGTAGAGCCAAAACCAAACCAAACCCATTGCTGTCAAGAGGATTCCGACTCATAGTGACCCTATAGGACAAAGTAGAACTGCCCCATATGATTTCCAAGGAGCAGCTGGTGGATTCAAACTGCCAGCCTTTTGGTTAGTTGCTGATCTCTTAACCACTGTGCCACCAGGGCTCCACTAGTAGAGCAGTGGTTCTCAAAATTTATAATATATAAGAATCACCTAGGGATCTGTTAAAACATAGGTCCTGACAGAGGGTCCTGGACAGAGTGAGAGAAAATTGTGGAATAAAAGATCAAATTACAAAAAAGACCAGGGTTGCTGGTCTGACAGAGTCTGGACGAACCCCAGAGACTATGGCCCTAAGATATCCTTCTGACCAGGAAATTAAGCCATTCCCAGAGACCACCTCCAATAGACAAGCACAGAAGATAAACAATAACAACCAAGAGAAATGTACTCCTTAGAACAATCACTTATATGAGATCGAAAGGGCATTATCTGCCCGAAAGCAAAGATGAGAAGGCAGGAAGGGGTAGAAAATCAGAACGAAAGAAAACGGGAAACCAGGGCAGAGATGGAGAGAGTGCTGACACATTGTGGGGAATGAAACCAACCAAGGTCATGAAACATTTTATGTACAAACTATCGAATGGGAAACTAATTTGCTCTGTAAACTTTCACCAAAAGCACAAAAAAAGGTAGATTCTGATTCAGTATATCTGGGGGTGGAAATGCAAATTCTCAGCAGGGGTTCAAACCAGACTGAACTGGTTCAAAGCCCTGGTTTGACCACCATGCCATACTGCTTCAGTGAAGGCTTTTTAACAGATTGACGGACTGCTGAGCCTCCAAGGTAACTGACTCCTTATCCTCTGGAGCTCCCTTCAAATATAGTAGAGGAGGCACACCTAGCTAGCTCAGAGAGACTGAAAAAACTCTTATAAGAATGGCAGGAATAAAGCCCAGTGGGAGAACTTCAGCTTGGGAAAATCAGAGAATGCTTACTGGAGGAAAAGGTAATTCAAAGAGGCCAGAGGCAGATTTACAGAGAAGCCAACGAAGCTTAAGCTTCAGGGCTCCTCATTTGCGCAGGCTCCTTCCAAGGCCCTGGTTAATGAACAGTGAAAATTCAAAGAATATTTAAGATTTGTCACTGCACAAGAAAATTGAAATGCCCCAAAATCTTACAGCTCATATATAAAAGAAATTAGAGGTTTTCTGATTTGACAACAGTCCTAAAAATATACAAGATATTATTGTGAACCTGGAACTTTTCTGAACTGTCAATAAAAAAACAAAAACCCATTGCCATCAAGTCGATTCCTACTCATAGCGACCCTATAGGACAGAGTAGAACTGTCCCATAGGGTTTCCAAGGAGTGGGTGGTGGATTCGAACTGCTGACCTTTTGGTTAGCAGTCAAGCTTTTAACCACTGAGCCACCAGGGCTCCAAACTGTCAATAGTAAAAAAAAAAAAAAAAAATTCTGTCAACCATACCATTAAGAAATACTGAATAATATTTCTAATTTCTGTTCTCTCTATAGAAAATGACCCTTACCTCATACTTTAATGACAAAATAGAAGCCATCAGACATCGAGAATTGTTACAGGGCCCTCATCTTTCCACCACTGACTCCCTAAACCTACCAGTATCTGTGTTCATTTTTTTCTGTTTCCTTCCTGTTACAAAAAGATGCAGGAGGCTTCTCCTCTCTGAGGCCCAGTGCTGCAGATCCCAAGCCCCCCACCCCCCATTTCCCAGAGACATATATCCTTCCATTATTCCCTTTCTCTTCTGTATCTTTGACCTCTCTACTGGATCATTCCCAGCAGCAAACAAACATAGTCCAATATCTCCCATCTTAAAATAATAATAATAATTCTTTGACCCTCTTCCTATCATTACCCTGTCTCTCTGGGTTCTTTTCCCCTTCACAGCCAAGTTTCTCAAAGGAATTGTGTATACACCCTGGCTCCACTTCAGCAGGGCAGGGGTGGGTGTGTGTGTAGGTGTTCTGTTCCCTCTGACTTCAGTGAGGGTCCTGTAACAATTTGCATCCCACCAGCACTCTGTCCAATTATTCTTTTTTTTAATTAATTAATTTTATTTTTTTATGGTATACATCATAAATTCTAGAATATACATAACATATATGTACAGTTTAATAATAAAACAAATATGTATATACCCAACATCCAGCTTCACAAACAGATAATTTATTAATAGCAAAACCCCCTGTGTAACCCTTTCTAATCATATCTCCTTCCCCACCCTGATAGGTAACCACTGTCCTGAATTTTTTATTTTTCATCCCCTTGCTTTTCTCTATGGCTTTATGGCATATGACTGCATCCATTAAGGATATATTGTTTAATTTTGCATGTTTTCAACTGCATATAAACATATTCTTCTATGATTTTTTTGTCAGCATTAGGTTTTCTGAGTTTCATCCATGTTGATACATGTAGCTACAGTTCAGTCATTTTTTTTTACTTCCTTATAGTATTCCACTGTATAAATATGTCTCACTTTATTCATCCTATGATCTTGTTTCCAGTTCCTTGCTGTTACAAACAGGGTTTTGTGAACATTCTTATACATGTCTCCCAATATACATGGGCAAGAGTTTCTCTAGGAGACCAGTTCTTAAACTTTGGCCTTTACATTCTTAGAAATCATTGCAGACCACAAAGAACTTTGGTTTACATGGGTTACATACTGTATTAGAAATTAAAACTAATTAATTTAAAAATAACAATAATAAACCCATTACATGTTAACACAAATAACATATTTTTATGAAAATAACTATTTTCCAAAGTGAAAAGAATTCAGTGAGAAAGGTGGCATTATTTTACATTTTTGCAAATCTCTTTAATGTATGGCTTAATGGAAGACAGCTGGATTCTCATATCTGCTTTCAATCTGTTATGATATCACATGTCATGTAGCTTCTGAAAAACACTTTACATTCTGGAATGATAGAGTTAAAAAGAAACATGAATATCTTACTAATATTATGGTTTTGACTCCCCCTACCCAAGATCCCCGGATCACACTGTGAGGACCACTGCTCCAGAATATATACCTAGAATTGCTGGTTCATAAGAGTATGTGCATCATTCAATTTTACTAGAAAGTGCCCAACTGTTTCTAGAATGGTTGTATCAATTTACACTCCCACCAATGGTGAATTGTTTTCCCCTACCACTCCCCCAAAACTACTATCAAGGTAAACAACAATATCCATGTTGCCATATTCAATGAACCCTTTTCAAAATTATCTTACTCAAATTCCCAGTGCTCTTGAAACATCCCTGATAGACTCCTAGTTTTGTCCCTACCTCCTTACCTCTTTTTCAGTCTCTATGCCATCTCCTGCTCCTTCACCCAGCCTCTAAAGTTGGAGTTCCTTGGAGCTCAGTCATGGGTCTTCTTCCTTTGTCATTTTTTACTCTGCTTCAAGCTAATCTCTTGTATTTTCATGACTTTTAATGCCGTCTCAATATTGATAATTCTCATTTATGTCTGAAACCCAGATCTCTTCCCTAGGATGTATATAACACTACCTACTTGACGTCTCTACTTCAGTATCTCAAAGGCATGTTTGTTCACCTTAACATGTCCAAACCTGAACTCTCAATCTTCTCCTGAAAACCTATTCCTCTTTCTGTCTTCCTATTCTCAGTGAATGGTCCAGCCCCACCACCACCAGATCTTTGGGAATCATCTTGATTCCTCTTTCTCCCTCCCCAACAAGCCCCCAAACCAAGCTCTCTCAATTCTAAATCTCTCAAATCTGTCTACCTCTCTCCATCTCCACTGCTCCCACCTTAGTTAACTCGCCTCATCTCTGACTGCGGTAGGTTCCTAATCTTGTCTACCTCCAATCCAATCCACAGCAGTCAAAGTAATATTTTAAAAATGTTAACCAGATATGAACAGGCACTTCACCAAAGAAGACATTCAGGTGGCTAACAGACACATGAGGAAATGCTCATGATCATTAGCCATTAGAGAAATGCAAATCAAAACTACAATGAGATACCATTTCACCCCAACAAGGCTAGCATTAATCCAAAAAACACAAAATAATAAATGTTGGACAGGTTGTGGAGAGACTGGAATACTTACACACTGTTGGTGGGAATGTAAAATGGCACAACCACTTTGGAAATCAATTTGGCACTTCCTTAAAAAGCTAGAAATAGAAGTACCATACAAGCCAGCAATTCTACTCCTTGGAATATTCTAGAGAAATAAGAGCCATCACATGAATAGATATATGCACACCCATGTTCATTGCAGCCCTGTTCCCAATAGCAAAAAGATGGAAACAACCTAGGTGCCCATCAACAGACGAATGGATAAACAAATTATAGTATATTCACACAATGGAATACTATACAACGGTAAAGAACAACAATGAATCTGTGAAACATCTCATAACATGGATGAATCTGGAAGGCATTATGCTGAGTGAAATTAGCCAGTTGCAAAAGGACAAATATTGTATAAGACCACTATTATAAGAAATCAAGAAAAGGTTTAAACACAGAAGAAAATATTCTTTGATGGTTACGAGGGTGGGGAGGGAGGGAGAGGGGTATTCACTAACTAGACAGTAGACAAGAATTATCTTCGGTGAAGGGAAGGACAGCACACACTATAGGAGAAGTCAGCACGACGGGACTAAACCAAAAGCTAAGAAGTTTCCTGAATACAACCAAACACTTTGAGGGACAGAGTAGCAGGGGCAAGAGTCGGGGACCATGGTTTCAGGGGACATCTAGGTCAATTGGTATAACAAAGTTTATTAAGAAAATGTTCTGCATCCCACTTTGGTGAGTGGCATCTGGGGTCTTAAAAGCTAGCGAGTGGCCATCTGAGATGCATCAATTAGTCCCAATTCACCTGGAGCAAAGGAGAATGAAGAACACCAAAGACACAAAGAAAACATTAGCCCAAGAGACAGATAGGGCCACATAAACTAGAGACTCCATCAGCCTGAGACCAGAAGAACTAGATGGTGCCCAGCTACCACCAATGACTGCCCTGACAAGAAACAAAACAGAGAGTCCCTGACGGAGCAGGAGAAAAGTGGGGTAAAGAACTCAAATTCTAGTAAAAAAAAAAACCAGACTTAATGACTGGAGGGACCCCGGAAGACATGGTCCCCGGGCTGTTAGCCCAAAACTAAAACCACTTTCAAGTCCAACTCTTTGGACAAAGATTAGACTGGACTATAAGACATAAGATGATACTCATGAAGCGTGTGCTTCTTAGCTCAAGTAGATACATGAGACTAAATAGGCAGCTCCTGTCCAGAGGTGAGATGAGAAGGCAGAGAGGGTTAGGACCTGGTTGAATGGACACGAAAATTTGGGGTGGAAAGGAGGAGTGTGCTGTCACAGTACAGGGAGAGCAACTAGAGTCCCATAACAATGTGTATAAATTTTTGTATAAGAAACTAACTTGAATTGTAAACATTCACTTAAAGTACAATTAAAAAAAATAAATGTTAACCAGACAGTGTCAATCCCAAACTTAAAGCCTTTCAATACAGTACATTCCAGCATTTTTTCAACCTACAGAAGTGATACTATTTCATTATAATTCAGTTCACATATAATACATATGTGTAGTATATATATTTGAAACAAAAGCTTCATGAAACATACCCTTCTTTTTTTTCTCAATAAATTAATTTCATTACCTTCTCCAGTTTGACCCATCTTTAAAAGCACTGCTTCAATACCTTTCCGTTCCTTGTGGAATAAAATCCGTTCTCCTTACCATGGCCTATAGTTGTTGTTAGTTCCTGTCAAGTCGATTCTGACACACGGCCACCCCATGTGGGCAGAGTAGAACTGCTCCATAGGGTTTTCAAGGCTGTGACCTTTCGGAAGCAGATTACCAGGCCCATCTTCCGAGTCACCTCTGGGGTAGAAGAATCACCAACCTTTCAGCTAGTAGTCTAGTGCTTAACCATTTGTGCCACCCAGGGAGCTCACCATCACTTATACAAACCCGCTGCTGTCAAATCAATTCCAACTGATAGTGACCTGACAGGACAGAGGAGAACTGCCCCATAGGGTTTCTAAGGAGTGGCTGGTCGATTTGAATTGCCAGCTGTGCCACCAGGGCTCCATCGCCTATAAAGCCCTACGTAATCTGGCTTCTGCCTACCTCCACAGCCTCACATCACACCCCTCTTGCCCTAAACTCACCATGCTCCAGCCACGCTGCTTTTCTTGTTGTTCCTAAATATACCATTATCCTTTCTCCCCAGGGCCTTCCCATTTGCTGTGTCCTCTGTTTGGAACTCTTTTGCCTCCACTTATCATCTGCTAACTCCCACTTGTTCTGGTCTGGGCTCAAATATCGGGCTTTGCCTGACCCCTCAGGCTAAATTACCTCTTACCTGTTATCTCCTTTTTTTTTAAATCACCCTGTTCTGTCCCTTTATTGCCTTATCACAATTTGTAATTATGTGTTTATGTGTTGTAATTATGTGTTTGTTTATTTTGTATCCTCTCCAGCACCAGACCGTAAACTCTGAAGGCAGTTTGTTCACCACTGTCTTGTTTGTGTCTGTCTTAATCACTACTTCATAACTAGTGCCTCACATGGTGCCTGGCCCATAGTGTGTGCTCCAAAAAACATTTATTGAATGAGCTGATAGCTGAAGAGCAAATGAAGTGGAGTTGGGGGGATGTGGAGAGGGTTTCAGGCAGAGGCAACAAAAATATGCAAATACTTGGAGGAACAGTCTAAGAATTTTAGCTTTGGCTTGAGCATGGAGTCTGGAAAGGCAGGCAGGGGCCAGATCATGAAGGGCCCAGCAACCCTGTTAAGGAAGGTAGGTTTCTTCTTGAGCCAGTGGGGACCCATTGAAAGGTTCTAAATATGGGAATGATGTGATTTGATTTACCGTTTCAAAAAATCACACTGGCTACAGCATAGAGAGCTGGTTAGAAACGGTACAGGCCTGAACTAGGGTAGTGGCAGCAGAAATGGAGAAGAGACTAAATAAATAGATTTGGAAGATATGCAGGAAGTCGAAATGACAGGACTTGGTGATTGCACAGGGGGTGGAGGGGAGAGAAGAGTCAGGAATGTAGATTAAGTTTCTGCTTTGACTGGGGTTATTCATTAAGGTAAGGTACAAAGAAAGACAAACAGATTGGAGGAGGATAAGTTGAGTTGAGGAAACCTGAGGTTTGAGGTGTCTCTGGGATATTCAGGTAGAGCTGTCTAGTAGCCAATTGAATGCATGAGTCAGGAGGAATATTTAGACTTGAGGCATCAATTTGGGAGTCATCAGCAAAGAGATGATAATTGAAGCCGTGAGAGTGAATGAGATAATCTAAGGAAAGAGTGTAGAGGGAGAAGACAAGAGAGCTCAAGCCAAAGCCCTAAAGAGTACCAATATTTAAGGGATGGACAAAGAGGAGCCTGGAAAGTAAAAAGTAATTACCAAGGAAGTAGGAGGAAAACAAGGAGATGGGCTGTCCCAGAAGAAGGAGCAAGTGGTCAACAGTGCCAAATGATACCAAGAAGTCCAGTTTGATAAACTGAAAAGCTTTCACTAGATTTAGTGACACAGAGGCTATGCGGGACCTTGATGAGAGAGTAGTTTCAGGCAAGAAGTGGAGGCAGATTGGAGTGGGTTAAAGCATAAGTGGGAGATGGGAAAATGAAGACAGCAAATGTAGGCAACTCTTACAAGAAATTTGTATGAAGGAGAAGAGAGATAGGGAGGTGGTTGGAGTGGGAGAATTTTTGGTAATTGTGTATTTGTTTTTACATGGAAGAGACCGAAGCACGTTTAGATGCTGATAGGAAGGCGCAAGGGACGAGGTCTGTAGATTTGGTGGCAAGAAGTTAAGAGCGTCCTTTTTTGGTGGCTTCTGTTTACTCTGTGAAATAGGAGGTGGGATCATCTGCTGAGGGTTAGGAGGCAGATGGAGGTAAAGGTTTGAGAAGAGGGGAGAAGGTTTGAGATGGCCACTGTGGAGAATGGGGAAGGGAGCTGTCTAGGGACACGTATTAGGGTTGTAGGTTGGCAGGGAGGGCCTGGAAGAAGCTGGGGACCATGAGTTTATAGGGGCAGCAATCTGTGCGTTGAACAGTTTTCTCCAGCAGTGTTTAGCTGCCCGGGTGAAGGCATGGAAAAGGTGGACAGTTGGACTGATCCAAGGTTGGAATGTTGCCAGGCGGATGCGACAAACCAGGGAACTGAGGCTATTTACTGGCAAGATAGCGGTGAAGTAAAGGACCACGGGGTCTAGTCTGAGCGGAGTGAAAGGTTATCAAAGACAGCTACTCTATGAGCCAAGCCCTAGGGAAGCTCTGGGACATGTGGGATGGCTTTTGGAAAAGAGATTGAAGGGCGAGCAGAGGAAGGAAGACCTGAGATGGGACCGAAGGGTGGATTTGGGTGGGGAGGGACAGAGTGCAGCCCAGGGTCTTATGTGAGGGACCAGTGCCGGATAGGGAAGACAAACTAATGAGGAATTTTTAGGAGGCAGGAGGGCCTTGAGGGTGGGGTCGCAGCGAGAAGTGAGGCGGGCCCGAGTGAGGGGGCGTGGCCTCGAGCAAATCCCGGGCGAGGGGGCGGGGCCCCGGTAACTGGGTCCCAGCGCCTCTTTGGCTGCGGCTGCCTCAGCGACAGCTCCCGCCTCCCCACTCTCTTTCCCGGGTTCCTTCCCGCCCGCCGCCGCGGAGACCCAGGTTGAGGCTGGAAAGGACGGTGGAGTTGGGCCCAGGCGGTTCTCTTGCTTCTGTGGCTGAAGCATCTTCCGGGGGTACTGGCTGAGGGCGAGCCCCGCAGCGCGCGGCGCACAAGCGCGCCCCCGGCCACAGCCATCTCCTCTTCCCTCCCTTCCCCTCCGCCCCCCAGCCTCCGCTGCGGCGGGAGGAAGAACCCCTTCCGACCAGCCAGGAGCCAGGAGAGCCCAGATCGATTCCCGTTCGGGGAGAAAGAAGAGACCTGCACTCAGATCCAACCGACCGCTCGCCCCAGGGCCACGGAAGTGGCTTGCCACCCACGGGAGAGCCCGCGCCGAGCGCAGTCTCCCGACCCTCTCCTAGCCGCTGCCGCGTAGACTGCGTTCCCCAGCGGGCCCCTGGCCCGAGCCTACTCCCGCGCGAGGCCCGGGCCGGCGATGCCTGGCACGGCGGCGGCAGTGGCCGCGGCTGCTGCTGCTACTGCCGCTACTGCCATCACTGCCACTGCTGCTGGCCCGGACCCGGGCCGGGGGCTTGAGTCTCCGCAGTGGGGTTGAGCCCGCAGCCCCGCCCCCCGAGCCTGAGGCCGCTGCTCTGCCCGGCGCCGGGCCTCCTCCGCCCGCGCCTCCGCCCCAGGAGCTGGAGCCAAGCGGGGAGCCCGGGCCCCGCGCCCAGGCCAGGACCATGCATGGCCACCGAGCCCCGGGGGGCGCTGGGCCTTCGGAGCCCGAACAACCGGCCGCTAACTCCCCCGGCGCTGCCCTACCGGCCTGTGCCGACTCGTACCTTGGAGTCTCCGAGCCCGGACTGCCGGTGCCCAGAGGCTCAGCCTCGGCTCTCAGCGGCCCCCAGGATTCCCAGCTTGCTGGGCCCTCTGACGCCAGCTCGGGAGCTGCTCCAGGCCCCCGGGTCTTGCCCTACGGGCCCAGCCCTCAACACCACCGGGCCCTGCGCTTCTCCTACCACCTGGAGGGCTTGCAGCCCCGGCCTGGTGAGTGATCGAGAGATCGTGGGAGCCTGGGCCACCGGCCTGGTACTGGGAGCGGGTTCTTGGTAATGGGCCCTCTAATCCTCACCTCGGAGCCAGCCAGCTCACCCCGGCCCTTCGGCTCCCCTCAACCTCCACCCCCTCCCCTCGCCCCTTGGCCTTAAGTTCCATCCTTTCAGTCTCTGTCCCTTTTTCCTCTCTCTGTCCCCTGTGCCCCTTAACCCCCACCCCCAGCCCCCTTCTTTTCTGTCTGCTGGGGATAATGGGAGAAGGAGCACACCAAGAACAAGGGGCAGTATTGCAAGGCAGTAACAGGGTTTGGTTAGGGGAACAAGAGAAAA
Organism: Trichechus manatus latirostris; assembly: GCF_000243295.1. Lineage (NCBI taxonomy): Eukaryota > Metazoa > Chordata > Mammalia > Sirenia > Trichechidae > Trichechus > Trichechus manatus. Next base: position 2,046,852 of record NW_004444169.1, on the reverse strand, counting down.
GGAGTCTCCCATTTGCCAAGTGCCTACATTGTGCCAGGCACTGGGCTGGGTGCTTTATGTGTGTTCTCATTTAATTTTTGAGCCCCCTGTGAAGTATTAGCCCTATTTTGCAGATGAGGAAAGTGAGACTCAGAGAAGTTAAGTAACTTATCCAAGGTCACACAGCTAGTATGGAGCCAAGATCTATTTGAGTCCAAAGTCTGTGGTCTTTCCACTTTCCCAAACTGAGGCTGAAGACCATGAAAGTAATGCCAGTTCTTCTGCTTATGTGATTTTCTCCTGTACTATTCAGCACCCCTGGAGTGTGAGTGGAAAAAAAAAGGAGGATTGGTGGATTGATCCAAGGTTGGGGTTTTGCCAGGTGTGTGTGGCGGGAGAACAAGGAAAGGAGGGAGTAGAAGGTGTTGATGAGAGAAAAGTGGAAGAGGTGGGCCTTGGGGGTCAAGCTGGATGGGAGGGGTGGAGGGGCTGGTGGGTAGGAAGACAACAGAAATATCAGGTCAAGGGGCAGAGGCAAGTACAGTAGAGCTGGAGAACTGTGGGCCACGAGATTGTGAGCAGAAATCAGGATGCTTGAACTTGGGTTTGCAGAGATGGAGCAGCTCTAGGTCACGTTGGGGCCACAAACCACTGCTGGGGGGGGACTTTGTGCTACACAGACCTGAGTGTCTGAGGAGTCCAGAAGGGCCTCCCCAATGTGGGAACATTGTCATGTGGGCTCAGGAACTGTGGAGGAAAAGCCGTGCTTATCTACTTTGCCTTCCACTGGGCAAACCCTGAAGGAGTTGTTCAGCCTCTGTGAGCCCCCCAGGGTCAGATCCCAGGCTCCACAGGTCTTTGGAACTGTGGCCCAGCACCAGGTAGCAGGAATGAAGCATAAAGCATGGGCAAGATGCACCCCTTGCTGCTGCTGTGACCCTGGGCTAGTCATGGATCCTCTGGGAGTTTTCAGGGAGTTCCCTCTGTGTGGGCTGGAGATAACCAGCTAACAACAGGCCTTTAATGCCCTGCCCTGCATGTTGTGCTTGCAGGTTTTCCAAACTCCCCTTGACAGACACTGATTGTGTGGAGTGGGCTACTCACTTGCTTTACTGTAGCACCTTCTTTCAGATCCCAAAACATGTGCCACAAGTACTCACACCTCAGGACCTTTGCATTTGCTTTTCCCTCTGCCTGGCAGCTCTTCCTCCAGCTCTCCACCTGGCTTGCTCCTCATCTTTCAGGTCTCAGCTCAGATGTCACCTCCTCCAAGAGACCTTCCCTGACTACTTTAGGTAGGGCCACTTGTGAGTCTCCATTGCAGCTGCCAGCATGTTTCCATCCTTGCACCTAGTGCAATCTGAAGTTACCTTATTGTATGTATTTACTTGTTTATTGCCTGCCTTTTTCCCTCTAGGATGTGAGCTCCGTGAGGGCAAGGGGATTGTATCTCTTTTGCTCATTGTTGTATCCCTAGTGACTAGCACAGGGACTAGGTGCTCAAAAATCCTTGTTGAACAAATGTCTGAACGGATACCAAGGGAGAATATAGCAGACTGGGCAACTGAATTCTTTGCCTTCAGATATTCTTGGTCTATGAGCTGGGCAGTATCTAGATCCCTGGTCTCTGGCCTCTCTAATCAGTACATAGTGGTGATTCTGAGTATTCCTTCACATTCTCACCAATCCTTCTAAATTACAAATCACAAAACCCTTCCTAAACCTTTCCCTTCTCCCCAAAAAGGCAATACAAAATTCCCAGGAGCCTTTTCTCCAATGAAGTTCCTGTCTCTGCCATTACATGGTGGGTGTCTTTTTTTTTTTTTTTTTTTAATCCAAGGTGAGGATTGGGAATAAAGGTATCAGGGAAAGACCTGGCCTCCCATCCCACTATTCCTGACTGATTCATTGTGTGACCCCGGCTGAGTGACTTCCCTTCTCTGAGCCTCAATTTCCTCATCTAGAGAATGCCACGAGGAGTCTATGAGATAATGGTTGCAAAGCCTGCACCGTGGTCTAAGCCCTCAGCAACCGGGAGCTAAAAGAAAAAGAGAGAGAGAGAGGGAGAAACCTTCTGAAGAGGAGGCAGAAGAATTACTCAGGCCCTGGCAGGCGGGTATTGGGCCATATGATTCACAGCAGCATGGGGTGTGAGAGGCTCTCCTCCCCCACTGCCCAGCCGGCCCAGGGGTAGGCACAAGTGACTTGCTGCTTCTCTCTCCATGGGACTTAACTATAATTGGCCCAAAGAGGGCAGGGTTGGTGGTTGTAGGGTGTGTATGTGTGTAAGAGAGAGGGTTTGCTGAGCTTCAATTAAAGGATTGAAACATTTTAGTCCACATGTTAAGAGTTCTGTGTGCTTCTTGACTGCCTCCCTCAGACTGCTGAGGCCCTTATTGAATCACCATCCTTAGGGCCCAGCAGCCCATCCTGGTGGGAGGTAGGGGGTGGGGGCTTTTAAAAAATAATAATTATATCTTATCTGTGTGAGGAGCCTTGAATTGCTTCAAAGTGCTTTCTCTTTTAGGTATCTTGTGGATTCCTTGGAGGGGGGGTGATTGTTTTTATGTCCTTTTTCCAGGTTGACAAAACCTGAGGCCTGATTGGGTTACTGTTATAACCCAGTGAGATGCCAGAGAGGGCTTTGAGAGAGTTGGAGAGGGGTTCCCAGGTGTAGGCTTGCTTGTAGGGATTTAGGGGGGGCCCCTACACTATTCCTCAGGGCTGAGGCCTAGAGTGTCCTTCAAGATGCTATTTAGGGTGCAGAACTTGGAGCCTGACCCTCTCTCAAGAGGGGCTGGCTCCTTCTGATTTGGAGCCTGGAGGCATCTTCAGACGCTCTAAGAGTTAGAATTGGAGCTGAAAAGGTCCCTAGATACCTTCTGGTCCTAGATTTCCCAAACTGGGGAATCCCTTGTTGATCTTAAAAAAAAAAAAAAAAAAAAGTGATTCCCAGACTCTACCTCAGAGCTCCAGAACTTAAAGGTTAGAACCCAGGAATCTATTTTTAAAAGCTCTCCCGGTAATTCTGATGCACAGCCAGAGTGGGAACCACTGGTCAAGCCCATTTTCCAGTTAGGGCAGTGGAAGCTCAGAGAGACAGCAACTTGCCATAGTCCTACAATAATTCAGCATCATTACAGCCAAGAAAATGAGTCGGCCTTCCCATCTGAGGCCCTCTCCTCAGAGCCCTGTGTGAGCCTCCCTAACTCACCTCCAACCCCAAAGGAAGGCACTGGGTCTAGGCAAAAGGGAGTGAGTCAACCCCTCCACCACATACACACAAACACTGGCTGCTTCAGTCTACTCTATTCCCATCTCTCATAAATAGCTATTTGGCAGTTAGAGTTGGAAGGCAGTTGCAGTTCTGGGATTCTCAGCAGAGGGTACCATGGTATCAGCAGTGCCCAGCACAGGGCCTGACCCAAAGGAAGGGCTCTGGGAAGGTGCCAAGCAAGGTTTGTAGAGCCAGAGAGTAACATGGAGAGCAGTCCAGGTGGGGAGTTTGGTGGGAGCAAAGGCACTGAGACATGAGCATCCTGGGCACTGGAGCTGGTGTTAGGAGGAGTAGAGAGATAAGGCTGACAAAGAGACTTTATCCTGAAGGCAAGGAGGAAATCACTGAAGGTTTTTTTTTTTTAAAGCTGGGGACTGATGTACTCAGATGTGGGTGTTTGAAACATCCCCATGGCTGCATGTGGAGAATAGGTGGTAGGGGTGCAAGAGTGGAAGCCAGGGAACAAGCAAGTAATTGCAGTCATCTCAGTGAGAGATGATGGTATCTTGGGTCAGGCAGTGGCAGATGGAGAGGGTGAGATCTGAGAGCTATTTAGGTACTCACATGAACAGGCTTTGGTGGTGGCTTGGATGTAGAGGCCAAGGAAGAGGGGAAAGTGCAAGATGAGTCCAGGCTATTTTCTGAAACCAACTAGAGTGACCTGGTGGACAGTGGTGGGGCCATCTATATGCAGGAGAAGGAGCTAGTTTGAGGGGAAGATAGTGAGTTGTGTTTGAAGCATGTTGAGTTTGAGAGGCCTGGGGAGACAGCCAGGTGGAGGTGGCCAGCAGGCATTTGGATGTATGACTCAAAAGCTCAGGAGAGAGGTCTGGGCCAGAGGTGTTTCGGAGTTCTCACCACTAACACATACCCTGGACCACACAGTGACTCATGGGGAGAGTGTGGATGGTTCTAGGGGCCAGTCCCATTCTTAAACACATAGAGGTCAGCAGAGTCACCCTCGGTGGATCATTCATTACCTGCCCAAACTTTGCCTTAGATGACTTTTGGTGGAGAAAATGGTGTTTTAAAGCATATTTGCATGAAGCGGAGACCTATTTCACATAAACTGGGGGTAGCTGACTGTTGCAAAGAACTGAGAGAGAATTCCTGAAAAGCAAACCAAACACTGGTAAATTCTTGTGGCTCCTTCACTGTTCTCCGTCAAGGCATCCATGGGGGGGAGGGGTTCCTCAGGGAAGGGAGAAGAGGGGGGCTCGAGACAGGAGGAAATGGAGGGGGGGATCTGCTGGGGGGTTTTGGAAAGCGGTAAAACTGATTCCAGGAGAGTGTCTGGGAAAAGACCTGATTTGCTTCCTCGTCACCTGGGGTCTTCCAAACAAACACAACAAAATATAAAGGCGCTAGGTAGCTAGGAAAAAGACTGCTCCAGACAGGACTGAAAGAATTGACATTTCCAAGTTGTGGATGGTTGGCACTTCTGCTCCTTGGCCCTTTCAGGCGTCTATCCCTGGGGGAGGTCCCAGCTGTGGCTGCCTGTTCCCTCAAGGGTGAGTGGCAGCTAACAGTGCCCCAGACAGATCCAAGCCAGGGCTTTCTGGGGGTCAGTTAGCTAAATGCTTTAGGCAGATGTGGAGCTGGCCCAACACTGTCTGGGTGGGGCTTGGGCCTGTCTGGAATGAGGGCAGAAAGCGCAGTCTGCCACTGCCTGGCCCCACAGAGTTAAGTTCTCTCATCTGGAGAGAGCAGACATCCCTGGAGCAGTGAATCCAGCCTCCTGGGGCTGGTTCCTTGGACCTAGAAGGCATCACACCTCCATAAGTTTCCTCAAAACACTTAGGGCTGGAGACAAGGCTGCAGGGCAGTAGCTGAAGGAGCCTCGTCCACTGTGCCTCCGGGCCTCCCTTCCCCTCTTGAGGGCCTTAGTTTCTCCATTTGTAACATCATGGACCTGGTTATCACATTTGTCTGGCATACAATAGGGCATCAATAAATGTCTGGTGACAGAAAAGGAGCAGGTTAGGGAAAGGGGGAGGGGAAGAAAGAGGACATTTATTTATTTAACATATGTATATTGAATGTTTCTATGTGCTAGGCCCTATGCTAGGTGCTGGATAGGCAACTAGACAGGCACAATCCCTGTCCTCATGGAGCGCATATTTCCCAGGAGAGATAAATACTCCAAGTAATTCCAAGTGCAGATGCCGCAGGAGCATATCCTAGCGTGGGGGGTAGGGGGATGGGGGGCAGGGGGAGGGCAGGAAAAAGAGGACATTTGAGTTGAGACCTGAAGGATAAATAGGAGTCCAGAAGTACAGAGAAGCAGAAAAGCTGTTCAGGCCGTGGGAGCAGCACGTGTCAAATCCCCAGGCAGAAGAAAGTACTTTTGAGGAACAAAAAGAAGCCATTGTGGCTCGAGGGTCGGGGCAGGGAAGTGTTCATTAGCTAGGCCTTCCTTGTACCCTTGCTCAGGAGTTTGGAGTTCACCCTGAAGGCAAGGGGAGCTCTTGACAAGGCTGAAAGAATTGGAGGGGACTATGTTTTCCAAAAACGGCTGTGGTGTGGAGAATGCCTTGTAGAGGGCCATGAGGTTGGAAATGAAACCAGTTAGGTTGGAGTGGAAAAAAAGTATACGGATTCTAGAGATACTAAGCAGTTGAGTCTGCAGGACTTGGGACCTGGCTGTGTGTGTGCCTTGAGAGAGAGGAAGGAGTTATGGAGAATGCCCAGCCTCTGGCTTGGACAACTGGGTAGACAGAGGTGCCATTTCCTGGGATGGGGAAGGTATGAGGAGGAGCAGATTGGGGAGTGGGGGTAGGAGTGTGGTTTAAGATGCACTAAGTCTGAGGAGCCTGGGAACAGGCAGTACCCAATAGGCATCAGCTGTGCCCATCTAGGCCACAGAGTAAGGGCAGGAGAGTGAGGAGGAGCATAGGTGTGTTTCTGAGGCCCAGAGAGGGAACAGAAGGCTCTTCGAGGTGCATGAGGCTTTTAGCCCACCATGGTGCTTCCAATGTCCCCTGAAAGGGAGGGGTTAAGTCACAGAGGAAAGGCACCTGTAGAAGGTAGGGAAAGGTGGGACTGGCAGGGCTGGCCCCAAGGAGCTGCAGCTGGCATAAAAGCCCTTCTGCCCTGGGCAGGCCCGCTGTCACCACCCATGTGCTAGACTGGGCCTCCTTGCCTAACTCATTCCAGGTGTAGCTAAAGACCCCTTCTCCCCCCACCCCAGGGCTGCCAGGGAGGGGGCAGGGAAGTTGTGGGTCTCTTTCACTGTGTATCTCTTAGGGGCTTGAGTCTCTCAGTTTCACTGACTGCTTCTTTCTCTGGAGAATTCCTTCAGGGGTGTCTGTTTGGGCGCCATGTCTCTGGCAGGGTCAGGCAGTGGTGAGAACCCCTCCGGCCCAGCTCTGTCACTTTAGAGCTTCATGTGACCTTGGGCAAGTCACTCCACCTCTCTGAGCCTCAGTTTCCTCATCTGTAAAATGAGTTTATAATTTACACCTACTTGGGTTGTTGTAAGTATTAAATGCCATAGGTAAAGCCCCCAGCGTTCGGCATGGCACATTGTAGCCATGTTCAACAAATGTCACTGGCCTGCCCCTTTTGGTCCCTGCCCCTCTGTCTCTGGGTCTGCATCCCTCACTGACTTCCATGCCCTTTGTAGACCTCTTTATCTTTGCCTCCCTTCTGACTTGTCCCCTCCCCTTTTTCTGTCTCCCTCCGTATCTGTCAGTTTCTCTGGGTCTCTGTAGTGGGTCTCTGTAGTTTTCCTGTCTTCTCCCTCCTGGTCTTTGTCCCAGTGTCTTTCTCTGACATTTGTCTTTTCCCCTCACAATCTCTCTGTGTCTCCAACTCTCAGATTTGACCAGGCCTCTGGTGTGAGGGAGGGGAGGTGGAGGAGGGGTGCTGGGATCACTGGGGTTGCCACAGGGGTCAGAGGGACCATCCCCCTAGTGGCTTTGCCTACCCTGTCCTCACAGGGAGGGAAATCCCAGCCAGCGTGGCAGCCCCAGCACCTGGTAATTACTGTCCCCAGTGCTCTAAGCTTCCTGTCTTCTGTCCTCTGAAGTCTCCCTTCCCTTCCTGTCCTCTGAAGTCCCCAGCCTCTCCCGGGGGTGGAGCTACTACCCCCCTATCCTTCTCTGGCCTCAGATCCAGAGAAGCAGGGAGGAGATGGCCAGGCCCTCATGGTAATCAAGCAACTGGAAGAGGGATGGGCTGCCTGTGCTCTCATGTGGCTGTGTGGTTTGTGTGTGCTCGCGCACGCGCCTGTCTGCTGGCTGTCTTTGTCCTCAAGGGTCTGTTCTGTGTGTCTTAATGTTTTTGTTTCTGTATGTCCTTGTTTGTATGTTTGTGTGTGTGTCTGTGTATATCTGTGTGTCTTTGGATCTGTGTGTGTGGCTGTGTGTTTCCATACACCCAGGTTGTGTCACCTTGGCTCTATCTAAGCCCATGGGGGTTTCTAGATGTTTCTGCCTGTGGGTCTCTATACTTAGATCTTGTGTGTCTGTACGTTTGTTTGTCTGTTTCTGTACCTGTGTATGTCTGTGGAGGTTTCTCAAAGTGCCCCCAGTGGGTCTGTGTTTTGGTGGTGGTTGGGTGCCGGTCTTTTTTGGCCTTTTCTGGCTCCTTTCCTCTGAAAGCATTTTGCAAACCCAAGACTCTCTATCCTTCACACACACTGTTTGTCCCCCCGCCCCATATCAACACCTTTGTTCACTTTTCCTCCCTTCCTTGCCTGCAGGACCCTCCCCAGTCTATCTATACCTGAAAAGGCATACCCCATCCTGAATGGTCAACTCAAAAACCACCACCTTCAGAAAGTCCTCTCTTTCCTCTCTGTCTTAGTTATCTAACACCCTGTTGCCGTGAAGTCAATTCCAACTCACAGTGGCTCTATAGGAGAAAGCAGAAACCCCGTAGGGTTTCCAAGGAGCGGCTGGTGGATTCGAACTGCCGACCTTTTTGGTTAGCAGCTGCAGCACGCCATAGCACTTAACCACTGCGCCACTAGGGCTCCCTTAGTCATTTAGTGCTGCTATAACAGAAATACTGCAAGTGGGTGGCTTTAATGAACAGAAATTTATTTTCTCACAGTTTAGGAAGCTAGAAGCCCAAATTTAGGGCGCTAGCTCTAGGGGAAGGCTTTCTCTCTCTGTCTGCTCTGGGGGAAGGTCCTTGTGTCTTTTCAGCTTCTATGCCTAGGTTCCTTGGCAATCATGTAGCGTATTTCTTCCCTTCCATTTGTGCTTGCTCTCTTGCTTGCTTAATCTGCTCTTTTATATCTCAGAAGAGATTGATTTAAGACACACCCTACACTAAATACTGCTTCTTTAACATAACAAAGAAACTCATTCCCAAATGGGATTATAACCACAGATAGAAAGCCAAAACCAAGCCTATTGCCTTCAACCCTAGGACAGAGTAGAACTCCCCATAGGGTTTCCAAGACTGTAATCTTTAGGGAAGCAAACTACCACATCTTTCTCCTGCGGAGCAGCTGGTGAGTTCGAACCACCGACCTTTGGTTAGTAGCCAAGCATTTAACCACTGTACCACCAGGGCTCCTTAACCACACACAATTCAATCCATAACACCCTCCAAATATTATTTTTTTCTCAACTCAGCAATCATGGACTGAAGATATACTCTGTGACTCTGGACACAGACACACTTGGGATTCAGTCCTAGCTCAGTCACTTCTAGTTATGTATCCTCAGGCAAGTTAGTTTGCTTCTCTGTGCTTCGCTATGAGTCAGAATTGACTCGATGGCAACGGGTTTGATGTCTCAGTTTCCTCATCTGTAAAATGGAGCTAATAGCTCACAGGATTGTTAGGAGGATGTCATACAGGAAAGCATCAACACAATGCCTGGCCCAGAGTAGGTGTTCAACAAACAGTTCAATCCCCATACCTTATATTCTCCACTAGAAAGTGAACACCTTGAGTTCCAGAGAATTCTGAAAGTTCTTGCTCTCTTCTCCAGGCGTCCTGCACAGAGCAGAACTTGAACTGGGCCAGACAGAACAAAAGGCAGGTTCCAATTCAGGGAACTCCTGACAAGCATTTCATGAGCCAGCTACCTGAGCCTGCCCAGGCCCAGAGGAGACTTGGACTCTTTTGAGGATAAGGGAGGGGACCTCCAAGGCTGCTGCCCAAAGGCCAGAGCATGTCAGACAGGGAAAGAGGTAAACAGCAGAGGTGGAAGGGGCCTTAAGGACCATCCAACTCAGATATTACAAAGTGGTGGCCCACAAGTTGAATTTGACTCACAGGAATGTTTTATTTGGCTTGCTCACTGTTTTTAAAATTAGAGGAGTCCATGTAAAAATCTGGATTTCTGGATTCTCTTGAAATATTGGAAGATCTGACAATACAGAGTCCCATTACTGTAAGGTGACAAATGTATGGAGGGGAGGAGCTGCTGCCCTTGCTTTAGGTGAGGCATGTGCTCTCCAGTTTACCCCAATTTCCACTATTCCCTGTTACCTTACTGACCCCTTTTACAGAAAGGTCCTCACTTTACATAAGGGTCCACACTTTACAGAAAGGTCCTTCATTTATAGAAGGAGTCTCACTTTCCAGAGGGGTTCATGCTTTAAAGAAGGGGTCTCTTTTTTACAAAAATGATTTTTTTTTTCATTTTGCAGATGAGTCCTCTTTTGCTGAAGAGGTCTCCATTTACAGACAGGTCATCCATTTTCAAAAGGGTTTTTACTTTATAGAATGGCCCTCCACTTGGAGAAGTCACCTCCATTTTGCAGAAACTTCTTCACTTTACAGAAGGGGCCTTCTTTTTATTAGAGAAACCTCTATTTTACAAAAAATGCCTTCATTTTGCAGGAGGGAACAGTCTTTAGAAGGCCCCTTACTTGCCAGAATGGCTTCCACTTTCCAGAAGTATCTTCACTCTACAGAAGGTGCCTCCATTTTCCTGCAGAGTCCTGATGTTCAGAAGGCCAGTCCACTTTACAAAACAAACCTCCAAACTACCCATAGGGCTCCTATAAACACCTCCTTCTGCACATTTCATATTTGACAGAAGTTTGTGTTTGAACTTTCAGAGAGAACATCTGCCAGACCAATGAAGGCCTGGGTGCAGTCTGGCCTCAGAAATGGAGTGGGGCAGCTGGGCTGGAGCTCACATTCAAGGGGCAGGTGGGAACAGGTGGGGCAGTTATACCTTTGTCCCTTGCCTTTTTCTTCAAGCTGAGGGACTCCTCTTCCCCCTAGGGAGCTGGCTTTCCAAAAGGCACTTTCCTTTTTGCTGTTGTTCTTTCCTCTCCACTTCCACTGTTCCCTTTCCTCACCCCATACCCAAAAAGTCCAGCTGTCCCTGGGGCCTACCTTTCAGCCAAGAAGCAGAGATTTGGGGGCCATAGGGAGAAATACGCACCAAGCCTGAGTAGTAAGGCTGGCTCCAATTCCTCACACTGAGAAGCACACACCAAAAAAAAAAAAAAACGCCTTAGAGTCGATGCCGACTCATAGCGACCCTGTAGGACAGAGTAGAAGTGCCCCATAGGGTTTCCAGGGAACAGCTGGTGGATTCGAACTGCTGACCTTTTGTTAGCAGCCATATCTCTTAACCACTAAGCCACCAGGGTTCTGAAGCACACACATATCTCCCCATTTTACAGATGGGGAAATTGGAGTCCAGAGCTGTGAAGTGACTTGCACCAGGTCACCAGGGAGTTAATGGCTGAAGTCTAGTCTGGGGCCCTATTAGCTGTCTTGAGATTAAGCCAAGGCTGCAGCTGGGAGAAGGAGAGGGGGTGCTCCTGGCCAAGGAGGGGGAAAAACTGGAAGCTGAAATTCCCAGAAAGAGGTGAGGGAGAAGCAGGGTCCAGTTCCAGTGGGAATGGGCAAATGCAGGAGTCCTTGTCTTCAAACTTAGCTAGAGAGTAGACCTGCTCTCCCAGTAAGCCTGGAAGCATGTGCTCAGGGAACCTGCCAAGCCAGGGGCATGCAGCAACCAGAAGCCTTTTTTTGGAATAATTTTGCTGTTTCAACAACAATAAGTCAATAATAAGTCACTATGGGAAAATTCAAAACTCTATTACACTTCTTTTTTTTTCTTAAATACTATTTTATTGTTTTCTTGGTGAAGGTTTACACAGCAGTTTAGGTTCCCATTCAACAATTTCTATATAAATTGTTCAGTGACATTGGTTACATTCTTCATAATGTGTGAACATTCTCATTATTTCCGTTCTGGTTGTTCTGTTTCCATTAGTTTCCCTGCCCCATTACCTTCTCATCTTTGTTTTAAAGTAATTGTTGACCTTTTGGTCTCATATAGATGATTTTTTTAAAGCAGCACAGTACTCACGGGTGATAGTCTTTATTTTGTGAGCCAATCGGTTAAAAGCTAAAAGGTGACCTTGGGGGTTAGTTTTGGTTCAAGGTTTAAAGAATATCTCAGGGCAATAGTCTCAGGGAGTTCTCTAGTCTCAACTGGTCCAGTAAGTCTGGATTTTTTAAAAGAATTTGAGGTTTTGTTCCACATTTTTCTCCCATTCTATTAGGATCTGTCTATCGTGGCCCTGATCAGAATGGTCCATAATGATAGCTGGGCACTGTCTAGTTCTTCTGGTCTCAGGGTAGATGAGGCCATGGTTCATGTAGACTCTTTGTCCTGCACACTATTTTCTTCTTTGAGTCTTTGGTTTCCTTCTTTCTCTTTTGCTCTGGATGAGTAGAGACCAAGAGTTGTATCTTAGATGGCCACTCACAAGCTTTTAAAACCCTAGACACTACTCACCAAACTAGGATATAGAAAATAAGTTTATGAACTATATCATGCCAATTGACCAAGATGTCCCATGAGACATCTTTCAAACCCAGAAAACCAATCCTGTGAAGTGTTTGGTTATGTCTAAGAAGTATCTTTATTATGTATCTATGAACATACGCATATATGCATATACACACTAATGACAAAGATGAGGAAATTGAACATTTTTACCAACCACTGCAGTCTGAAAGTGATCAAACATGCAAGCAAGAGGCATTTGATAATTACTAGTGATTGGAATGTGAAAGTTGGAAACAAAGAAGAAGGATCAGTGGTTGGAAAGTAAAGTAGCTAATAAAAAGTACTGTAACACCTTAATCCATGCAGTCCAATTAATGATCATGATCACAACACCCTTGTTTGGAATAGTCAAGTGTCACAGTTTTTGAATTACTGACTTTTTTTTTAAATAAATAAGACTGGATTCAAGGTTATCTTTGTAATAATGTCGCTGTCACGAGCATTCAGGTTCCCATTGCAAGGAAAATTGGGTACAACTCACAGCTTGCCTGAGGCTTAAGTGGAAAAAATATCTGGGAGGCCCTGGCTGCCAGGTGCTGCTTGAAGGCCTGGCTCTGCCTCACTCCCTCTGGAAGCCCCCTAGACTAGGGTTGCCAGATTTAGCCACAAAAAAAGTACAGGATACCCAGTGTTATGGATTGAATTGTGTCTCCCCAAAATGTGTGTCAACTTGGCTAAGCCATGCTTCCCAGTATTATGTGCTTGTCCACCATTTTGTGATTTAATGTGATTTTCCTATGTGTTGTAAATCCTATCTCTATGATGTTAATGAGGCAGGATTAGAGGCAGTTATGTTAATGAGGCAGGACACAATCTACAGGATTAGGTTGTATCTTCAGTCAGTTTCTTTTGAGATATAGAAGAGAGAATCAAGCAGAGAGGAGAGGGACCCCATTACCACCAAGCAAGAAGAGCCAGGAGCAGTGCGTACTTTGGACCTGGGGTGCCTGTGCTGAGAAGCTCCTAGACCAGGGGAAAATTGATGACCAGGACCTTCCCCCAGAGCCGACAGAGAGAGAAAGCCTTCCCCTGGAGCTGGCACCCTGAATTTGGACTTCTAGTGAATAAATTTCTGTTTGTTAAAGACATCTGCTCATGGTATTTCTGTTATAGCAGCACTAGATACCTCTTGTATACATAGGGTTGCTATGAGTCAGAATTGACTCAACGGCACCTAACAGCAACAGCACTGATAACTAAGACGCCCAGTTAAATTTGAATTTCGGATATAGAGCAAATAACTTTTTAGGATAATATATTTTTAGTATCGGTATGTACAGGGCATACTTACACTAAAAATTATTCACTGTCTGAAATTCAAACTTTACTGTGTGTCCTGTATTTTGTCTGGCAACCCTAGCCCTGACCTCTCCCTCCCTGAGCTTCCCTGGTCCTGACAGGCTGACCCCCTTGCACTTCCTGAGCCACCACTTAGCCTTTCCCAAATGAGAGTCTTTTGTCTTTGAGATTGGGAGCTCCCTGAGGGTGAGGGTCAAGATTGCCCTTCCATCTGCTGTGGGGAAGGGGGTGGGCATGCACACCCACCCACACCTACACAGCCGAGCTGAGGCAGCATCCTAGGGTTATGTTTCCCATCGGTGCCAGGCAATGTAATGGTTTTGTGGTTCTCTCTAGGTGTTTGAAGGCTGTGCATAGTTGGTGTGTGGCTGGGTACATTTCCACAAAGTGTTGTATGGTTTGGTGGCATAACTTTATGTGTGTGTGTGGGGGAGGGGTCCTTTGTGGTCTCTGCTGTAATGGGCTTTGTGGACTTTGTTTATCAGTGGTGGAGGGGGTAGTGCTGATGGAGGATTTTGTCAGGTGTGTAGGTGTGGGTGAGTGTGTGAGAGAGAGGGAATGTTGTGAGTTACCAACTATGAAAAGTGGGCTGGAGAAAATCAATGCAAGAACTGGCTGAGTGGGGATGAGAGGGAGCAGTGGGATTTAGGAAGGGGGCTCCCCTAGGACAGGGATGGGGTTTTCAGCATCCCCCAGCACAGAGTCTACCAGGGTCAGAGCAGGGTTCAGAAATACTTGGGGGACCAAACTAAGCCAAGAGATGCCAAGAGAGTTCAACAGGATGGAGGTCATAAGGGCTGCAGATGTTTGGCTGAGAAATTCCCCTATTTTCACATGAGCAATAGGTAGTCATGGAAGGTTCTTGTGCAGGTAAGTGGCATGACCTGAACATCTTCTTCTCAGTAGGACCTGGCATGGTTTTTGGCCAGGCCTAGGCTCCTGAACTGGAACTCTTGTTCGTCTCCCCGTAGGTGGGGGTTGGAGTGTGTCTTTCGCTAGCCACACTAAAGCACTGGGGTACGCCTCTGCTCCTCCTGGTTCCTCTATTTTCCACTTTCCCCTTGGAGAGCAGGGTTAAGAAAGGAGTGCAGTCCAGGACCAGCTGGTGCCTGAAAGTCTGCCATTGACATGATGTGTGACCTCAGGCAAGTCACTGCCCCTCTCTCTGCCTTCATCTCCTCACTAGAAACTGGGCTGACAATCTCTGTCCCACTCATCTGGGACTTCAGGGTATCCTGAATATTTGTGTTTCATTCAGCCTCCTATTCTGCAGGGTTACCTGCCAGGAAGTAGAGAGAAAGGAGAGGAAGGCCCATCTATGGGCTCCCAGGTGAGGAAGAGGAGGACGGAGCAGAGGGATGGCCATAGACAGTGGTATGGTCACCCCACCCCCAGGACCAGCAGCAAAGCAGGGAAAGAAGGCCTAGGCAGGGACTTTGCTGCCCTGCTACAGACTGGGTGGGGAGGGCTTGCCCAGGAAGGTCTGCTTGGTTTAGGGTATAGAGATACGGCCAGTGGGCTCCTCCAGGCTTTGGGGGGGTGGGTAGACAAGGGGTACCTGGGACCGGGGCACCTATTTGCACACAGTAGGCGGCTGGCTTTGCTCACCGGATCTATGGCCCTGTCAGCTACTGTCTGGGTCTTGTACTTTCTCTGGCCATGTGTCTCGAACTATGTCTCTGCATGTGCCATCCTCCAGGTGATTCATCCTCTTCAACCCCACGCCCGGGGGAGGGCAGGGCAGGACCAGGCCAGGATGTGCTGAGCAGGGCAGGGTAAGCAGCCCAGCTGAGCTGAGAGGAGCACCTCCTCTCTCCTGGCCGGGGCCCTGCCTACTCAGGTGGAAAAGGAAGTGAGGAAACTGCACCCAAAGCAAGGTACAGGGTGGGGGGAGGGGTGCTCAACCTGGGACCTGGGAGGCCAGGTTCCCTCAGGTATAGGAGGGGACCTGAGTCCTCTGGGGCCTGCCTGGTTGGGCTGTGGTCAGGGTGGGGGCAGGGACTCAGAGGAGCTGCTGGAACCCTGCGGGTTGGGCTTTTCCTTCCCTCCATGACTGGGAGACCTAAAATCTTCTGTGACGCTTTCTGCCTGTGAGACCTTGTAAAACCAAAAAAACCAAACCCGCTGTTGTTGAGTCGATTCTGTCCTATAGGACAGAGTAGAACTGCCCCATAGGGTTCCCAAGGAGCAGCTGGTGGATTTGAACTGCCAACCTTTTGGTTAGCAGCCTAACACTTAACCACTGGCCACCAGGACTCCAAGACCTTGTAAATAAAAAAACCACACAAACCTGTTGCCATTGAGTCGATTCCAACTCATAGCGACCCTATGGGACAGAGCAGAACTGCCCCATAGGATTTCCAAGGAGCAGCTGGTAGATTCAAACTGCCGACCTTTTGGTTAGCAGTCTGAACTCTTAACCACTGTGCCACCAGGGCTCTAAGACCTTGTAAGGGATGGTGCAAATGTCTCTGTGTGTGTTGTAGCTGTGTTTGTGGACATTATGTTTTTGCAGCAGAGGCCACATGTGACATTTTAGACCAGGAGGGGGCAGATGTCTGTGTGTGTGTGTGTGTGTGTGTGTGTGTGTGTGTGTGTATGTCTGCACCCATGGCTAAGACCCAGGGACACCATTGCCATGTTTGTTTCTTGAGTATGACATAGTAAATTATGCCACGTGTCTGATTGTGTGTCCATGTTTCTGAGTACATGGTAGTGTATGACTTTATGTTGTTTTGCCATTGTGTGAGGTTGTGTATGATGTAGTATAATTGACCCTGTGTGGCTGTAATCTTTATGACTGTGTGTAATCATGTTTTCAGGTGTGTGAAAGCATATTATGTGTGTATGATACTCTTTGGCTCTCTGATTGTGAGACACATTGTAAATGACACTGCATATCCTTGTGACTCAGTGGGACCATGTTTAAGGGGTGTATAACTGGGTATATATGTAGTTGAGTGATTGTTGTGTGAGGCTGTATGTGAAATGGTATAATTGGCATTGTGTGACTTTGGGTCTTTGTGACTGTGCATTACCACATTTGCAGATGTGTGTGAATTGTGTGGAGCCCTGGTGGCGCAGTGGTTAAGAACTCGGCTGCTAACCAAAAGGTCGGCAGTTCAGATCCACCAGGTGCTCCTTGGAAACCCTATGGGGCAGTTCTACTCTGTCCTATAGGGTCACTATGCATCAGAATCGACTCAACAGCAACGGGTTTGGTTTGGTGAATTGTGTAGCTGTGTGATAATCTGTAGGGTTGTGACTGTGAATCTGTGTGACTGTGTGTGACCAAATTTTTAGGAGTGTGGTTGGCTGTATGGATTTGTGTGATCCCACAAATGTATAACTGTACACCATGTGTCCTTGGTCCTTGTGACCAAGAAAGTCCAGATACCCTCAGGGCCTTAAAAAAGGGGAGTAAAGACTAGTTTATGCTCAGTATACCCACTGTGGCTGTATAAACAAGGGTTGCAAACACATGCACAAACTTTAGGGTACTCACTCCACCCCTCAGCCTGGTTCAACTCCTTAGTAATAATGCTTGTTCACATATGTGGAATTAATGTACTAATCACAAAGAACTCTTATCTATTTATGAAAATGAAGCCAACCATAGCCCTGGGCCTGACTCCCCATCTGAGGGCTGGGGTAGGGGGCATCCCAGAAAAGCTATGTGGACAGAAAGGGGGTCCAGGGAAACCCAGAACCCCAGATACATGCTGAGATATGGAACTTCCCAGTTCCCTCTAGAGTGAAGTCAGTCACTTCACATCCAATTTCTCCCTTTCTGCAGGGCTGCACCAGGGAAACCGGATCCTGGTTAAAAGTTTGTCCCTTGACCCCGGCCAGAGCCTTGAGCCTCATCCAGAAGGCCCCCAGTGGCTTCGCTCAGATCCAGGTCCCCCAACTGAAACCCCTAGCCAGCGTCCCTCACCACTGAAGCGGGCACCAGGCCCAAAGCCACAGGGTAAGTGGTTCCAGAGAAGGGCACAGAAATGTAATGGCCCAGGGAAGGGCACAGATAGGGGAAGGAGAAAGGGAGGGGAAAGTTGGCCAATGGCAGAGAAGAGGGCTTATTAGAAGGACAGGCAAACACCATGGTCTATGGGGCAGTGCTACCTACCCAGGGTGCAGAGGGCTGTGGCCTGGGGTTAACGTGTGCACACTGGGATCTCACCTCAGGCCTGTTGTGTGCTCACCTCAGGCAGAGGTGCAGACTGGCTGTTTGTGGAGGGGGTTGTGGCCTGGCCATGACAGTCACCTCCAAACCCAGCTCATTGGGGTCCCCCCATCTCTTCATCTATCTCTCTAGTCCCCCCGAAGCCCAGTTACCTGCAGATGCCCCGGATGCTCCCTCCACCTGAGCCCATACCCCCCCCACCATCACGCCCGCTGCCTGCAGACCCCCGAGTGGCCAAGGGCCTGGCCCCTAGGGTGGAGGCTGGCCCCAGTTCTGCAGCAGTTTCTTCACTGATTGAGAAGTTTGAGAGGTAAGTCTGTTTCCCAGGGGACTTGTGAAGGTGAGGATGGGCCTGGGACAGGAAGGGGACTGCAGGAGCTCACACTCTGTCCCCATGTATGTCCACCATCCATCCCAGAGAGCCTGTGATTGTCGCCTCGGATAGGCCAGCCCCTGGCCCCAGCCCAGGTCCCACAGAGCCAGCCATGTTGCCACCGCCACTCCCACAGCCACCAGTGCCCCCTCTCCCTGAGGGCGAGGCTTCCCGCTGCTTGTTCCTGCTGGCTCCTGGGCCCCGGGATGGTGAGAAGGTGCCCAACCGGGACAGTGGAATTGACAGCATCAGCTCACCATCCAACAGCGAGGAGACCTGCTTTGTCAGTGATGACGGCCCCCCCAGCCACAGCCTCTGCCCTGGGCCCCCTGCTCTGGCCAGTATGCCTGTTGCTTTGGCCGATCCCCACCGGCCCGCCTCCCAGGAGCTTGACAGTGACCTGGATGAGGAGGACGAGGAGGAGGATGAGGAGAAGGACCGAGAAATCCCAGTGTCCCCGATGGAGAGACAGGAGTCTGTGGAGGTACTGACTCATGTTCACCAAGAGGCACAGCTGTGTAGAGAAATCAGGAGCCTGGCTTTTACACTTGGTTCTTCCCCCAGCTCAGTATTTCTTGAAACAGGGCATTTTCATTTTTTTCATTTTGGGCATTTAGTTTCCCTTGTCTCCTGGTAATAAATACTATGAACAAACCCCAGCACTCCCGCTCCATCATGGTGACTACCAAAATGACCATGCACAGTTCCAAATGCTCACTAGGGAAATTGCCCTATCTTCAACAGAGGACCACTAGCACTAGCTGGGCCTCAGTTTTTCCATCTTGAAGATGGACATCCTGGTTAGAGATCTCTAAAGACCTGTTCCAGCTAGAAAATCTCATGATTCAGTAGCTATGTGACATTGCACAAGTTTCTTCCCACTTTGCTCACCTACCACAAGCCTCTGTTTCCTTATTTGTAAAATGGAGGTGTAATGAAATTAACAATGCTTTCACACCCAGAGAGACTTCCCAACAGCTGGCGGAGAGGCACAAGAACTAGATCCCCACAGGGATAGCTGAGGCTATGAAGTTGAAGGGTTTTGGCAGCAAGGACCCCTTGCTGTGCCCTGGCAGCTCAACATTTCTTCAGAAGGCATCCTTGCACTTGAGTTAGGTCCCAGCCAGAGTACCTGCTCTGCCAGAACCAAGCTCAAGTGTGGGAGCTGAAGCCAGGGTCTGCTGGAACGGCAGGTACTCAGCAAGTATATGTCTAACAAAAAAGGAAATTGGGCAAAAAGGCAATGCATTTTATTCATTTTTATACTTTTTTGTTTTCCTTACACCCCAGGTACTCAGCAAGCCTTTACTGACAGTGAGCTGAGAGGGTGAATAAATAGATAACTAACATTTATAGAATTCTTAATCCATAGTCTGATATGTTTTATATGTATTAAATCATTTAATTGTCACAACTATAAGTGGACTTAGGTCCTAATATTATCTCTACTTATACATGAGAATATTTAAATACAGAACAGTTAAACAATTTATGTAAGCTAGTGAATGGCAGAGCTAGGATTTGAACCCAGGATGTCTGACTTTCCAGCCCACATGCTTACCCACTATACTATGCTGAATGAATAGAGAGAACAAATAAATGAGTGCATGAGTGGCTGAGTGAGGGAGTGCATGTCATCAGAATTGAGTTGAGGGAGTGCATGTCATCAGAATTGAGGGGTAGCTTTATAATATACTGGAGAGTCAGGGATGATGCTGGGGTGCTTATGGGTCTAGAGATGGGGATCAGGGTTATCTTGGGGTACCATCAGGTTTAGAGTAGCACTTGAGCTGTTCTGAGAATTCTGGGGACTTGGGGGTGAGGGCCAGGGTGGAGGATGATGGATCAAGGGTCACCTCTTCTCCTTTCCAGTTGACTGTGCAGCAGAAGGTGTTCCACATTGCCAATGAGCTCCTGCAAACTGAGAAGGCTTACGTTTCCAGACTCCATCTCCTGGATCAGGTGAATGGCCTCTCAGGAGCCCCAGGATGTGGTAGGTGGGTTCCAAGGAGGAAGTGATAGGGCCTGAGCCCAACCCCACCATTGGGACAAGAATCTTGAGGTGGTAAGGCTCCTCTCTGTCCTTGACCCTCATTCTGTCCCTGAGGCCAACTCTGATTATGACCCCAAGCTTGATCTTCATACCACCCCTCATTCCTAGTCCTGGGATGATACATCAGCTCTGACTGTGACTCTGACCCAGATCCAGAATTTACCCCTGGCTGTGAACGAGACCCTGAATTTCATTCTAATCCTGACTCCAAATCCACTAGCATGTCCCTGAAGGTAGGGAATTTTGTCTGCTTTGTTCACTGCTCTATCCTAGCCTCTAAGACAGTGCCTAGCACACAGTAGGCACTCAAAAATGTTTGTTAAATGAATGGATTTAATTCTGAGCTTTTCTCTGACCCTGAATTTAATTCTGACCTCGCCCCTGATCCTGACTTTTCATTGTTCCAATGCTTAACTCTAGGTATTAACCTTGACAACCTGAAATCGAACCCCATATATAACCCTAACTCCATCTCCTCTCTCCTCAATCTCAAGACCAATGCTGATCCCAAAGCTCCACAAAGCTGCCCACAAACACTGCCCTCACCTTCAAGCCACCTGAGCTGAGAACTTCTGCCCTGCCCCACAGGTGTTCTGTGCCCGGCTGCTGGAAGAAGCTCGGAACCGCAGTTCTTTCCCGGCTGATGTTGTCCACGGCATCTTCTCTAACATCTGCTCCATCTATTGCTTCCACCAGCAGTTCCTGCTGCCGGAGCTAGAGAAGCGCATGGAGGAATGGTGAGGGGCCCCAGGCCTAGACTGCCCACCCTCCTGTACACTTGCTCACCAGGCCCAGGCCCAGATGTGTGTGTAGGAGTTCATTCCTGATTGCCCTCTCTTACGGCCTTTCACAAAAATAACCAGACTTAAGTTCTACCTTCTAGGTCCTCCCAATCTAATGTGGAACACAGACCAGGACTTAGAAAATTACAACAGAAGAGTATAGCTTTTAAGAGTGTGAGGTCAGGAACCAAATTGGCTTGGTTCAAACTCAAGCTCTACTACTTGCTAGCTTTGTGATATTGAGCAAGTTTCTTAAGTTGCTGTGCCTCAGTTTACTCATCTATAAAATGGGGATCATCATAATAGCCTACCTCGTAGGGTTGTTTTAAGGATTAAATGAGTAGATAGATATAGAGAGCTTAGAACAGTACCTGGTATATAGTAAGTGCTCAGTAAATGTGAGCTGTTGTTATTTTTAATCTGCTGTGATAGAGGAGGGAATGGGAGCTGTGGGAATCCAGACAAATGGACCTAAACCAGCCTGAGGGTTGGAGGAGGTAATGCCTGAGCTGAGGCCTGAGGTAGAAGGGCAGGGTTCATAGGCAATCTCCTGGCCTCCAGGCTCTCCTCTTCCAATCCATCCTTTAGAATCTACACCACCCGCCAGAAGATTCTTTCTAAACAACAATCAGACCATGTCACTCCCCTGCTTAAAATCATCTCCTCACTTCCGGGTTCCCACACCCACACTATAAAGGCCTTGTCTGCCTCATTACCTAGACTTATCAGTTGCCACTCTGTCTTACTCATTTGCTTCTAATAACACCAAATTGTTTAGTTTCCTGCAAACACCTTGCTGTTTGTCACTTTGGTGGCTTTTCTCATTCTGTTCCCTCTACCTGGAAATCTCTCTCAACTGCTTTTTACTGATTAGCCCTGATTGATCCCTTCAGGACCTACTGCAGGCCTCACCTCCTCTAGGAAGGCTGCATTGATCCCCAGGCCAGGTTAGATTCCCTTCTTCGGGGCTTTCCTTGTCCTTATCTGGACAGTCTGATTGGAAGGTGTCTGTGCCCTGTCCTGTTTCCCCAACAGACTGTTAAATAAAGAGGGCTGGAATCAGGCCTGGTCTGTGTGTCTCCCCCACCATACTGTGACCCCTGCAGGCTGGACCAGACGTGGTTCCTGTGTCTCCCTAACCAGACTGTGACCCCAGAGGGCAGGACCGGGCCTGGTCCCTTTGTCTCCCCAACCAGACTGTGACCCCTGAGGGCAGGACTAGGCCTGATTCCTTTGCCTCTTCCATAAGACAGTGACCCTCTTAGGGCTTGATTTCATGTGACTCATTTCTGTATCCCCAGTGTTACCCAGCACAAGGCTGGGCATGGAATCAATCATCAATGAATAAAGTGGCCCTTGTAGTAAGGTCAGGGCAGATATTTCAGGATATATCTTTCCTGGTGCTTGAGCAGTGCAGAGTTGGGATAGGTGGCAGCCCAGGCAGTAGTCTTGAGCCTCTTGGGCTAATGGGCCTTTGATATAAGCATAATTTCCAAAGGAGCAGACTGGCTGAGAAGTGAGTTTCCAGACAGAGATGAGAGCAGCCTGCTTGGTGCTAGAGATCTGTGAGGCAGGGTTCGGGGTGGGGGGCACAAGGATTGGTGGGACCATGTAAGCCCCTGCTTCTACTCCAGGGACCGCTACCCACGCATTGGAGACATCCTACAGAAGCTGGCACCCTTCCTCAAGATGTATGGCGAGTATGTGAAGAACTTTGATCGGGCTGTGGAGCTGGTGAACACCTGGACAGAGCGCTCCACCCAGTTTAAAGTCATCATCCATGAGGTGCAGGTAAGTAGGCAAGCTGGATGGGGCAGACTCAGGGAGGAAAGGTCTGCAGGGACCTGGGGAGGGGCAGCTCTGTGGCCAGACCTGAGCCCCCTCTGCTTCTGCCTGTCACAGAAAGAGGAAGCCTGTGGCAACCTGACATTGCAGCACCATATGTTGGAACCCGTGCAGCGCATCCCTCGATATGAGCTGCTTCTCAAGGACTATCTGTTAAAGCTGCCCCATGGCTCCCCGGACAGCAAGGATGCCCAAAGTGAGTGTGTGCACCTGAACCCTCCACCCACTACTGTGAGTCCCACACTGATCACCCTAGGCCAAACCACTGAGGCAGGGCTCCAAGACTTAACTCACAGGGTAAGCCCCCTAACTGAAATCCCTTCCCAGAGCCACATAATTGAAATCTCAGAATAGGACCTCCAAATTGAAAGGCCCATACTGAGGTTCTGGAGTGAGACCCCAACGTGAACTCCAGGTTGAGATCCCTGCCCGAGTACCCAGACAGAACATTCAGAAGGAGTCCTCTAGTTTGAACTTCCCAGCTAGAACCCCATAGTCTGAGAAGTATGTCCAGAGTGATCCCTCCAAAGGGAGCAATCCAGTCCCTAGGCTAAGACCCCAAGGCTAACTCCCAGACTGGGCCCTGAATGAAATTGTACCAAGTCCAAAATGAAACTGAGCCTGAACCCTGGGGACTGAGCTGCATAGACGGAGCCACCAGGCTAAGAACCCAGACTACCCCCCTCAGGCCAAACTCTCTTTACTAGATCTTCATGACTGAGCTCCCTAGAAAGACCCCTGTTTCATCAAGCCCCTGATTTTCTGTCATCCAGATTCAGAACTCTACTTTGTGTCCTCTAGCCACTACCCAGAATGAACCTGCCAAACAACCTCCAAGTCTACTCAGAGCCCCACCACAGAATCAGCCCTCTAGAACTAAGCCCCCTAGACTGGACCCATATTTTCCACCTCCCAGATTTGAATCTCTAAGCTGAGATACCTCCTCCCTAGACTTAGTCCTTACACCATTAGTCCTTGAACCATTAGAAAAGTATTTCATACTGATTCCCCCAGTATGAGCCCCACCCTCCATAGGGTCACACCCCCAGATAAAGTTCCCCAGAGTTTACCCCACCTTCTTTCCCCTCGACTGTTATTTCCATTCATTCATTCATTCATGCATTTAACAGCAGTTTACTGACCACCTCAATGTTCTGTGCACTGTTCTAGGCACTGGAAATCAGAGGTGAACAAGACAGACAAGGTCCTTGATCTCAAGGAGCTTATATTCTAGTGGGGGAGACAGACAATAAACAAAAGTAATAAATACACAGGAAAATATTTGATGAGTGCTAAGTGTAATTCAGAGAATTAGAAGAGGGTGATGTGACAGTGACTGGGGGGCCTACAATAGTTTGAGTGGCCTCTCTGAATATAAGATATTTGAGTCAAAACCTGAATAACAAGAAGAAGTTAGCTATGTGCTGGCTGGGGAGGAGCACATTCCAGGAAGGTGTAAGTCCCTAAGAGGGGGACCAGTTTGCAATTTCTGGACCAGCAAGAGGGTTGTGTGACCTTGGCATGGCAAGTGAGGGTAGAATGGTTGAAGTGGGGTTGGAGAGAGGAGTAAGACTGAATCCCAAGGTAAAGAGATGGATTTTATTCTTAGTGCAGTGGGAAGTCATGGAAAGGTTTTTGTTTGTTTGTTTATTGTTGTAGTTTAAGTGAAAGTTTACATTTCAAGTTAGCCTCTCATACAAAAATTTATACATACATTGTTATGTGACCCTAATTGGTCTCCCTATACTGTGACAGCACACTCCTCCTTTCCACCCCTGATTTCCCATGTCCATTCAACCAGCTCCTAACCCTCTCTGCCTTCTCAACTCACCTCTGGACAGAAGCTGCACGTTTAGATTCATATATCTACTTGAGCTAAGAAGCACACTCTTCACGAGTATCATTTTATGTCCCACAGTCCAGTCCAATCTTTGTCTGAAGAGTTGGCCTCAGAAATTGTTTTAGTTCTGGGCTGATAGAGAATCCGGGGGCCATGCTTTCCGGGGTTCCTCCAGTCTCAGTCAAACCATTAAGTCTGGTCTTTTT